>NC_056732.1:1283347239-1283409739 GCF_019279795.1 Protopterus annectens
TGCCAGCTATATTACTCATGGCTTTGCTTTAGCCACTGTGAGTGTTAGAGGCATTAGTGGTAATTTGTGCATGATTGCCTTTATTCTGCTGTTGCCAATATTTTAATTGTTTTTTTATTTACATCTCCTCCCATTTTCAGCTATGCAGCCACCTGCCAGCTGTATTATTGTGTGCTTTGGTTGGCCCATTGTGAGTTGCAAGAGTCACATATTAGTGATTTCTACTTTATTGTGCTGTTGCCCTTTATTTCTTTTTTTTACATCTCCTCCCATTTCAGCTATGCAGCCACCTGGAAGCTGTATTATTGTGTGATTTGCATGGCCCATTGTGAGTTGCAAGAGTCCCGTATTAGTGATTTCTACTTCAATTCCCCTTTATTGTGCTTTTGCCCTTTATTTATTTTACATCTCCTCCCATTTTCAGCTATACAGCCACCTGGAAGCTGTATTATTGTGTGCTTTTCATGGCCCCATGGCCCATTGTGAGTTGCAAGAGTCCCATATTATTTTATTTTTATTTTTTATTTTTTTATTAATTTAACATTTGTTAACCAGGAAAGTCCGACTTGGAATGAAGCCAATTTTCAGTGGAGGCCCGGGGAGAAAAGCTCCAGACATATGTCTTTGTAATATGAGAGGAAACCAGAGCACCCAGAGGAAACCCACATGAACGCAGGGAGGACATGCAGACTCCGCACAGAAGGCACCCCAGCAGAGAATTGAACCGGAGAACTTCTTGCTGTGAGGTAACAACACTACCGCTACACCACTGCGCCATACATATTAGTGATTTCTACTTCATTTCTCCTTTATTGTCCTGTTGCCCTTTACTTGTTTTACATCTCCTCCCATTTTCAGCTATGTAGCCACTTGCCAGCTGTATTATTGTTTGCTTTGCATGGCCCATTGTGAGTTGCAAGAGTCACATATTAGTAATTTCTACTTCATTTCTCCTTTATTGTGCTGTTGCCCTTTATTTCTTTTTTTTACATCTCCTCCCATTGTCAGCTATGCAGCCACCTGCCAGCTGTATTACTGTGTGCTTTGCATGGCCCATTGTGAGTTGCAAGAGTCCCGTATTAGTGATTTCTACTTCATTTCTCCTTTATTGTGCTGTTGCCCTTTATTTCTTTTTTTTTTTTTACATCTCCCATTTTCTGCTATGCAGCCACCTGGAAGTTATATTATTGTGTGCTTTGCATGGCCCATTGTGAGTTGCAAGAGTCACATATTAGTAATTTCTACTTCATTTCTCCTTTATTGTGCTGTTGCCCTTTATTTTTTTTACATCTTCTCCCATTTTCAGCTATGCAGCCACCTGGAAGCTGTATTATTGTGTGCTTTGCATGGCCCCATGGCCCATTGTGAGTTGCAAGAATCCCATATTATTTTATTTTTATTTTTTATTTTTTTATTTATTTAACATTTGTTAACTGGGAAAGTCCGACTTGGAATGAAGCCAATTTTCAGTGGAGGCCCGGGGAGAAAGGCTCCAGACATATGTCTTTGTAATATGAGAGGAAACCAGAGCACCCAGAGGAAACACACATGAACGCAGGGAGGACATGCAGACTCCGCACAGAAGGCACCCCAGCAGAGAATTGAACCGGAGAACTTCTTGCTGTGAGGCAACAACACTACCGCTACACCACTGCGCCATACATATTAGTGATTTCTACTTCATTTCTCCTTTATTGTCCTGTTGCCCTTTACTTGTTTTACATCTCCTCCCATTTTCAGCTATGTAGCCACTTGCCAGCTGTATTATTGTTTGCTTTGCATGGCCCATTGTGAGTTGCAAGAGTCACATATTAGTAATTTCTACTTCATTTCTCCTTTATTGTGCTGTTGCCCTTTATTTCTTTTTTTTACATCTCCTCCCATTGTCAGCTATGCAGCCACCTGCCAGCTGTATTACTGTGTGCTTTGCATGGCCCATTGTGAGTTGCAAGAGTCCCGTATTAGTGATTTCTACTTCATTTCTCCTTTATTGTGCTGTTGCCCTTTATTTCTTTTTTTTTTTTTACATCTCCCATTTTCTGCTATGCAGCCACCTGGAAGTTATATTATTGTGTGCTTTGCATGGCCCATTATGAGTTGCAAGAGTCCTGTATTAGTGATTTCTACTTCATTTCCCTTTTATTGTGCGTTTCACCTTTATTTATTTTGCATCTCCTCCCATTTTCAGCTATGCAGCCACCTGGAAGCTGTATTATTGTGTGCTTTGCATGGCCCCATGGCCCATTGTGAGTTGCAAGAATCCCATATTATTTTATTTTTATTTTTTATTTATTTAACATTTGTTAACCGGGAAAGTCCGACTTGGAACAAAGCCAATTTTCAGCGGAGGCCCGGGGAGAAAGGCTCCAGACATATGTCTTTGTAATATGGGAGAAAACCAGAGCACGCAGAGGAAACCCACATGAACGCAGGGAGGACATGCAGACTCCACACAAATGGCACCCCAGCAGGGAATTGAACCGGAGAACTTCTTGCTGTGAGGTAACAACACTACCGCTGCACCACTGTGCCGTACATATTAGTGTTCTCTATTTCATTTCTCCTTTATTGTCCTGTTGCCCTTTATTTTTTTACATCTCCTTCCATTTTCAGCTATGCAGCCACCTGCCAGCTGTATTATTGTGTGCTTTGCATGGCCCATTGTGAGTTGCAAGAGTCACATATTAGTAATTTCTACTTCATTTCTCCTTTATTGTGCTGTTGCCCTTTATTTTTTTTACATCTTCTCCCATTTTCAGCTATGCAGCCACCTGGAAGCTGTATTATTGTGTGCTTTGCATGGCCCCATGGCCCATTGTGAGTTGCAAGAATCCCATATTATTTTATTTTTATTTTTTATTTTTTTATTTATTTAACATTTGTTAACTGGGAAAGTCCAACTTGGAATGAAGCCAATTTTCAGCGGAGACCCGGGGAGTAAGGCTCCAGACATATGTCTTTGTAATATGGGAGAAAACCAGAGCACGCAGAGGAAACCCACATGAACGCAGGGAGGACATGCAGACTCCACACAAATGGCACCCCAGCAGAGAATTGAACTGAAGAACTTCTTGCTGTGAGGTAACAACACTACCGCTGCACCACTGTGCCATACATATTAGTGATTTCTACTTCATTTCTCCTTTATTGTCCTGTTGCCCTTTATTTTTTTTTACATCTCCTTTCATTTTCAGCTATGCAGCCACCTGCCAGCTGTATTATTGTGTGCTTTGCATGGCCCATTGTGAGTTGCAAGAGTCACATATTAGTAATTTCTACTTCATTTCTCCTTTATTGTGCTGTTGCCCTTTATTTTTTTTATATCTCCTCCCATTTTCAGCTATGCAGCCACCTTCCAGGTGTATTATTGTGTGCTTTGCATGGCCCATTGTGAGTTGTAAGAGTCGCATATTAGTGATTTTTACTTCATTTCTCCTTTATTGTTCTGTTGCCCTTTATTTCTTTTTTTTTACATCTCCTCCCATTTTCAGCTATGTAGCCACCTGCCAGCTGTATTATTGTGATCTTTGCATGGCCCACTGTGAGTTGCAAGAGTCCCATATTAGTAATTTCTACTTCATTTCTCCTTTATTGTTCTGTTGCCCTTTATTTCTTTTTTTTTTACATCTCCTCCCATTTTCAGCTATGCAGCCACCTGCCAGCTGTATTACTGTGTGATTTGCATGACCCATTCTGTGTTACAAGAGTCCCATATTAATGATTTCTACTTTATTTCTCCTTTATTGTGCTGTTGCCCTTTATTTCTTTTTTTTACATCTCCCATTTTCAGCTATGCAGCCACCTGCCAGCTGTATTATATTGTGCTTTGCATGGTCCATTGTGAGTTGCAAGAGTACCACATTTGTGATTTCTACTTCATTTCTCCTTTATTGTCCTGTTGCCCTTTATTTATTTACATCTCCTCCCATTTTCAGCTATGCAGCCATCTGCCAGCTGTATTATTGTGTGCTTTGCATGACCCATTGTGAGTTGCAAGAGTACCACATTTGTGATTTCTACTTAATTTCTCCTTTATTGTGTTGTTGCCCTTTATTTTTTTACATCTCCTCTCATTTCAGCTATGTAGCCACCTGCCAGCTGTATTACTGAGTGCTTTTAATGGCCCATTGTGGGTTGAAGAATCAGATATTGCTGATTTGTACGGCATTTCCCTTGTTCTATTTCATTTTTTCCTATATCCTTCCTGTTTAAGTCCTATAGCTAGTGTAAACAGCAAGAAATGGCCCTCCCTTGGGCACGAACACACTCTTCAGTTCATGGAATAAGACTATACAGCCTCAGACACATACCCTCACTTAGCTGTGCTTAGCTAAGCACAAACCCGGGCAACGGAGCTCCAATGTGCTTACAGCAAGCATGAGACACCCTCTTTTCATGTTAGTTGCTCCTCCTGCCTACATGATGGTGTTACAGCACCTACATGGTTAGGTGCAGAGTGACACTTAGAAGAATTTTGTAGTTCACTATAAGTCCCCTCATTAACATACCCCACTGCCTTAATCCATAGTTACTGCTCTACACAAGAGCATTTCCCCCTTAGCAAACACTGTTCCCTGACATTGTTTTGATTCTGCTTGCCATTGAGTATAATGGCAATCTGCAGGTTTCCCTTTAAATTTACTTTTCACATTAATTCTTTTTTTTATTTTCCCCATGATCTCATTTGTACAGTGCTTCCCTATGCTTAAACGGCCGAGATTGGTTAGAAAATAATACACTTTTATTTAAAAAAAAATAAACACTTTAACATGCCAATGGCAATATATTTGGCCATTGTCATGCCTACAAATTAGGGAAGATGTTTTTATTGGAGCTGTCATGGCTCCGTTTTCATTTTCACAAAAATGTATTCGGCTAGTAGCCAAATACATTTCTGCAGCTTACACTGTTCCTGCACGGCTACCTACCTGCTTTCTGGATCAATAATTCACCTCGTTTGGATGGTTTTCACCAGCAAATGAGGTAATTAGCATCCTGCATGGGTTTCTGTGCCGGAACAGAGTAGGGATGCTCATGCATGTCAAAACTGCAGGTGCCTGGATCTCTCGGCAGCCATATTATGTGCAGGAGTGGCTACACTGCTCCTGCATGGATGAAATCTTTTCCTGAATCCCGGAGTAAGTCTTACATGGAAGGTACTTTGGCCATGTCTGGATCTTCCCCTCATTAGTGCACCTTGCATATTAATTAAGGCATGCTACTGAGCGAGAGAGGTGTAACACAGTTACAGAATTAGTGTAGGGGGTGTGTTACAGTGTCCACAGATGAGTAACACACCCCTTGCACTGTTCCATATGGCATTTAAATATTAAAGTTAAATATGTTTGTATTTTTTTTTTTGTGTGTGTGTGTTTGCATGGTGTGGCTCTTAGCAATGGGCACATGCTAGACATCTAAAAAATAGAAACTGGATACTTTTAATTTCCTACAAAGGTCAAGTTTAAGCATACATGAGCATGTTTGTGCAGCACAGCACAGTGTTTACCAGTGCTTAAACATAGCTGAGAGCTATATAGAAATATAAAGCAGTTCTCAACATATCCACATAGCTGAATGATTAGACTCACACCCTTGTGTGCAGTAGGTGTATGGTTAGAATACACAAACAAGTCTTTCAGCTTTTATATTTGGTATCAAGATTATATAAATTATTTTATTTTTTATGTATGGTATTCATTGACATTTGTTAACTGGGTTAGACTAGCTGGGCTAGAAGCCCCTTGTCAGTAGAGACCTGAAGAGAAAAGCTCCAGTTACACACAAGTTTACAATACATAAACTTCACACTCCAAGATAAAAGACATTAAAATACATTAGGTCAGGAAATATAGAAATAAAATACATACACATAATAATAAATTAGTAGTAACGAACAAAACTTTTTATTTTATTTTATTGCTTTCCTTTTTTTTTTTTTTGTTTTTTGCTTTTTTTTTTTTTTGTTTTTTATATGTTGTTTGCCCTTAGCTAAGCTCTGCTAAGCACAGCTAAGACAAGCCAAGCAGTGCTTAAACAGGACCTGTTTTAGCAGTACTTAGCAATGCACAGCTCCACTTAGCTGGTTTGGGCACTGATAAACAAATCCTGTTTAAGCAGTCCTCAGCTCAGATAAGCTGGTTTGAACACCACTAAACTTTGCCAGTTTAAGCACTGCTTGGCTAAACTAAGTGGGTTTGTGCAGTGCTAAGTGAAGCACCACATTTTTAAAAATGGCCAAATGGTGGCAAAAGGTGGGAAACAACCTTATTTAAGTGCAACAGGCAGGAATACAGCCAGTATATGTTGGAGTTTGATCTCGGCAGAGACTATGGTAAGAGTTAGAAAGGGTGCACGATTCTGGGCACAGTGGTGGGGTATTTTGGAGTCCAGGGTCATGGTTGGACTCCTTGTTAAAGACCATGACATCTGGCTGCTGCAGGGCCAGTACCAGGGGGTTGGAATACAAATCAGAGGCCTGAGAACTGCTGGCACATGACCTCACCAGCGGAACTGGTATCCCCCATACAGGTGAGCAGGTGCATCACCATTATGATAACCTGAAGCATAGGAAGGGGGATCTCTTGGCCACATGGATCCAAGATGCTCAGGCTGATAATGCTGCACAAGTTTGTAAGTATTGTAAGCATTGTTTTTATCAACTTCTAGTAGGAATATGTGATAGACAGGTATGTATAATGGTGTTTCTTTCTCCCCACAGCTGCAGAGGAGAGAGCTCACAACCTGGAGGCCCATGCAGGATGCCTGGCCAGGTTGTGCTGTGAGTGTGGTGAGTACAGCTATATCTTGCAATCTATAGTAATATAAATAAAAAAGAGTACAGTAGTAACTTGCAGTAGGTATATTCCGTTTTGAGTGTATTGCAATGAATGTGGTCATAGACCTGGACTGATATAAGTGAGTAATGCCAGGTACAATTCAATATAGATGAAAGCATGACACCTGCTAATGTTAAGGAAAGAAAGTTACAACTGCATTAATAATGTTAAAGAAATAAAAGTTTATACTGTATTAATACTGTTAAGGTAATAAAGCACAACTGCATTCATAATGTTAAGGACATAAATTCAACTGCATTCATAATTTTAAGGAAATAAAGTTCAACCCCAGTCACAATGTTTTAAGGAAATAAAGTTGAACTGCATTCAGAATTGTTAAGGAAATAAAGTTACTATGCATAAATTGTGGAATAGCAGCTGAATGGCAGCACCTGCATTATCTAGTGTTCATCAGTAAAGACTGTTAGATGTATACCAACCACTGTTTCATGTCACTCCTAATAAAGCTGTGTTGTGCAAAATTTGTATATTTTGGGCTGTTGGTCAAGAAATCAAATATTGCAAGTGCTGTGAAGTAAATATGGGAATAATACCATGAAGTGACTAAAGGTTAGCTGATAAAGAACCGTTGTGCTAAAGCGTGGATGTGGGGCTGTACTATAAGATATAATGCATTATATTTGTTCTGCACTAAGAGCTGAACCTAGAATAGTAATGGCTAAGGTATAATAGTGTGTTTATCTCAGGATTATTTTGTGTTAACCATTGTATTTCAGCTATATGTATTCCTGAACGTAGTTGCACTGCTGTAGGCAAGTATGAAACTGTAATAGATGTAGACTGCAAGTATCCATCTGCCACTGTATATGGGTGAGGTAGGCAACCCAGCACTCTGATATAGTCTGTACACATCACACATATTCCCATCCACTAGGGGTTAAACATGTATACCTGCATTCCAAGTAATAATACATAGTTCAGTTACTATCTCTGTCATGCACGAATCTCATGCATGTCTACTCAAGTGTCACTGCAGTCTTGTATGACACTCTACCTACATCACCAGGTCACAGTTTGCTACCAGGTGAGCTCTAGACATATATTACTCAGTCAATATTCAGCTTTGGCTCAGTAGCTCAGTGTGATAAATCCTAGATTTGATATACATTTTGTCACACACAGACCGGGGTTCTAATCCAGGGACAAGTACTACTAAATATTAACAGATGTTCTCCCCACAGGAATTACAGGTAAATAAATGACTGTAGTAGCTGTTCAAATGGGTTACTCATTTGTGTGTCTCGATGTACCAGAGTCTTAACAGCATTGCTCAGCAAGGTGATAAGACTGCAGTAAATAAAAAGTTAACAAAGTCCCTCTGCCCAAAGGTGGGCCATCTACAGATTCTGGAAACTACAGATCCATAAGTCTCACTAGTCTTATATGAAAAACCATGGAAAGAATTATCATGGAGATGATCAATAGAGATATAGTAAACCTCCAGACACTGGACCCAACCCAGATTGGTTTCATCAAGGGCAGATCATGCCTACTCAACCTGGTGGACTTCTTTGAGACAGTCACCAAAGCAATAGATGAGAGAAAAATCATTCACACTGCTTACCTTGACCTGGCCAAGGCATTTGACACAATACCCCACTTGAGCATTGTTAACAAACTCAAGAGATTAGGTACAAACCCATATGTCACCTGGTGGATAGCCAACTGGCTTACAGATAGGACCCAGGAAGTTAGAATTGGAGAGTACACCTCTACAAAAAGGACAGTTACAAATGGAGTCCCTCAGCGATCCGTCCTTGGACCGCTCCTTTTTGGTATTTACTACTCAGAAGTCAAGGCCAGCACCAGTGGTCTCTGGCTGACTAAATTTGCAGATGATTGCAAATTAGGAGCTCTCATTGAAACACAAATTGACACAAATGTTCTCCAGGAGGGGGTGACACAGACAAATAATTGGTGTCAGAGACATGGACTAAAATTAAATGATAAGAAATCGATAATAGTATCCTTTGGGAAGTCATCCATCCCTGGTAACTATCATATTGACAACACACCCCTTAGAGTTTACCCAGTATTCAGGGACTTAGGGACACACATAGATAGTAATCTAGCCTTTGATCATCACATGTTTACAGTGATGAGGAAATCATTCTGTGTTGCGCAACTTATAAACAAAGGTATGGCATCTAAGTCCAAGGAAGTCATTGTTCCAATGTGTTCGGCATTCATCAGACCCATCATTGACTACAATGCACCCTTTGGTATGTACCTAACCAGGCATATCCAACAACTGGAACGTCCACAGAGGTTCCTCACTAAAAGAATACAGGGCATCAGTAATATGTCCTATGCAGACTGCATCAAGGCTGTATCACTGTATATTGTTTCCTACAGGCTTTTGAGAGGAGCTCTATCCCTGGCATACAAGGCATTGTCTGACCTCATTCTGATGGACTTCCTGCATATCCTCAAAACAAACAGCACCAGAATTCCGGCCCCAAAATCCAGACTACACCAAGAAAGGAGGGGGGGTGTCCATATTCATAAAGGACACCCACACCTCAAGGTTGGTGGCAACGCACGATGCATCGGAGACCATCCAGGTGCAATTAACCATAGGCAAGACTGCTCTGCAATTTGTAGCATGTTACAGGCCACCCTCTCAAACTCAGGAATCTCACATGGCCTTCCTGAAAACATTGGAGGGGATAAATGTATCTCCAAACACCATCATACTAGGTGACTTCAACTACCCTAATATAGACTGGGAACACTACTCAAGCCCGAACACTCTAACCCAAAGATTCCTGGAGTTCATAAACTCAAATGCCATGGAACAACTAGTCACGATCCCCACAAGAGGAGAAAACATACTTGATCTCATCATCACGAACATGGGATCAAAATGTTCAACATCGGATGTATACCCCTCACTGGTGAGATCAGATCATAAACTAATCTCGCTGGAGGTCCTCATCCCGCCCCCACCTGAAACAAAAAAGACCACAGTGAAAAACTTCTCAAAAGCCGATTTCACACTTCTAAAAACTAGTGTGGTCTCCTTTAAGGCCCCTGAGCCAGTGGTAAACATTACTCAAACCGCTGAATCACTTACAAATGCCTTCTACCAGCACCTACAGGACTGCATGGATCAGGCAATCCCAAACAAAACTAAGACTCTCTGTACCAAAGGCAAGCGTCCAGTCTGGTGGACCCCAGCCATAAACAAGCTCTACAACAAAAGGAGGAAGCTACTACAAGATAGAGCAAAATCCTTGAAAGGTAAGACACCTTTGATCATTATAAGTAAAAAACTAAGAGCTCTCATAAAATCATCCAAGGCAAATTTTGAGAGAAAAATCGCCAAGGACTCTAAAGAGAATCATAAGGCCTTCTTTAGCTATGTTAGAAACCTAGGAGGAAACTCCCAGATATGCTCAGAATTAGTTCAAAATGATGTGAAAATTACTGAACCTACACACATTGCCAACATACTGGCTGACAGGTTCATTGCAAACTTCTCCCCCCCCCCCAAAAGGAGAGATATCTATTCCAGAGGATTGTAGCCCCCCAAACATCTCCAACGCCCAGGTGAGAACTGCCTCACTAAGGCAAAAACACAGCATCCATGGGACGGATGGTGTCCCCGGCTGTGTGCTTCATGAATTCAACGAGGAATTAAACCCACAGTTAGGACAGCTGTTTAATCTTAGCCTCACCTCAGGATACGTACCCAAGGAGTGGCGCACGGCGACTGTGGTCCCACTTCATAAGGCGGTGCCTCCACAGACCCTGGAAATTACCGCCCCATTAGCTTGACAAGCCTTATCTGCAAAGCCATGGAGAGGATCATAATGGAACTCATAAATAAAGACATAGGGAACTTGCAGACTTTGGATCCAACCCAGTTTGGCTTTGTCAAAGGCAGATCCTGCCTCTTAAACTTGGTTGACTTTTTCGAGACAGTCACCAAGGCCATTGATGAGGGAAAGGCAGTCCATACAGCCTACCTCAACCTGGCAAAGGCCTTCGACACAATACCCCACTCAGGTATCATCGAAAAACTCATCAGCTTGAATGTAAACCCATACATCACAAGATGGGTTGCAAACTGGCTAAGTGACAGAACCCACAGGGTCAGAGTTGCTGGAGCCATGTCAGACTCAAAGCCTGTCACAAGTGGTGTCCCACAGGGCTCAGTCCTGGGTCCACTCTTGTTCGGCATCTACTTTTCTGAAGTACAAGCAAACACAAGAGGGTTATGGCTGACAAAGTTTGCAGATGACTGCAAACTGGGCGCCATAGTGGAAAACACATCTGACACAGATATCCTCCAGAAGGGCCTCACAGAAACAGATAACTGGTGCCAGAGCCATGGCCTGAAGTTAAACGCCAAAAATGCATAGTCATACCCTTCGGGAAAAACAAGGTTACCCCTAGCTACCATATAGGTGGCAATCCACTGAGCACAGAAAAAGTCATCAGAGATCTGGGGACCCAGGTTGACAGTAGCCTTTCGTTTGACACTCATGTTGCTAAAGTAGTTAGGAAAACCTTCTATATCACCCACCTGATCATGAAGGGATTCACATCTAGATCAAGGGAGGTCATCGTCCCCCTGTACTCATCACTCATTAGACCTATGATTGAGTACAATGCCCCGTTCGGAATGTATCTGACCAGAAACCTGCTGCAGTTTGAAAGGCCTCAAAAATTCCTCACCAAAAGGATAAAGGGTCTCAAAAATATGTCTTATGCTGCCCGACTGAAAGAACTCCAGCTCTATTCAGTCTCATACCGCTTGCTCAGAGGTGACCTGTGCCTGACATATAAGGCCATGTCAAACCCAGATTTGATGAATATGCTTCACCTCAAAAAATCTAGATCCCTCAGAACCACAAGGGCAGGAGACTTAAACCTTGACATGGTTATAAATAGAACGTGCTGGAGGGACAGATTCATCACCCAGAGACTCCCTATGCTGTGGAACAAAATCCCGGTACATGTGAGGCAGAGCACCTCTCTGGCCTTGTTCAAGAGGAATCTTGACCAATGGATGGGAGATTGCAGATATACCCCAGGGATTACTTCAGTGTCACTGCTTGACAGAGGCACAGCAAAATGATAGGCATAGTTTTTATTCAAACTAAAGGGGTGGCGAAAGCCACATAACTATGGGCTAGGCTTATAAATGCCCTTGGGCAGATAGCCTAGTATGAACCTATGAACCTATAATTACACGTTCTAAAGACTTAAACCTTGCCTGTGATATAAATAGGACCTGCTAGAGAGCTAGGTATGTATCACAGAGACTACAACGTCTATGGAAGAGGCTCCCCATCCATGTGAAGCATAGTTCCTTCTTAACCCCATTCAAGTGCAACTTGGACAATTGGATGGGAAACCAGAAATTCATCCCTGGTTTGGCACCTATGTCTCTAATGCAAACAGGTAACCTGTAAATGGTTTGTCTCCCAGGCCCATGCTTACATTTATTAAGGGTATCACAACTTGTCAGAGATTTGGGGATGCATGGCTAGGCTTAAAAAGGCCTTTGTGGTTGTTAGCCTAGTACACACCTATGAACCTAACCTATGAACAAGTACAATAGTAATACAAGTTATTAAAACAAAACTGTGTAATTTTGGTACGGTTGTATGCCTGGTATATCTGTGAATGTCTGCTGATAGTCTAACCCTGTGCCCGCCAAGGATGGCATGATAAGCATAAACTCTCTGTACTGTACATAATGTATGTCTCTCAAGTGTCACGCTGTTACGGACTGTGATCACTGTTGCCAAATCCCTGGGACACAGATTTAACAGCCACTTGATTTATCTCAATAGCACAGTCACACTAAATCAGTCCACATTACACCTTGGTAGTCGCATATGTTCACCTGACATTTAATAATCCCCTGTAGTTGTGTATCTGTAGATGTTACAGCTTGGAACATACAGTCCCATGTGGATAGCTTGAGAGGTATGCAGGTGAAACAGAAGCTATATGGCACATGTATACATAAATTATGGACAGACCTGAAGAGTATATAAGAGTTCTGTTGCAAATAATATAGCCTATACTGGTGATAATGGCATGTATTTCTTTCTCCCCTCACCCCTTATCTGCATCATAATTTATTATTTCTATACATCGGGTATAGTTTATTTTTAACATATGTTGTTCTCAAAATGTTATGTTGAGCTTTGTGTTTTATTATTGTTATGTATTACAGTGTTTACAATGGTTGCATGCTAACATACCTTGTTGAATTACCTATGTTGTTGGCCTTATGCCATAACTGTTACTGGCATGCTGTTACAATACTGACTGCTATCCAAATTATTGTTGTGTTCTATATTGTATGCAATGTTACATTACTAAGTTATGTGATTTGTTCTGGCATGCTGTTACAACTAACCACATGTTTTCTTCATTATTAACCTATACACTTTGAAAAACCTCAACACCATAGCTTGACTGGGTAGGCTGGTTCCTGCAGATCCACCTACCCTGCCTCAACAGGCCATGGCACTAGGTCCAAGCATGTCTGTGACCCAATCTGGAGCTGCCCCCTCCACTGGTCCTGCACAACCTATGGGTGGAAGCACCTCAGGGGATGGGGCCTGTCCCCCCTGGAGCGGGCATAGAGAGGGCAATATAAGGCAGCAAGGGATCGATGATCGACTGTGCCAGATTGAAGGGTTGAAGATTGAAAGCTTGGAAGTGCAGGCTGGCCCTGGTGCCCAGTCCCAAGCACAAACACCTTTGGGGCCATGAAGGAGCAGTGGCGACTACCCAATTGTGGGGAGCTCATTTCCACTGCTGCCATCTGGGGGCACTTGGTTCTCCAATTCCACAACACCCTCCCCATCCAAGGTGTTTACCCCCCTCGCGTGTCATGCACCACCCCTGTCTACTGTCTTTTCTGTCTTGTCTGTTTGCAAATGCTACCTCTCCTACCCATCTTAACTTTCCACATGTATCTATATCTCCTCCCCAACATTCCACTCTCTCCTTAAAAAAACAATTGGCATCTGTCCCACAAAAAATATCACCCCATACGTAGCTCTCCATTTCACCCATATCTATACTGCTCACAATCAATCATTGCAGCAATTAATCAACAAAGTTATGATGCCCACACCACTGTCTCTGGGATGTGAGCTCTAAATTCAAAATTGTCCACAACCTGCACAGCTGTTGCTGTACAAGAAATGGAGACCTATGATCCTGTCCTACACCTGTCCTGCACATCCCTGCCTTTCATAAGTTCATAGGTTAATAGGTTTGTACTAGGCTAATGGCCCTGGACCCTTTACAAGCCTAGCCCATAGAATTTCTCTGGCATCATGACACCGACATTAGTTCCCAGTGCCTCTATCAAGTAAAGTCACTGGAGTATTCTCCGGGGTGAACTTTTTATTTCCCATCCACTCATCAAGATTTCTCTTAAAGAGGGCCAGTGAGGAGCTCTGCTTGACATGTATGGGAAGTCTATTCCAGAGCATGGACAGTCTCTGGGTTATGAACCTGTCCCTCCAGCATGCTCTGTTGATTGTGTTAATGAGGTTGAGGTCTCTGGAGCATGTGGTGTGGAGGGATTAGGATTTCTTTAGATGTAGCATTTTTAACAAAGCTGGGTCAGAAATGGCTTTGTAAGTCAATCATATATCGCCTCTTAGTTGATGATATGAGACAGAGAATAGCTGGGGTTTTTTGAGTCTGTCCATGTCGGACATGTGTTTAAGGCCTAGGATCCTCTTTGTGAGGTACTTTTGTGGCCTTTCCAACTGTTGCATGTGTCTATTGAGGTACATACCAAATGGGGCATTATACTGGATGATTGGCCTAATGATGGAAGAGTAGAGAGAAATGATGACCTCTTTCTTCCTGGATGCAAAACCATTGGTAATGAGATGTGCCACATAGAAGGATTTTCTGACCACAGTGGCAACGTGGTGGTCGAAGGAGAGGGTGCTGTCAACCTGTGTCCTCTTATCTCTTATAATGCCTTCAGTGTTCAGTGGGCTCCCATTGATGTGGTAATTAGTGGGAACTGAGTTTTTCTCAAAGGGGATGATGACACATTCTTTTGGCATTAAGCTTAAGACCATGGTTTAGACACCATTCATTGGTCTCAGTGAGGCCTTTCTGTAGTATGTCTACATCACTTGGGGAGTTAATAATGACTCCCAGTTTGCAATTGTCTATGAACTTGGTCAGCCAGAGTTCCTCTGTGTTGGCCTCTACTTGTGAGAAGTAGATGCCAAACAGGAGTGCACCCAGGACCGATCCCTGTGGGACTCCACTCATGACTGGTTGGTAGTCTGACTTGGAGTCTGCTACCTTCACACTGTGGATTCTATAAGTGAACCAATTTGCAACCCACCTAGTGATATATGGATTGATGCCTAATTTGGTGAGTTTATCAATAATTCCTGAGTGGGGAATGGTATCAAAGGCCTTGGCCAGATAGAGGTAGGTGGTATGAACTAACTTGCTCTCATCCATGGCTCTGGTGACTGACTCAAAGAAGTCAACCAGGTTGAGCAGGCATGATCTACCTTTCACAAAACCAAATTGAGTGGGATCTAGAGTTTGGAGATTCGTTATATCCTTGTTAATTAGGTCCATGATGATGTGCTCCATAGCCTTACATATTAGACTCATCAGGCTAATGGGGTGATAATTCCCAGGGTCTGTAGTCACTCCCACTTTATGGAGAGGGATGACTGTAGCAGTATGCTATTCACTAGGGACAAAGCTTGAGGTGAATCTAGGATTGAACAGGACACACAGATGTGGTGCCAGTTCACTTTGTAGTTCATGTAGAACATATCCAGGGATATTGTCATTTCCCATGGAAGCTGTATTCTTAGCCTTGGACAATGCAGCTTTAACCTGTGCTGCAGTAATGCTGGATGCCTTGCATTCCTCTGGTATTGTGATTGGTCCTTTGTGGGGAGAGAGAGGGGTAATGTTGGCACTGAATCTGTCGGCCAGTATGTTGACAATATCTGTTGGCTCAGTATTGGAGCCACCATTGTGCAGTAGCTCAGAGCAAACCTGGGTATTGCCATGGAGATTCTTGATATAACTATAGAAGGCTTTGTGGTTGTTTTTAGTGTCGGCTGCAATTCTGCCTTCATGGCTGGCTTTAGATGTTTTGATGAGGGATCTCAATTTTGTGTTGAGGCTACTAAGGGAGTTTTTCCAACCTTGGGATATCTCCTTTTTCTGCAATAATTTCTTCCTTCTATTGTAGAGTTTATTAATGGCAGGGGACCACCAGATAGTCTGTTCACATCACACATATTCTCATCCACTAGGGGTTAAGCGTGTATACCTGCATTCCAAGTAGTAATACATACTTAAGTTACTATCTCTGTCATGCATGAATCTCATGCATGTCTCTTGAAGTGTCACTGCAGCCTTGTATCACACTCTACCTACATCACCAGGTCACAGTTTTTCTACCAGGTGAGCTCTCGGCATATATTACTCAATCAATATTCAGCTCTGGCTCGGTAGCTCAGTGTGATAAATCCAAGATTTGATATACATTTTGTCACAGACAGACCAGGGTTCAAATCCAGGGACAAGTACTACATACTATTAGTAGAAACTGTTATGTATTGTTAAAAGATGTTCACCCCACAGGAATTACAGGTAAATAAATGACTGTTGTCGCTGTTCAAATGGGTTACTCATTTGTGTGTCTCGATGTACCAGAGTCTTAACAGCATTGCTCAGCAAGGTGATAAGACTGCAGTAAATAAAAAGTTAACAAAGTCCCTCTGCTCAAAGGTGGGTCATCTACAGATTCTGGAAACTGAAGACCCATAAGTCTCACTAGTCTTATATGTAAAACCATGGAAAGAATTATCATGGAGGTGATCAACAGAGATATAATAAAGCCCCAGACACTGAACCCAACCCAGATTGGTTTCATCAAGGGCAGATCATGCCTACACAACCTGGTGGACTTCTTTGAGACAGTCACCAAAGCAATAGATGAGAGCAAAATCATTCACACTGCTTACCTTCACCTGGCCAAGGCATTTGGCACAATAATCCACTCAGGCATTGTTAACAAACTCAAGAGATTAGGTACAAACCCGTATGTCACCTGGTGGATAGCCAACTGGCTCACAGACAGGACCCAGGAAGTTAAAATTGGGGAGTCCACCTCTACAAAGAGAACAGTCACAAATGGAGTCCCTCAGCGATCAGTCCTTGGACCGCTCCTTTTTGGCATTTACTTCTCAGAAGTCAAGACCAATGTCAGTGGTCTCTGGCTGACTAAATTTGTAGATGATTGCAAATTAGGAGCTCTCATTGAAACTCACAGTGACACAAATGTTCTCCAGGAGGGGGTGACACAGACAAATAACTGGTGTCAGAGCCATTTACTAAAACTAAATGCCAAGAAATGTATAATAGTATCCTTTGGGAAGTCATCCATTTCTGGTAACTATCATATTGACAACACACCCCTTAGAGTTGACCCAGTATTCAGGGACTTAGGGACACACATAGATAGTAATCTAGCCTTTGTTCATCACGTGTCTACAATGGTGAGGAAATCATTCTATGTTGCGTAACTTATAAACAAAGGTATGACATCTAAGTCCAAGGAAGTCATTGTTCCACTGTGTTCGGCATTCATCAGACCTATCATTGACTAAAATGCATCCTTTGGTATGTACCTAACCAGGCATATCCAACAACTGGAACATCCACAGAGGATCCTCACTAAAAGAATACAGGGCATAAGTAATATGTCCTATGCAGACCGCCTCAAGGCTCTACCACTGTATATTGTCTCCTACAGGCTTTTGAGGGGAGCTCTATCCCTGGCATACATGGCATTATCTGACTTGTCTGACCTCACTCTGATGGACTTCCTGCATATCAACAAAACAAGCAGCACCAGAATTACCCATTCTAAAGACTTAAATCTTCCCTGTGATATAAATAAGACCTGCTGGAGAGATAGGTATGTATCACAGAGACTACAACATCTATGGAACAGGCTCCACATCCATGTGAATCAGAGTTCCTCCCTAACCCAATTCAAGTGCAACTTGGACAATTGGATGGGAAACCAGAAATTAATTCCTGGTTTGGCACCTATGTCTCTAATGCAAACAGGTAACTTGTAAATGGCTTGTCTCCCAGGCCCATACTTACATTTATCAAGGGTATCAGAACTTCTCAGAGATTTGGGGATGCATGGCTAGTAAACACCTATGAACCTGCGAACAAGTATTATAGTAATACAAGGTATTAAAACAAAATTGTTTAATCTTGGTACGGTTGTATGCCTGGTATGTCTGTGAATGTCTGCTGATAGTCTAAACGCATGCCTGACAAGGATGGCATGATAAGCATGAACTCTATGTACTGTGCATGATGCATGTCTCTCAAGTGTCACATTGTCACAGACTGTGATCACCGTTGCCAAATCTCTAGGACACAGATTTAACAGCCACTTGATTTTTCTCAATAGCACAGTCACACTGTATCAGTCCACATTACACCTTGGTGGTGACATATGTTCCCCTGACATGTGATAATCCCCTGTAGTTGTGTACTTGTAGGTGTTACAGCTTGGCACATACTGTCCCATGTGGATAGTTTGAGAGGTATGCAGGTGAAACAGAAGCTATAGGGTACATGTATACATAAATTAAGTACAGATCTGTAGAGTATATAAGAGTTCTGTTGCAAACAATATAGCCTATACTGGTAGTAATGACATGTATTCCTTTCTCCCCCCACCCCTTATCTGCATCATAATTTATTATTTCTATACATCGGGTATGGCTTACTTTTGACATATGTTGTTCTCAAAATGTTATGTAGAGCCTTGTGTTTTATTATTGTTATGTATTACAATGGTTACAATGGTTGCATGCTAACATACCTTGTTGAATTACCTATGTTGTTGGTCTTATACCATAACTGGCATGCCGTTACAATACTGATTGCTATCCCAATTATTGTCATGTTCTATATCATATGCAATGTTACATTACTAAGTTATGTGATTTGTTCTGGCATGCAGTTACAACTAACCACATGTTCTCTTCATTACTAACCTATACACTTTGAAAAACCTCAACACCATAGCTTAACTGGGTAGGCTGGTTCCCGCAGGTCCACCTACCCTACCTCAACCGGCCATGCCACCAGGTCCAAGCACATCTGGAACCCAATCTGGAGCTGCCCCCTCAACTGGTCCTGCACCTCCTATGGGAGGAACTTCCTCAGGGGATGGGGCCCTGTTCCCCCCGGAGTGGGTGCAGAGAGGACAAGATCAAGCAGCAAGGGATTTATGATTGACTGTGCCAGATTGAAGGCTTGACAACTTGAAAACTTGGAGGGGCAGGCTGGCCCTGGTGCCCAGCCCCCAGCACAGACTCCTTTGGCGCTATGAAGGAGCAGTGGTGGCTGCCCATTAGTGGGGAGCTCAGTCCTACTGCTGTCATCTTCTGGGGGCACTTGGTTCTCCGATTCCACAACACTCTCCCCATCCAAGGTGTTTACCCCCCTCATGTATCGTACATCACCCCTGTCTGCTGTCTTTTCTGTCTTGTCTGTTTGCAAATGCTACATCTCCTACCCAACGTAAGTTCACACATGTATCTATATCTCTTCCCCAACATTCCACTCTCTCCTTACAAAAAAAAAAAAAAATTGGCATCTGCCCCACAAAAAAAATCACTGCCATACATAGCTCTCCATTTCACCCATATCTACACTGCCCACAATCAATCATTACAGCAATTAATCAACAAAGGTATGATGTCCACACCCCTGTCCCACTCTCTCTGGGATGTGAGGCTCTAAATTCAAAATTGTCCACAACCTGCACAGCTGTTGCTGTACAAACAATGGAGACTTATGGTCCTGCCCTACTCCTGTTCTGCACATCCCTGCCTTTCATAGGTTCATAGGTTTGTACTAAGCTAATGACCCTAGAGCCTTTACAAGACTAGCCCATAGAAGTGCCCTGGCATCATGCCCCCCAATGTTCAGTTTCCAGTGCCTCTATCAAGTAAAGTCACTGGAGTGTTCTCCGGGGTGAACTTTCTATTTTCCATCCACTCATCAAGATTTCTCTTAAAGAGAGCTTGTGAGGTGCTCTGCTTGACATGTATGGGAAGTCTATTCCAGAGCATGGGCAGTCTCTGGGTTATGAACCTGTCCCGCCAGCATGTTCTGTTGATTATGGCAATGAGGTTGCGGTCTCTGGAGCATGTGGTGTAGAGGGATTGGGATTTCTTTAGGTGTAGCATTTCTAACAAAGCTGGAAAGCTGGGTCAGAAATGGATTTGTAAGTCAAGCAGATATCACCTCTTAGTAGATGATATGAGACAGAGAATAGCTGGAGTTCTATGAGTCTGTCCATGTTGGACATGGGTTTAAGGCCTAGGATCCTCTTTGTGAGGTACTTTTGTGGCCTTTCCAGCTGTTGCATGTGCCTAGTGAGGTACATACCAAATAGGGAGTTATACTTGATGATATGCCTAATGATGGAAGAGTAGAGAGAAATGATGACCTCTTTCTTCCTGGATGCAAAACCATGGGTAATGAGATGTGCCACATAGAAGGACTTCCTGACCATAGTGGCAACATGGTGGTCGAAGGAGAGGGTGCTGTCAACCTGTGTCCTCTGATCTCTTATAATGCCTTCAGTGTTCAGTGGGCTCCCATTGATGTGGTAATTACCGGGAACTGAGTTTTTCACAAAGGGGATGATGACGCATTTTTTGGCATTAAGCTTAAGACCATGGTTTAGACACCAGTCATTGGTCTCAGTGAGGCCTTTCTGTAGTATGTCTACATCACTTGGGAAGTTAATAATGACTCCCAGCTTGCAATCGTCTGTGAACTTCATCAGTAAGAGTCCCACAGTGTTGGCCTAAACTTCTGAGAAGTAGATGCCAAACAGGAGAGGACCCAGGACTGATCCCTGTGGGACTCCACTTGTGACTGGTCGGCAGTCTGACTTGGAGTATGCTACTTTCACACTGTGTTTTCTATCTGTGAGCCAATTTGCAATCCACCAAGTGATATAGGGGTTGATGCCTAATTTGGTGAGTTTATCAATAATTACTGAGTGGGGAATGGTATCAACGGCTTTGGCCGGATCAAGGTAGGCTGTATGAACTGCCTTACCATAATCCACCACTCTGGTGACTGACTCAAAGAAATCAACCAGGTTGAGCAGGCATGATCTACCTTTCAAAAAACCAAATTGAGTGGGATCTAGAGTTTGGAAATTCCCTATATCCTTGTTAATTAGGTCCATGATGATGCGCTCCATAGCCTTACATATCAGACTCATCAGGCTAATGGGGTGATAATTCCCAGGGTCTGTAGTCACTCCCCCTTTATGGAGAGTGATGACTGTAGCAGTATGCCATTCACTAGTGACAAAGCCTGAGGTGAAGCTGTGAGTGAACAGGACACACAGATGTGGTGCCAGTTCACTTTGTAGTTCATGTAGAACACATCCAGGGATATTGTCATTTCCTGTGGAAGTTGTATTCTTGGTCTTGGACAATGCAGCTTTAACCTGTGCTGCAGTAATGCTGGGTGCTTGGCATTCCTCTGGTATTGTGATTGGTCCTTTGGGGGGAGAGAGAGGGGTAAAGTTGGCACTGAATCTGTCGGCCAGTATGTTGGCAATATCTGTTGTCTCTGTATAGGAGGCACCATTGTGCAGTAACTTAGAGCAAACCTGGGTATTGCCATGGAGATTCTTGATATAACTATAGAAGGCTTTGTGGTTGTTTTTAGTGTCGGCCGCAATTCTGCCTTCATGGTTGGCTTTAGAGGTTTTGATGAGGGATCTCAACATTTTGATGAGGCTAATAAGCGTGTTTTTCCAGTCTTGAGACTTCACCTTTTTCTGCAATAGTTTCTTCCTTCTATTGTAGAGTTTATTAATGGCAGGGATTCACCAGATTGGCTTCCTTTTTGTGCAGGACAGCATCTTGGTTCTGTTGGCTAGTTCCATGCATTTATGTACGTGTTCATACAGTGCATTGGTGTATGATTCGGCAGTCATGCATCTATTTTCCATTGACATGGGTGCTGTGAAGTTAGCCACCTCTGTTTTTAGTAGCCCAAATTCAGCTTTTTAGAAGTTTTTCATGGTGTTTACTTTTATGGAGGGTGTGGGTGAGATGTGGATTTCCATGATGATTAGTTTGTGGTCAGATCTAACCAGAGAGGAATTGACTATTGGTGTACAGCAGCTGTTGCCCATGTTAGTAATAACCAGGTCAAGGATGTTGCTTCCTCTAGTGGGGATAAGAATGAGCTGGTCCAAGGCATTGGAATTGATGAATTCCAGGAAGCGTTGGGCCAGTGTATTGGTGCATGAGTTGTTTTCCCAGTTGATGGAGGGGTAATTGAAGTCACCTAGTATGAGAGTGTTTGGCTGGACTCTAATAGTTTCCAGGGTGCTTAGGAATGTGGATTGAGAGTCTTGGGACATGGTCAGGGACCTATAGCAGGTTATGACCTGAATCACCATCTTACCCAATATTAGTTGTACCTGAAGTATCTCAGATGCATTATTCTGGGCTACTAGTCTGGAGGTGTGCATATCCTTTATGAATTTGGAGACACCGCCACCTTTGTTTTTCCCCCTGCTTGCCTCCTTTTCAACACTTTCCTATCACCCCCTTTTCCTTTTCTTTTTTTGGATTGAGCGTGGGTTTAAGTGGAGCTAAGCATTGCAGCTCATTGCCCCACATTGCTCAAACCCACTAAAAACTGCTTTACTCAACTTTATATGTTCCTGACACTGCTACACACATTAGCAAAATAATCAACCCCTGCCAAGGCTTGAACCCAGGACCCTGTGAACTAGAGCATAATGTATTAGCCCACTAGGCCTTTCGGCTCGGATGGAGTGATGGAGCGATGGTGTTTGCATGAACATATCCTGATTGCCAGTGATGCATATCAGCAAAAATAATTAGACCTGCCAAGATTTGAACCTGGGATCATGTCAATGATATCACTCAGTTCTGATGAATAGCAGGTGTTTCTATAAACATACCCTGATTGCCAGTGATGCACTACTTTTACATATAATGGGATAAATGATGCAGACACCAAACCAGTACACAGCCAAATGCATGTTGATGGATGTACATGAGGCCTATGATATCAGGTAGAGCTGACAACTGCACAGATTGCTGCAGAACGTCCACAGTTGTGCCACCTACTTTTGGCATGGTTGTCACAAAACCTAGTCTGTGTGCTGAGCTACTGGCAAATCAGTGCAGAATGAGGTTACAAAATCATGTCAGACAGTTCATTGTCACACGTCATACCCATCCGAACACACATGTTCATGCAAATCCTGTGTAACACATTGTATGCATGCACATATGTCTTGCAAATACACCTACTATAACATTGCCTCAATAGCTCTATCTGTTACATTCCTAGCATGCTTTACATTTTGATACCCACAGTCCCGGCTTTCATTCCAGTCTGTTGCAAGTCAAGCACATGCTTGTCAATACAGCAAATAAATAACTGAGCCCTGCAATTTCCAGCAGAACTGGTTGCTGCTACTGCAGTCACTGCCACCCATATTAGCATGTCAAAGGTCTGTATGTTGGGACACACTTCACAAATATGTATCCATGTCCTAAATGTTGCCTACCACTCCCTGGATGACACTATCACATAACATATGTACCAGATGCACATGCCTAACTTATTCTGTTATGGACAATGCTGACACTGCTCCCTCACTGGCATATACCACTTGCTGTCCCCCAATGTGTTTACAATCCCCAGTATGACTCCTGGGCAGAATGCAGCAGTTGCAGCCTGCAACATATGCATTAGTGTTCAGTTACCTGCTACAGACCTACCATACCTCACAAACACATAGAACAGTGAATTCACACAACACCCATACATAAAGGGTTGGGGGAATGGTCAAGTCACAGGGACATGTGTCACAGTCTTCCCCTATAAACATACACAGCTGTTAGACCAGTGGCTACTGCAGCAGCATGCATATTCTGATGCAAATGATGTATGACACTCACATTTGTCTTTCTCCTTATTGACCTCATCCCACATCGTTAAACAGTAAACTGCCACATAAGCAGAAAGTCTGTTCACAAATGCCAAACATAGTATGCAAAACTGTAGACATACCACATAAATCTAAACAGTGGGCAGTATTTCTACCTACCATCTGTGATGCTGTAGTCCCCACACCTCAATAATGTTCTTCTCACAGGCCAGGAAAAGGGACCAGGTCTACATGAAGGCCTGAAATATAGCACTGTGTTGTCAAGCCATTGGCTAATGAAAATGCAACCCAGCTGTTCTGTATGCAGTTAGCAAGTGTGAGCCACAGACTGGTGCACAGACAATCACCTGTTCATGAGTGTTACCTAAAAAAAGGCAAGCTGCTGCCTATGGTACACAGGTCTGTGACTTTGTTTATGAAGACAGACTGCACTATCCTTGCATTATACCATAGGATTTCTGCACACAAAGGAGTACAGCACTATACTAGGTATGTAATAGAATTCCCCATGTAATGGGATGCAGATGGGGGGGTGCAATCATATGGGAAATAGGGATTATGACACTATGTATGCAGTACATATTATGGAATGACATGCTGCTGTTAGTCAGCTGTCCAGCACCTACAGGCTTCTCTTTTGGCTCTGTGTGCTGTGACACAGATCACAGCTCTGGCCCCTGAGTCCCCCCAGCAATGATCAGCTCATGTATGAATGCTACTGGATTGTGTATTAGACAATAGTGACAGTAAGTACTGGTGGATACAGCTGGCATATCAAATGATGTAGTGTCAGTCTCCTCCTCTCAGTCTGTGAATGTCACACAGGCATAGTTCAAACATTGTCCAGGTGTCCCTGACTGCTCCTGACATATTCTGGATTGGTTACTGTGTACTCCACACCTGTATCTCATCACCTGAGAGCTATGGCTAGCATACCTGTTGACCCCCTAAAGCAGGATGGCAAGATATAGCCAGCAGTAGTGGGTGGTCACAGGCTCCGCCTCAGCAACAGACTGTAGATATCAAGCACGCAACATAAAGGAATGAATGCAGTACCAGATATTGATGTACCACAGTTGTTTTCTGAGATGTCTGGCATGTGACAGCCAGATTCCCCACAGTCTGGAAACAACCATGACATATTGTCCAACTTTTTTCCAGGCATCCACATTTGTCTGGCAGAGTGTCTCCATATATCAGACACATATACACATTCTGCAAACATCTGTGTACTGCTGATGCCGGACACCTACAAGTAGGATACCCTACAGCATGTTTGCAGTGCTGTCTGTAATTGTGTCACACAGATGTTGGTGGACTGTCCTCATACCCCTGTAGTACCACTCACCTATTTGTTGGATGGTGGCTGCATGACATGGTACTGGAATGTCGCCCATAGGAGACACACCACAGTAGATAGCAGTGATGGGTGTGGACACATAACAGCACAGTCTGTCACAGCACACAGAACCATAACTGGTATAACTAGGATCATAGGAGGTTACTAGGCTATTGACCCTGAGGTCCTCATAAGTCTAGCCCAGAGTTTAGCCCATGTGTATGCAATTCAGCACCTGATGCCCCAGTCCAGCAGGAACACAGGTGGTATCCCAAGGGTGTATGTCCTATTAACCATCCATTTATCCAAGTTTTGCTTGAAAAAGTGTAAAGTGGTACTCTGCCTGATGTTGACAGGGTGTCTATCCCACAGGTGGGTGAGTGTGTTGGACACATATCTGACTCACCAACAAGTCCTGTTGATGTCACAGACCAGGTTGAGTGCATGTGTGTGGGTTAATACAGTGAAGCTTGACTTGCAGTTGTGCAGTAGTCCCATCCAGGTGGAGTCTATGATCGTCTTGTATGCCAGACAGAGGTCATCTCTGAGGAGTCTGTATGAAACTGGCTAGATGGACGGTCTTATAGCCTATCTGTGTATGGTAGCTGTTTGAGACCCTAGTATTCTCTCATGAGGAACTTCTGTGATCTCCCAGTTGCTGCATATGCTTTGCAAGGTACATGATTAAAGGGGCATTATACTCAATAATGGGCCTTATTATGGGGGATTACAGTGATGTTATGAACCCCATGTCCCTGGATGACATACCCTTAAGTATGAGGTGGGCCATGTAGAAGGCTTTCCTTACAATGGAAGCAATATGGTGGTCAAATGTCATGTTGCCATCAACCTGTGTGCACAAATCACTCTCAACTGATTGATTGCTTAAGATGTTGTTAGCACTGTGGTAATATGTGGGGACATTACTCTCCCCAAAGGGGATAATGATGCATTTCATGGTATGCAGCCTGAGGCCATGTTTCTGTCACCAGTCATGTATTTGCATGACACCCTCTTGGCAGATGTCCACATCACTAGTGGTGACAGCACCCGGCATGCATTCTTCTGCATACATGGTCGGCCATAGCCCACTAGTTGTGCCCTGTACCTCAGAAGGGTAAATTACACATAACAGAGGCCCAAATACAAAACACTGGGTTATGCCACTAATTATGGGTCTACCGCTTGAGGTAGCTTCCCCTATGTGGACTAGATGGGTTCTATCAGTGTGCCAGTGTGCTACCCATCTGGTAACATATGGACTGATGCCTAACTGGGTGCATATATCTATTATGTGCAAGTGGGGAATACTGGCAAAATCTTTGGCCAGGTCAAGGTAGGCAGTGTGCACTGTCTCTCCCCCTCATCCATGGCATTGGTGACTGTGTCATAGTGGTCAACCAAACGTAACAGACATGACCCCCCTTGACAAAGCCTAACTGTGTATGATCGGGTGTGTGGAGGTCACAGTGTCCTTGTTAATGAGGTTCATTATAAACTGTTCCATGGCCTTCATGGCTTTGCAGATCAACCTAGTTAGGCTGATGGGTCTATAATGTGCTGGACTGGTGGATGCCCACCTTAGTGTAAAGGGGTGACAGTGGGTGTCCTCCACTTGGCTGGGCCAAAGGTGGTAATCAGGCTTTGGTTGAATACAGTGCCTTCTGGTGCTGCAAGGTCATGCTTGGGGTCATGTAGGATGCATCCTGTGATGTGCTTGGCTCCCATGGTGATAGTATACCATGACTATGAGATGGTACTGATGACCTGTTCCCTACATATAATGGGAAGGGGCAGGTACAGGGGATGTCCTGATGTACTAATGGGGAGGAAAGGGGGGAAAGTTTACGCTGACTCTGTCAGGCATCAAGTATGCTATACATACAGCACTTGTATATCTGGTTTCCTTAACCACCACTACTAAGCGGATCTGAGTGCTTCCTGTGATGTTGCAAAGATATGTGAAGAAGGAGATATGATTGTCTGTAGTGGATATCGCCAATGTGTTCGGGGTTTGCTTTGGAGGATCTCCGGTAGTGCTCTTATTTGCTTGTGCAGGCTAAGGAGACATTGCTTCAGACTGGGCACCTGCACCTTCTTTGTCTCAGACAGCAGTATGTCATCCCTGTTATAGACACTATTTATTGCAGATGTCCACCACACAGGTTTACGTATCCTTGTAGAGGATGATGTAGTCCTGTTGGATATAACTGACTCGATGCATGTATACAAATGCATGGATAGGGCTTTTGTGTATTTTTGGATATTGGTGCCAGTTCCTACAGAGGGGGTGGGGGCTGAAAAGCTATTTATACCATCCCACAGGAGGTTGTATTTGACTATGGAGTTGTTTGCATGTCTGACCTTATCTAGATGGGTATTGTGGGAAATGATGACTGCAAATGTGACTGCTTAATGGTTGGTTTGACCATGGAGGATGATACTGTAGGGATGCTGTGGTGGTTACCCATTTTGTTTAATATCAACTCCAACATACCTTCATCTCATGTGGGGGTAGCACCTAGCTGCTCCAAGGTATTTTCATTTCCACTGTTGATGGATCTCTGGGCATTTGTGTGCTGGCATGAGTACGTCCTCCAATGTGTGTTTGGGTAGTTAAAGTCACCCAAGATCAGGGTACAAACCTGAATCCTGATAGAGTTGATCAGGTCGATATAGGCAGAATGGGCTTCCTGGTCACATGTGGGGGCTGGTAGCTACCTATACTTTGAATAGGTGTCTTTGCAATGGTTAACTGCCCCTGCAGTGTCCCCTGTGCATCTTACTGTTTGAACTTCCTGGAGATGTGTATGCCTTTCATATACAGTGAAACCCCATGTCCCATGGCTTTATTGCCCACACCTTGGGGTATGACTGTATGATAGGATGGCTTGCCATGTAAGATTGGGGGTGTTCTCTGCAGCTTTGTACCATGTGTCTATGACTGCATAGATGTCAGCATTTACCAGGGTTATGACTGCTTGCAATGAGCACAGAATCATGTATAAACTCCTAGTGTTTAGCAGCATGGCTTTCAATTTGTGATGTGCTGACAGTTGTATATTGGTAGTGTTAACCTCACCACTTTTCCTAATAAAGGCACTATGGGAGGGCAAGAACCATTGCCAAACACCTGAAGGCCAGTTGAGACAGTTGGAGCCTTCTCTGGCAATGCATTGTGGTCTGTTGATCATATCATCCCAGGCTGTCAGGCACTGGATCTCCCCTGGAATGGTACCTGAAACCAAGCCGATTGTTAAGGTCAATAATTTCCTGATTCTATTGTGGCATCATTCTGGGTGACAATGGAATGCTGCATAAGGCTATGGACATTCTTGCCTGGGACACATAATCAGCGTGCTCAGTCATGTCTCACTGCATATAGTCCAGGGAGGTATGTCTCAGGTCAGGTTCACCAACATGGACTGTGACAGATTCATAACAGTACCTGTTGTTGAGAGACAGTGGTGTGTATGTGATATGGCAGATTCTGGCACCTGACAGACAATTAACTGTGACCTTCCCCATATACAGTCTGGTGAGGGGCCTTGTATTTCTCAAAATGGAGTCTTCTATGACTGATATGTTTGACTAATGATGACACCTTTGTGGCTTAAGTCACAGGTGTGTGGCTATGCATGGTATGTGTTGTAGAGAACTGTGTAGTTTATAAGTGTCGTTGCCTCAGAGGTCTCCTTTGTTTGTGGATGTGGATGTTGAGGAACTCCGCATATGTGGGTGTGTGTGGTGTGTAGATATGGGTGGTGTGTAAGGTGTACTGATTGTAGCAGGAAACAGCAAGATCAGGCAGGTAACATATGCTGTATTGCCACTATGTTGCTGACAGCTACATACATACTGTGTTGATAGATGGTGGGGTATGATGTGGTAGTTAGCAGAGGATAGTGCTGGCAAATGTGGATGTTCAGGGTGTGCACATAATGGAGAGCAATGTATGTGGTCCTGTGATTTGTTCCCTTCTTCTTGTCTTTGGGGCGTGATATAGAGTAGGAACCCACCATTTTCAGCCATGGAGAATGATGCCATAGTTGACTCCATCACCAGATCCTGCTGTCAAGGAGTCACCCTAATCAGCAACAACATGCTGCACTGTGGGCAGACCTCATGGCATCTGTAAATTACATCAGGCTACAGGAAAGGAGCTATGAGCAGGTCCAATACCAGACCACATATATGATAAATAATGCATGGCAAAGGGCCGCAGCTGTGGCCAGGGACTGTGCTGACCCCGGTGGAGGGCCTGCAACACAGCAATCACTCTCAGCCACAGAGGAGTTCCTGGCACACCTGGGTTTGACCACCAGCTAGCAAAGATCCATCACCCCATATGTTGTGAAGGTGGGTGGTACAACTTCCACAGCAGAGGAGCATCCAAGTAAGCCTCATGTGGTCATCACTTTAATACTGTAGCAGTCATAGTGCCATCCTCTGAATACCTGTACACAGATGTCAGGTGAATGTGCATTTGGGGGGATTGTAATGCACACATGTGCACACATAGTGCGACTGTCAGAAATGTGGGCAGTATCACAGTTTGTACTGTACATGTTGATATATGCACATATTATCCTGTACCAGTGCCACATTTGTGTCTGCTGATGATACTTCTCCCCCACAATTCCATAGATACCCCTGGTGTGGCCAGTGTCCAACATCCTGTAACCGTTGTGTGAAACTGTTTTATTATGGCTCTTCTATACCATAGGCATGTTAAGGGTTGCCAGGTTGCCATGGACACAACTGTGAAGCTTAGCCATATTGCAATACTTATATGTTCAGTTGTGTATTGGGTTCAATGCAGTGCATTACCTCAGTAATCACAGTAGCATATTTGTATGAGCTGTAACATATTTGCACATATTTTTCTGAAGGTCTAGGCAGTCTTCTATAAAGGGGGGCATTAGTATGGTGGAAATGGGTGCACTTTGTTTTAGGTGAAGGTTCATCACATACACTGACATGTTGCTTATCTCACAGGTGTATAATACTGGCAACATTAACTGGAAGTAGCTGCACTTCATGTTGTTAAAGGCCTGTCTTGTTCATAGGTTCATAGGTTCATACTAGGCTATCTGCCCTAGGGCATTTATAAGCCTAGCCAGAGTGTGTTTGGCTTTTGCCACCCATTTTAAATTAATTTTGCTATGCCTTTTTTTGAGGTTAGTATACTGTGCCTCTGTCTAACAGTGACACAGAAGTGATAGCCGGGGTAAACCTACGATCTCCCATCCACTCATCAAGATTACTCTTGAAGAGAGTCAATGTGGGACTCTGCCTAACCTGGACTGGGATTTTATTCCAGAGTGAAGGGAGCCTCTGGGTTATGAATCTGTCCCTCCAGCATGTCCTATTTATTTCAGTGCTGAGGTTCAAGTCTCTCGAGCGCGTAGCTCGATGGGATTTGGATTTTCTGAGGTGCAGCCTGTCCATTAATTCTGGGTTGGACATGGCTTTATACGTCAGGCACAGATTGCCTCTGAGCAGGCGGTATGCCACTGAGTAGAGCTGGAGTTTCTTTAACCGGGCAGCATATGGCATCTGTTTGAGCCCTTTGATCCTCTTGGTGAGGTACTTTTGGGGTCTTTCCAGTTGCTGCAGGTGTCTGGTAAGGTACATCCCAAAAGGGGCATTGTACTCAATTATGGGCCTGATGAGGGATGAGTAAAGAGGTACGATGACCTCCCCTGATCTAGATGTGAATCCCTTCATGATTAGGTGGGCTATATAAAATGTTTTTCTAACCACTTTGGCCACGTGGTTGTCAAATGACAGATTGCTATCAACTTGGGTCCCCAGGTCCCTAATGACTTCTTCTGTACTTAATGGATTACCACCTATGTGGTAATTTGTGGGCACTTTGTTTTTGCCAAAGGGGATGACTATACACTTTTGGCGTTTAGCTTGAGGCCATGGCTCTGGCACCAGTTGTCTGTTTCTATGAGGCCCTTTTGGAGGATGCTTGTGTCGGCTGGAGAGTTGATTATGGCCCAGTTTGCAGTCATCTGCGAACTTGGTCAGCCACAGTCCTTCCGTGTTGGCCTGTACCGAGAAATATATACCGAACAAGAGAGGTCCCAGAACTGAGCCTTGTGGGACGCCACTTGTAACTGGTTTGGAGTCTGACATGGCCCAGCAATTCTAACCATGTGGGTTCTGTCCTTGAGCCAGTTTGCAACCCATCTAGTGACATAGGGGTTTATATTTAAGCTGGTGAGCTTATCTATAATGCCCGAGTGGGGTATTGTATCGAAGGCTTTTGCGAGGTCCAGGTAGGCTGTGTGGACCACCTTCCCCTCGTCAATGGCCTTGGTGACTGTTTCAAAGAAATCGACCAGGTTTAAGAGGCAGGATCTGCCCTTAACAAAGCCAAACTGGGTAGGATCCAGTGTCTGTAGGTCCCCAATATCTTTATTTATGAGGTCCATGATGATCCTTTCCATAGCTTTGCAGACCAAGCTAGTCAGGCTTATGGGGCAATAGTTTCCAGGATCCTTTGAGGCACCACCTTTGTGGAGAGGGACCACTGTTGCTGTACGCCACTCTTTGGGTACATATCCTGTAGTAAGGCTAAGATCGAACAGTAGTTTTATGTTTGGGTTTAGCTCTTCTTGGAGTTCATGTAGGACGCAGCCCGGGACACCATCTGGTCCCATTGATGCTGTGTTTTTTGCTTTGGAGAGGGCGGCTCTTACCTGAGCATCTGAGATGTCAGGGGGGGGCAGCACTCTGTTGGGATAGATATTTGCCCTTTTGGTGGGGAGAGGGGGGAGAAGTTTGCACTGAACCTGTCAGCTAGTATGTTGGCAATGTCTGTGGGCTCGGTGTATTTTTTGTCATTTTGGACTAATTCTGAGCATATCTGGGAATTCCCACCCAGGTTCCTAACATAACTAAAGAAAGCCTTGTGATTATCCTTAGTGTCCTGTGCAATTTTTCTCTCGAAACTGGCCTTAGACGATTTTATGAGTGCCCGTAGTTTTTTGCTAATACTGATCAGAGATGCCTTCCCTTTTGGGATTTTGCTCTATCATGTAGTAGCTTCCTCCTTCTATTGTATAGTTTGTTTATGGCTGGGGTCCACCAGACAGGACGTCTGCCTTTGGAGGATTGGGTCTTGGTTTTATTTGGGATTGCATGATCCATGCATTCCTGAAGGTGTTCATAGAATGCGTTTATAAAGGATTCTGCGGTCTGGGCCAGATTTTCCACAGGCCGGGGCTTTGAAGGATTTTGCCTCGGTTTTGAGGCGCGTGAAATTTGCTTTAGAGAAGTTTTTCACTGTGGTTTTCTGGGCAGCGGTGGGGTCGGGATGTGAATATCCAGTGAGATTAGTTTATGGTCTGATCTTACCAGTGAGGGATACACTTCTGGTCTGGAGCATAGTGTCCCCATGTTGGTGATGATCAGGTCCAGTATGTTTTCCCTCTTGTGGGAGTGGTAACAAGTTGTTCCATAGCATTTGAGTTTATAAATACTAGGAACCTTTGGGCTAGGGTGTTGGAGCTAGAGTAATGCTCCCAGTCTATGTTTGGGTAGTTGAAGTCGCCCAATATAATGGTGTTTGGAGAGACCTTCATATTTTCCAGTATTCTCAGGAAGGCCAAGTGGGGTTCCTGTGTTTGGGAGGGTGGTCTGTAGCAGGCTATAAACTGGAAGGCAGTTTTACCCACAGTTAGTTGCACATGGATAGTCTCTGATGCTTCGTGCTGTGACACCAACCTGGAGGTGTGGGTATCTTTGACGAATATTGATACTCCCCCTCCTTTTGTGGTTCGGTCCAAGTTTTGGGGCCGAAAAGCATGGTATGAGGTATAACCTGGTAGTGCTGGGGTGCTCTCGGGAGCCTTGAACCAGGTTTCTGTTACTGCGCAGATATCGATGTTCTCCATGCTAAGGAGAGTTTTGAGTGCGTGCATCTTGAGGTTTAGACTTCTGGCATTGAGTAGCATTACTCTTAGTTTCTTATCCCTTGTGATACCTATGGAGGTGGGTTTGTCTTTGAACCTTGCCTAAAAAGGCACTATGGGGTAGCAAGAGCCTTTGCCAATATCCGAAAGCCCAGGGGTGACAGGTGCAAGCCGTCCCTAGCGAAGCATCGTGGCTTGTCGAGCATGTCATCCCAGGCTGACAGGCATTGGATCCCCTTTGAATGACACCAACACTTAAGCCAATTGTTGAAATTGATCATCTTGTCTTCATATTGTGGCATCATTCTTGGTGAGGGTAAGATGCTACTCAAGGTCAGGGTCATACCGGCCTGGGCTACATGCTCAGAGAGCTCCTCTATGTCTCTTTTCATGTAGTCCAGGGAGGTACGTCTCAGGTCATTCACACCAGCATGGACAATGACTGAGTCATATTTGTACTTGCCTTGGAGTGACCTGAGTGCTTGTGTTATGTGGCGGATCCTAGCGCCTGACAGGCAGCTCACCGTGACCTTCTTCTTGTTCAGCCTGGTGAGCGGGACGTCAGTGTGCCTGACGATAGAGTCACCTATTACAAGTGTATCAGGTGTGTTGTTTAGCCTTAAGGGCTGTGACTGTTTGGCACACTGGCTTCGTGAGTTATGTGTTGCACGTGTTTTGTTTTGGGGTAACGGTTGCTTGGGTGTCTGCTTTGGAGGTCTCTGCTGCTTAGGCAGATTTTTATTTAGAGCCTCCGAGTATGTTTGTTTCTGCTGTGGTCTGCTTCTGTGTTGTGCATGGGATCAGTAATAAGGTGTGATATGTGGAATGCATTTGTGACACCTCACCTGTATATATATATATATATATATATATATATATATATATATATATATATATATATGTGTGTGTGTGTGTGTGTGTGTGTGTGTATGTATCAATCAGCAGACATAATAGTGCAGGAATTAATGTAGTCATGTTGTCTTCCTCCTCACAGGTGATCATGGGGGTTTGAGTTTGTCCCACTCACAACCTGATATCAGTATCTCATTGGACTCTGATGATGATGGTGGCCATAGTGAGGCACAGATGGGGTTGTTGTGGGCTGAATCTGTCCCATGGGTTGACATTCCACTTCCTCACCCAATGTCCCCGCACACAGTCAGTATGCCCACACATAACCAGTCACCTGCGGCCACAAATACTGGACAGTCAGAGGGTGGTAGCATTGAAAAGGAGAGTGTGGTGACTGGCATCTATGACTATAGATAGCAGTAATAGCCAGACAGCTGTTAAGGTTCCATACCGGCAGATTGATAGGGGTGCTTGAAGGAGGACTGGTGCCCATCAACCACCTGTCAGAGATGTCACATCATGTCTCACCTGACGCATGTTTCGATCTATCATGGAGGCCCAGCACGTTCTGAATGCAACACCAGATGGATGCCCAGGATCATGGGTGTTTCACTGCCTAGCATCCATGACTCCATCCATGGCATTGGTGATGCCTAACATCATTTTGCCGATGTAGTGGACAGATGGTGGGGTGAGACTTTGTCACTCCTTAACTGTGCAATGTCTGTGTTTGAAAACGTGATGGGATTAGGGTGTCGGACACATATGGACGTAGGTCAGCAACAACATTAGCTGAGAGCCCACATGGCCATGCACAGTCACACTCTCATAGTGGCAGTATAACCAGCACTACAGAAGAGAGGGGGTCTGTCTACACAATAATGTGGCAGGCCATGGGAATGTGGTCCTGGGTGGTCCCATGAGGGACAAAGACCGGCAGACACCAGTCACCATAGGTTGGTACTAGGCTATCAGCCCTAGGGCCTATACAAGCCTAGCCATAACAATCCCCTGGCTATTTCCTCCCACAATATTTACTTCTCTGGACCTCTGCCTAGCAGGACGACTGACATTATCCCCGGGGTAAATTTCCTATCTCCCATCCAGTCATCAAGATTTCTTTTGAAGAGTGTCAAGGAGGTGCTCTGCTTGACATGTATGGGCAGTCTATTCCAGAGTATGGGGAGTCTCTGGGTCAGGAACCTATCCCTCCAGCATGTTTTGTTCATTGTGATGACAAGGTTTAGGTCCCTGGAGTGTGGGGCTCTGATGGGTTGGGATTTCTTTAAGTGTAGCATGTCCAACAGCTCTGGGTTTGACATTGCCTTATATGTTAAGCAGAGATCAAATCTGAGAAGACGATATGTGACAGAGTATAGCTGGAGTTTTTTAGTCAGTCAGCATACGGCACCTGCTTTAGGCATGTGATTCTTTTAGTGTGGTGTTTCTGTGGCCTTTCCAGTTGTTGCAAATGTCTTGTGAGGTACATACCAAATGGGGCATTGTACTCTATGACGGGTCTAATGAGGGATGAGTACAGTGGGACAATGATCTCCTTTTTTCTGGATGAAAAGCCCTTAGTGATGAGGTGTGCCACATAGAAGGATTGTCTGACTGTTATGATGATGTGGTTATCGAAGGTGAAACTGCTGTCCACCTGTGTTCCTAAGTCTCTTATCATACTTTCGTTGTTTAGTGTACTGCCACCTATGTGGTAATTCATGGGTACATGTTTTTTCCCAAAGGGGATAACTACACATTTCTTGGCATTGAGCTTGAGCCCATGGCTCTTGAACCAAGCATCTGTTTCCTGTAAGGCCCTTTTGTAGAATATCCACATCATTTGGGGATTCAATAATGGCTCCCAGTTTACAGTCATCTGAAAACTTTGTTGGGCAGAGTACCTTAGTGTTGGCCTGTACTTCAGAGAAGTAGATGTAAAGATTGGGTGAATATAGATGAAGGCTACCAGCCTAGCCAGATAGAATTTTGGAGATAATTCTGTCATCTGTAAATATTAATGTAAACCACAGGCTTGTCTTAAATGGTAAAACTAGTGTTACTTGTGGAACTGGAAAAAATGTAACAACAGTGCACTCTAGCTGTACCAGTGGGGAGTCTTACTGGGGACCTGGAGAACAAGGGAGCGACCAGCCCTGCACTGACTGTGATCTCTGTGTGCTCTTAAGGGAAATTGCACTTTACTGTGTGTATTTGTTATCCTTTCCTCCTATATGAGACGTCCCTCACTGGTGTTAGTCGTGAGGATTGAGGGCCCTTGATTGCTGGGCCAGGGCATGGGCATCACAGTAGATGCCAATCAAGAGCGGTCCCAGGACTGAACCCTGAGGTACTCCACTTGCCACTTGTCTGGAGCTGGATTTGGAGTTGGCCACTTTTACAGTGTGGGTTCTGCCATCAGCAAGTAGTAACACATCTGACCCTGGGCATGGTGGTGGCAGTGCCACTCCTGGCAGAACCAGTTCCTGTATTCATGGCCAGAGATGGTGAACTGTACATTCTGCCATGTATGGTCCACAGCTGCCCAACATACCCTCATGTAGGGCTAGCACATGGCTTGACTGTGTACGCACACACACTCACACATCACTCTTCTGGTTTCTGGTGACATCTATCCAAATACTGGTCCCTCCCCTCACTCCACCCCCCCTTCACCTTCATCTGCTGTCCCCCCAAAAACATCCTCAAATATCTCCAGCCTCAAATATCTCTCTATCTCTGCAATGAACATTCAAAGCCTAAACAACAAAACATCCGAACTTCATGCATGGTTGGCCCAACACAAACCTTACACCCTGGCCCTATCGGAAACCTGGCTAAAACCTTATATCAATTCCTCTGAATTTCTCCCACCACAATACAATATCTATAGGTCTGATAGGATACCCAAAAAAGGTGGTGGGTGGCTGTCTTGTACTCTGTCTCACTGACACTAACACCTATTGACATTACCCTGCCTAGTTTCTCCCCTGATGAACTACTGCTTCTAGACTGTCACATCTATAACTATAGGAAGTTTGCTATTATCTCTATCTTTATCCCCCAGGTAAAAACATCCCTATCCTTGAACATATACTCTCCTAGATTAACACCTCCATCCTCTATGAAACCATCATTCTTGAATATGTTAATATAGATTGAAATGCCCATATTAGTAACTCACCCCAACATTTCATAAACCTGTATGGATTCTCACAACTGATCACTACCCCTACACACTACAGTAAAAATGCTACTGGTTCCACAATTGACTGGATCTTGACCAACTCTACAAACAACTACTGTAGCCCTTCTACCATTCCTGATTCTATTAGTGACCATTCTCCCATCTCTGTCTTAAGATACTCTCCTCATGTCTCTAAGCCCCATCTCTACAAAGATTGCAAGAAAGTGACTAACTTTTCCCCAAAACCTTTAACTATAGACTCCCTGCCATCAACTGGTCTTTACTAAAAACTCTCCCACTCAATGATGCTGTTACTAAATTCAACCACATTTCCCTTGATGTCCTAAATGCTCTTGCTCCGACTCACAAAATCAGAATCAAATCTAATTTTGCACCCTGGCTCTCCAAAGTTATTCATGCTTTGATGCATGAAAGTGGTATGGAAAAAAATGGCAAACCACTAAAACTCCACCTTTCTCCAAGGTTATAAGCAACTCAGAAATCATGTAAAAAAGCTTATTATTTTGGATAAATGCCACTATTTCACTAAATTTCAAAGCTCTCACCCAAATGACCCCCAGAATTTCAGGAGTACTGTCAGCTCTGCTCCACTCTGGTTCTCCTACCATCCCTAACCCTTTCTCCTATTACTCTCCCTCTGAAACTGCAGACTTACTCAACAAACACTTCATAGGCAGCATCTCTAAACTCCTACCCTCTGGTAACTCTGCTCATCCCAACTCTTCTGTGTCACCCTCATCTCCCCCTAAACCTCTATGATCCTCTGTCTCTCAGCCTTTTACCTTGCGACCTGTTTCTACTAAATATATCAAATACCTGCTTCTTAAACTAAAACCATGATCTCCCTCCACTGATAACTCCCCCCCCCCCGCACAATTTCTGAAAATTGCTGCTGACTCTATTGCATATCCTCTATCTATCTCAATCAACTGCTCCATTCAGGAATCTACCGTACCAGAAATATGGAAATCCTTCTATACCACTCCTCTGCACAAAGGTGGCAACTCTGTTGAACCCTCTAACTATAGACCAATCACTATAATCTCTCCACTCTCTAAGATCCTTGAAAAATGAATACATACTCAACTACAGTCCAATCTCATTCACAAAAATCTCCTCACTCCTTCACAACGTTTTCCACCCTAAACATAGTACCTTGACTGCCTTAATATCCTTTACTAAAAAGGTTGCAGAAGCTAGGGACAACAACCTCTTCATCTTCTGTCTATTCCTTGATCTAAAGCCTTGGACACTGTGTTTCATCACATCCTTCTTAACAAACTCTCAGATCTAAACCTCTCTCCTTCTACTCTTGGCTGGCTTCAATCCTACCTTACTGGTAAAAAACAAGCTGTTAGATGGCAGCAGCAGGCTTTCTCACCCTTCCTTGCTGTTCAAACAGGAGTACCCCAAGGCTCCATACTTGGACCACTCCTTTTCAACATTTCTGCCAACAATCTACATTCATCCTGCAGTCTCTCATCTGTAATACAATACACAGATGACTCTACTCTCTTATCTATCTCCAATACTATCTCTGAACTACACATGCTAACACAGAATTCCTTTATTTCTGTTGAAAAATGGCTTAGAAACAATCAACTAATCCTTAACCCTGAGAAAACTCAACCCCTTCTCTTCCTACCTCAGACACTCTCTCACCTTAAATCCAACTTTTCTCTTTCCTCCCTAGATGACACTACTATCTCCCCTGCCTTACACAGCAAACTTCTAGGGGTAATAATTGATGACCAATTAAAACTTGACTCGCACATACAGTAGGCCATCAAAAAAAAAAACATCAAAAACTTAGGTTCATAGGTTCATAGGTAGGTACTAGGCTATTGGCCCTAGGGCCTATACAAGTCCAGCGTAAAAGGTACCCTGGCTTTTGCCATTCAAGAAAATTATTTTCCTGTGCCACTGTCGAGCAGAGCCACAGAAGTGATCCCCAAGGTGAATTTCCTATTTCCCATCCAATCATCAAGATTTTTCTTGAAGAGTACTAATGAGGAGCTTTGTTTGATATAGATAGGTAGTTTATTCCATATAATGGGAAGTCTCTGGGACAGGAATCTATCCCTCCAGCATGTTCTGTTTATTGTGGTGACAAGGTTTAGGTAGCTTGGAGGGAATGCGACTTCTTTAAGTGGAGCATGTCCAACAGCTCTGGGTTTGACATAGCTTTGTATGTTAGGCAGAGATCACCTCTGAGTAGGCGATATGCGACGGAGTAAAGCTGGAGTTTTTTGAGATGGTCTACATAGGGCATCTGTTTGAGGATGGTAATCCTCTTTGTGAAGTATTTCTGTGGCCTTTCCAGTTGCTGTAGATTTCTTGTGAGGTACATACCAAAAGGGGCATTGTACTCTATAATGGGTCTAATGAGTGATGAGCAGAGGTGAACAATGACCTCTTTTTTTCTGGATGAGAAACTTTTTGTGATGAGGTGTGCCACATAGAAGGATTTCCTGACTACTGTGGCGATGTGATTATCAAAGGAGAGACACTGTCCACCTGTGTCCCAAGGTCTTTTATCACACTTTCAGTGTTAAGTATACTACCGCCTATGTTGTAATTCATGGGTACAGAGTTTTTGCCAAAGGGGATGACAATGCACTTTTTGGCAATATTCTTGAGACCATGGCTTTGACACCAGGCATCTGTCTTAGTGCGGCCCTTTTGTAGGATGTCCACATCATTAGGAGTTTCGATTATGGCTCCTAGTTTGTAGTTATCTGTGAAATTCATTAGCCAAAGACCTTCTGTGTTAGCCTGTACTTCAGAGAAGTAGATACCAAACAGGAGAGGACCCAGGACTGAACCCTGTGGTATTCCACTTTTCACTGGTCTGAAGTCGGATTTGGAGTCTACTACTTTCACAGTGTGGGTTCTGTCAGTGAGCCAGTTGGCAACCCATCTTGTGACATAAGGATTTATACCTAGTTTAGTGAGTTTATCTATAATTCCAGAGTGGGGGATGGTGTTGAAAGCCTTGGCAAGTTCTAGGTAGGCTGTGTGAACCACCTTACCCTCATCTACGGCTTTGGTGACTGCTTCAAAGAAGTCTATTAGGTTTAGGAGACATGATCTGCCTTTTACAAACTCGAACTGGGTGTGGTCCTGAGTTTGGAGATTACCAATTTTTTTGTTTTTGAGTTCCATGATGATACGTTCCATGGCCTTGCTAATGGGGTGGTAGTTCCCGGGGTCCATGGTGGCTCCCCCTTGTGGAATGGGATAACCGTCACTGTGTGCCATTCAGCAGACACAAAGTCTGAGGTGAGGCTATGATTGAACATGGTACTTAGGTGGGGTGCCAGTTCATTCTGTAGTTCATGTAGAATGCAGCTTGGGATGTTGTCTGGTCCCATGGATGCTGTGTTCTTGGCTTTGGAGAGTGTGTTTTTTACCTGTGCAGCCGTGATTACAGGAACTTTGCATTCTTCCTGTAAAGAGATGGGCTCTTTAGGGGGTGAGAGGGGTGTAAAGTTAGCACTGAACCTATCTGCCAGGATGTTGGCAATATCAGTTGGGTCTGTATATTTAGTGCCATTGTGCTGTAACTCAGAGCAGATCTGAATGTTGCCATTGAGATTCTTGACATAGCTATAGAATGCTTTGTGGTTGTCTTTAGAATCAGTAGTGATTTTGTTTTTGTAACAGGCTTTGGAGGATTTTATCTGGGATTGCAGCTTCTTACTGAGGCTGACCAGGGAGCTCCTACACTCATGGGATTTTACTCTCTTTTGCAAGAGTTTCTTCCTTCTGTTGTACAGTTTGTTTATGGCAGGGGACCACCAGATTGGCTTCCTTTTTTTGGAGGATAGCATCTTGGTTCTGTTTGGGATAGCACAATCCATGCACTCATGTAAGTGCTTATAAAGTGCAATTTTGTAGGATTCAGTAGTCGTAACTGTATTGTCCGTCTACGTGGGTGTCATGAAGTTCAGCACCTCTGTCTTAAGAAGCATGAAGTTGGCTTTGGAGAAATGTTTTACCGTGGTTTCCTTAATGGGGTGTGGGGGCAGGATATGGATATCTAGGGTAATTAGCTTATGGTTAGATTGGACCAATGAGGCGTTGACTTCAGGTGTGGAACACCGGTCACTCATGTTGGTAATGACTAGATCTAGGATATTGTTGCCCCTGGTGGGGGTGTGGATAAGTTGATCCAGGGCATTGGAGTTTATGAATTCCAGAAAGCGTTGAGCAAAGGAGTTGGTACATGAGTAGTTTTCCCAGTTAATGGTGGGGTAGGTGAAATCGCCCATTATTCGGGTGTTTGGATGAACCCTAATATTTTCCAGTACATCAAGAAAAGAGGAGTGGGAATCCTGAGGCATGGTGGGGGATCTTTAGCAAGCTACAATTTAGATTGCAGTTTTGCTCAGAGTTAATTACACTTGGATAACCTCGGCTGCATTATGCTGAGCAACTAGCCTGGAGGTGTGGATATCCTTAATGAATATGGACACATCTCCACCTTTGGTGTTCTGGTCCAGGTTACATGGCTGAAAAGTGTGGTATGAGTTATAGCCTGGTAGTGCAGGGGTGCTCTCTGGAGCCTTGAACCAGGTCTCAGTCACTGCACAGATATCGATGTTCTCAGTTTTAAGGAGTGCCTCGAGTGAGTTCATTTTGAGATTTAGACTTTTAACATTGAGTAGCATCACCCTCAGTTTTTGCTTGCCTGTTCCTGTTACAGTGGTGAATCTGTCATTTGAAACTTGCCTAAAAAAGGCACTATAAGGGCGGCAAGAACCTTAGCCAGTATCCGGAATCCCAGGGGTGACAGGTGCAGGCTATCTCTGGCAAAGCATCGTGGTCTGTCGACCATGTCATCCTATGCAGACAGATACTGGATCTTTGTGATACTGGAGATACTTGGACTACTTTTTAGGAACAAAAATTTCCTCACTACTGCCATTAAATGCACTCTTGCACAGGCATTTCTCTTACCTAGTCTTCTATACACTTCCCCCATCCTTACCAATATCCAAACTACCTCAATGCAGAAACTGGAACAAACATACAACGAAATTGCCAGATTTATTCTAAACCAGCCACTCTCTTCACATCACTGCCTCTCACTAAACAAACTTCAGTGGCTGGAATTTCCGCACCTTCTCCTACAATCACACCACACTACCATTTCCATACTCAATAACCCCTCTGCCTGCCCTGCTCTGGCCTCCCATGTTACTCCCTACCCTCCTCAGCCTCATCAGAGTGCTGATCAGCATCTGCTCTCAGTTTATAAACCCAAAAGGAATATTGGCAAACTACTTTACAAACACTCTGCCTCACTAAATCGGAACAAGCTCCCTCTCCATATTAGATCCAACCTTTCCTTTTCCTTGATTTAAAAAGGAGCTTAAATCCCACCTACTAAACTTGAAATTATGCCATTGTCTTGATCCCAAGTAGTCTTAGTCTGTCCTACTGTATAACCTGTTGTGTCTCCTAAATTTCTTTCTCTGCTAGTAACTTCTGCTTAAACTAACCTCCTAAACCCTCAGCTCTACTACTATAGCCCTGATATAGCCCCTTCCTTTCTCTCCCCCTCCCATTCTCCACACTATTTATCTTCCCCCCACTTTCTATCAATGTCTATACATTGTCCTTCTTTTGAACAACGATTATCTTTTTGTTTTTACTCTCATATGTAGTAAATTTTAGACGACTGCTATCAGTACAACCCTAAATGTTCATATTTTTTTCTTTTGTTTTTCTCTTTATAATTAATTTCATATTTGCATTGTTATTTTTAATAGATTTTGTCCTATGTGTTTATCTTTGCTTATGTTTGCTGGGGCTCTTTCCCCTTGGGACTCCACTGAAAATGGGTTGCTTACTATCAATGCAATGCAAATAGTTAATAACCTTTTCTTTTTTACAATTATTTGGTATTGTGATTGTTATTTAATATTTGTATATTGTCAATTTATGTTTACTTATGTTTGCTGGGGCCTTACCCCTTGGGTCTCCACTGAAACTCAGTTGGACTAACCTAGTTAACAAATGTGAAATAAATAAACCAATAAATAAGTCATTGTCACGTGCTGGTCACCACCAGACATACACAGCTCCTCTTCATAGCCCAGCTGACCAGCACCCCTCCAGATACACACACACACACACACACACACACACACACACACACACACACACACACACACACACACACACACACACACACACACACACAATGTCAACTGTGTGGCACAGCCTAGGCCTTTGGCAGCCCACATCACACCCTGTGCATGTGATGATACCATTGCCACATTCCCTGTCATCCACACCATCAATGCAGGGACATGTAAATATGTGTCTTATGCACAGGACGACTATAGTACAGTTAATGACAGTTTGTAGTGCAGTAGTGTTATGCCCTGTAAGGTGTTGTCTGCTGACATGTGTCATGAGTACACATCAAAGTGTATGTACCTTTGTTCCATGATACTGCATTGCTGTTAGTATTGCTGACTGACTGTTGTTTCCCAGACCTTTTCCTGTTTCTGTTCCAGGTGTCTGTGTCTCTATGCTGTGGGGACCTAGTGCCAATACAGTGACTCAGGATGGCAAGGTGGCAATGCAGATATGTGACTTCACCAAGGTACGGCTGTATATATACATGGTTACCTAGGTGCCTATGTGTAGAACATTGTGTCAGACACAATGGAGGCAGACAGCATAATCTTGCATGCATATCCCTTGACGCAGCATGCTAATCTTGATATGTGTCACCTGGGAGTTCAGTAGGATCATTGGCTTATAGGATCATAGAAGGTTACTAGCATAATGACCCTGGGTCCCTTATGATGCTAGCCATTAGTTTATCCCCAACAGAATCATAAATCAGCATCTGTTGTCCCTGTCATTGAGTGACACAGGTGGGATCCCTGAGAGAGATTTGTGGTTTCCCATCCACACATAACAGTTGTGCTTAAAGAGGGTCTGGATGATGTGTAGGGGACATGCATTCCTGAGACAGGGCAGCATTTGGGGGACAAACCTGTCTCTCCAGCAGGTTGTGTTGATGTTGCATATCAAATTCAGGCCTGTCATGCTGGTAATGTGCAAGGAGTTAGACTCACAGATATGGGGTAGCTGTTGAAGGGCAGGATCCAACATTGCCTTGTAGGCATGACACATCCCACCTCTGGGCAAACTATCTGATACCGAGTGGACCACTACTGATTTAAGCATCTCTGCATGGGACAAGTGTTGCAGGCCATGGATTATCTTTGTGGGTATAACCATATTTCCATTTGGTGCAGATGTTTGAATAACTTCATACCAAGCATGGTGTTGTAGTAAATTATTGGTCTACTGACTGAGGACTATACAGAGGTAATGACCATTTTTTTCTGGATGCAATCCCTTTAGCTATGAGGTGAACCAAGTGCAAGGCTTTTCTGACCACTGCCGCTACATGATGGTTGAATGTGACATTGTTATCAATCTGAATACCCAGGTCTCTCAACACAAGTTGTGTATTTATGGGGTCTCATTTGCTGTGGCAAACAGTGGGGCCATGTCCTTGCTCAGTGGTATGATGGTACAGTTTTCTGCATTTAGCTTGAAGCCAAGACCTTGGCACCAGTCCGTACTTGATGTAAGACCCTGCTGTAGTGTGTTAACATCATTTGGTGGGTCAGTGAAAGACAGCATACAACCTACAGTCACCACAGCCTTGGTCAGTGCCTACAAATGTGGGTGGCAGTGGTTAGCATTCATACCTAGATACATGTGGGTTATTTAGGGGCAGCAGCTACTCACAGGGCCTCAACATGTATACATATTGCACACACATAGGCAAGAGAGACTAGGGTTGCCACCTTATTAAATGGCCAATGTGGGACACTTCTTGTAGTATCGTGAGAGTTGCCAGGACAAGCCATACCCATAGCAAGTGCAAAGGAAAGGACTTCTCTTTTTTGCCATTATGAAAGCTTTTTTTGTAGCTTTGCCTAGATTATGCAATTTCTCATAACATTAAGGTGTTTCTATTGTAAAATGACTACTTTATGCAACTATTACACAAATGTAGGAGATTGTTGTTGTCCTACACTCTCAGGACATACAATATGTATTGTTTTAGTTGTTTTCACAGGATACTCCTGGCCAAACATGGACTGCAACCTGCACAGTGGGACAGATGGTAGCCCTAACACAGTTACACTGCTACAGGGGAAGACACGGACACACACACTCATGAAATGCCCTTGTTGAGAGTAGAACTCCTACCTGTCTAGATGTATATACTATAGTGCTACATACATGTCGCATATGCCATGGAGCGTATATGTTTTTGCAGTGTCTGCCACTACTATTCAGGTGGATGACATCTGCAGGCACTGTAAAGGTTTACACTGGGGGGTTGACATGTTTGCACAGGCCCTTAAAATGGTGTAACTGTTGCACACACACACACACACACACACACACACACACACACACACACACACATGAAAGACAGCCACACTGCTGCAAGGGGATATGCATACACACACGCACAGAGTTCCAGGTTTGAGATTAGAACCTCTACCTATCTAGTTATATACACTATAGTAGTGTGAACTTATCGCACACACCATGGAGCTATTGTGTTTATAAAGTGTCTAACTGTGCTTTGAAGGTGGATGACATCAGCAGGCCCTGGTTATTGGCATTGCACACACAGGCCAGACATACACACACATACTCACTGACTTGCCATTGCTGGAATTAGACACACTACATATCTAGTTGTATATACTGTAGTGCTACGTACTTATTCCATGCACCAAGGAGCTTATGCATTTGGAGAGTGTCTGCCACTGCTGTTGTGGTGGATGACATCAGCAGCTGTTGACAGGGAGCCCACTGTTGTGGAGAACACTGGTCACAGGGCCATAAAATGAGTGACCATTGCACAGCCATAGGCCTATTGGGCGTGTGTATAATGCAGTATATGGAATATCTGCACAAACACACACAAGAGGTGGCTGATGTGAGATTAGAACCCCTTCCTATCTACTGTTATACACTACAGCTCACCATACTAATGGCACATGCCACTGGTTATAACTGGTGTATAAGTAGCTGCAGCAATGCATCACTCTATGCCTTTCTCTGTCCCTCTCTCTCTCTCAATCTCTCTCTCGCTATATGTATATATATATATATATATATATATATATATATATATATATATATATATATATATGTTACCTATATATATACGTATCATATGTATCTATATAAAACTCGACAGATCCATATATATCATATAGGGCAATCATGTCTGATGGGGATAGGGAGAGACAGTTATATGTACATAGCTGTCTGTATACACAGAGATATATGGACATCTTAGTTATATAGTCAGATGTGGCTTCAGACATGGGCTAAGTGCATGAGCATGCCCAGTATGACCATCGGTACTTACAAGTGGACTACAGGTCAGACCTAGCTATACTCCAGTCTGGGATTTTGTGTGCTACAACCAGTAGGCTGCTGCACCTAATTATACAGTCCAGCACCTCCCTGATATAATGCCCGAGGGATTTCCTGGCTGTGTGCTGCCCGTAATATCTGACTGTAACATAAGAGTTATGAAGCCGGATAAAGGGGGCGGTTTGTTTTTTATGGACAATGTTGTGTATGTTCAGAAAATGGTTACACTACTAAATACTGTTAGCTACCAAATTGTGAGTATTAATGAAGTTAACACTGCTTATGTAAAAATTAGAGGTATGATTGGGGATTTATTTCTGGAAAGAGTTATAGACCTTGATCTGTATCAATACTTAAATGTCTTAGCCCCTAGGCTACCGGTCTTGTTTGGCATTCCAAAAACACATAAAAGTTTATTACAACCACCTTTCCGTCCTATTGTAGATGGGCGTGGTTCTATTACTGTTGCATGTGCCAAATACGTTGACAGTATTTTAAGACCTTTAATCAATCAGGAATCTCAGATTTGTAAAGACTCTTGGAGTTTTCTCCAAGAAATTAAAAAGATTCCTTTTGATGTTAACTCCTGGTTTTTGACTATTGACATTAAGGATTTGTATACTGTCATACCACAAGAATTGGGGATTCAATGGATACGTGAATTTCTTTTTGATAAAAAAATAGATGACAACACGACATATTTAGTTGAGACGCTATTAGAAATAGTCTTAAAAAACAACTTTATGTCCTTTGACAACAAAATTTATCTTCAAAAATCAGGAGTTGCCATGGGGTCGCCCTGTGGAGGGAGTTTCGCCAATGGAGTGTTGGCATACTGGGAGAGGAACTTTCTGTTTACTGACGCTTCTTTTAGGAACAATGTCACCTGGTACACAAGGTACCAGGATGACATGTTTCTTATTTGGAAAGCGTCTCCCTCTGAGGTGCCTAAATTTTTAGACACTATTACAAGTATGACATCTTTTCTGGAGTTTACTTATAATTTGCAGAAATCTAAGATTAATTATTTAGATATTTTGATTATTAAGGATGAGATACATTTAAGATATAAGAGCCTTATTTATCGAAAGCCTACGTATTCTAATGCATTTCTGCATTTTACGAGTTCTCATCCTAGTTATCAGAAGAAAGCAGTAGTTAAAGGCCAGATGGTAAGAACGGCCAGAATGATTTCTGAGTTCGATGACTTTTTGCTAGAATGTGAACACCTGAGCCAAATGTTTGCTAACAGAGGTTATCCGGCATCTTTGCTTGTTGACATTAGAACAGAAGTAGTAAACAAAAGAAGATCAGGGTTTTATAAACCTATTCTTTCTTTTGATGTTAACATTTTGGAAACTGCTCCCTCTATTTTACCTAGATCAGGGGCCAAGAACAACAACCAGTCTGTTTCTGGAATGAGATTTCTTTGTACCTTCTCAGTGGATCACTTTGAAATTAGGAAGGTGCTCAATAAATATTGGGCCTTGATTACTGAAGATAGTTATCTGTCCCATAAGTTAGGTGAGGTTCCTAAATTAAATTTTAGAAGAGGGCGGAATTTAAAATCTTTGTTAGAGCTTAAACCACAACCTTCAAGTCAACGGCTTTCAGGAATGATTAAGTGTGGGGCTTGTAACCAATGTAAACACATACTTACTGACCCAAAAGTCAAGATTAGGAACGAAGAATATAAAATAATAGGAAAACATAGTTGTGATACTAATGGAGTGGTCTATTTAGCCTTATGTCAAAAATGCACTGCATTCTATATAGGGAAAACAGAAAGAAAGCTTAAACAGCGCATTTATGAACACATTTATGCTATAGCTAGGCAAGACTTAAATAATGCCATCACAAGGCATATTCATGCTTGTCCTGGACACTCCTTTAAGTTTACAGTTTTGGGTAGAATTCTGGTGGATAACAAAGGTGGCCCTTGGCAGATTCACTTAGAAATAAACAAACTGGTTTGGCAGTTACGTACATGTGCATATACTCATCCAGGCTTAAATGAATTTGTATCTATTGCTTGTGTTCTAAAATTATCATCTACAAAAAGGTAGATGTTTAGTGTGCAGCATGTTGTCTTTTTGTATAAACTGATGCATAAACATACATACATATAAGAATATGGCAACAAGTTTTGTTCTTTGTTTTAAGTGAATTAAGTTTACTAACCAAAAGGATGAAGGTTGCTTGTTTTGGGACTATGTAATCAGCTATCTTAGATGTTTTTATATTTAGTATGATGCTGTTATAAAGATGTTAACATTAATGTTTTTAAACACATCTCTGCTACTAATTAAAGTGTTTTGATATAATTATATATTTATATTTTTATACACATACTGTTATATTTATATGTGTATATTAGTATGTCTTTTGTACAAGTACACACACACACACACACACACACATATATAGGTATATGTATATAAATTGAATTTATAAATTTATTAGATTAATTTATTTATTGATTTGTTAAATTTATTTATTTATATTTATTGTGTGTACGTAGTAAGTTTAAAATAGTTTTAAAACAATTTTAAAATAGTTTTATAGGTTTTATATTTTACAATAAGCTATTCTTTTAAAATTGTTGTATTTAGATTTAGATTTATTTAACTTAATTAGATAAGTAGTACTAATTTAATTAAAATTGATTGACTGCTGGTGATATAAAATGTTAGCTAGTTGGCTTGTAATTTTGTCTGAAGAAGGTGAGACATTGGGCTCGCCGAAAGCGTGTTTTGTGCTTACAATATTGCTCTTATTAAACCAGTGTTCTTGGGTTGTGCTCCGCTGCTTATTTTCGTCTTTCCTGAGTATATATATATATATATATATATATATATGTTACCTATATATATACGTATCATATGTATCTATATAAAACTCGACAGATCCATATATATCATATAGGGCAATCATGTCTGATGGGGATAGGGAGAGACAGTTATGTGTACATAGCTGTCTGTATACACAGAGATATATGGACATCTTAGTTATATAGTCAGATGTGGCTTCAGACATGGGCTAAGTGCATGAGCATGCCCAGTATGACCATCGGTACTTACAAGTGGACTACAGGTCAGACCTAGCTATACTCCAGTCTGGGATTTTGTGTGCTACAACCAGTAGGCTGCTGCACCTAATTATACAGTCCAGCACATCCCTGATATAATGCCAGAGGGATTTCCTGGCTGTGTGCTGCCCGTAATATCTGACTCATATCTACGGTGTGTACTGAGTGTATTAGACTGAACAGGGTTTTGCATCATATGTCTGGTACATTTTACATAGCAATGTGATTTCCTGGTACATCAGTGGTATATCATTATAGACTGACGTGAGGAACTGCTGACAGACATTTGTGTTACGGACTCCATACACTGCTGGGAACCCATGCTACTGCACAAACTGTTCTATTCTGCACTCTCTACATTTGTCTGGCCAGTAGTTCCTCCTTCTCCTTACAGTATATGTGGGTCTTTGTTCTGCCCTGCTCCAGTTCCTGGCTTTCTCCACAGTTGCTGCTCTATGTAGTTATAGGCATGCTGTGACTGGGGTATGCGATGTAACATCAAACACAGGGTTACAGACTTCACACCTCTGACTGTACCTGTTTTGCAGGATGTCCAGCCTTGTGCCCTCTATGCATGCTCTGGTCCTCAGACGGTTTGTGTTGTGCTGTTACTATAAGGCTACATGGTGCCCATACCACTCAACCTCTTACAGCCAGAAATCTGGACAAAGCCATATATAAAAGTGGGACACAGACACAGGCACAAACATAGCGACAAGTTTTTAATATTGCACTTACAAACCTAGACAGTTGAAAGAATAACAGGTTTAATATTAGCATGAATGTTGTGATGGGTATAAAGTGTGCATCTCAATTGTCTGTCATTATTTTCTCACATCAACCTTTACTGATTTCCCTCTAGTTTGCCAGAAAAATGCAATGTTATGAAAAATGGACCATAAATATGAGGAACAAATGTGGACATTCTGGGACACTGTAAATTTTAGGGGTATAATGGTGCCCACTGACTTGTTGTAAGTACTGACACAGTTACGTGATGGCCTTGACATCCTGATGCTACTCTGACTTGTTACAACCTCCAGTTCTACTAGCCACTGTGTAGGTAACTCAGAGCTATCTGTGGTCCCCTATCCCTCTGTTATCGCTGACTTTGTCCAGCTTTCTTGCAGTAACAAATAGTGACATATGGGCAGTCTGTAGAACTACCATAGATGTAGCTCACATGCAAAATAGTTGACACAGCCAGTCTCGAACCATGAGCACCATCAACCATGGTAATGTACTTAGCTCACTAAGCTACAGCAGCCACCAGACAGTACAGTTTAATCCCTGACACTGTCAGCCACAGACATACATAGCACATTGACCCCTCCATATTGTAGAAATGGAACATGTCACCAGGTTGATTGGGATAGCCCTGGGACTGTGTGGTCTGCAGCTATTACCTTGCAAACATAATGTTACTGCAGTTGTATGGGAACACAGGTGTGTTGGGAGTAGGTGACTCTAGCATTGACAGTCAAACATCTGTCCTATGACCCCACTGTTTGTAATTCCATCACATAGTGCAGTGGGCTTTGCTGGCTTGGAGCCTGCTGCATATTATGGAGCAGCCAGTACTGGGCAGAGAGTTCCTGTTGTCCCACGTAGGTGTCAGTTGTCTGCAGCTATCCCAGTAGCCCACTCTATTCCCTTGCATACATGCAGCAGGAATTCCCTTGCATACTATTCTACCATAGTGAAGTACTCCATACATTTGTTGTAATGGAGAGTGAGTTACCTTGTGTCTGCAGCAGTTGATATAATGATGCTTCAGGACTGACTCTGTCGGATGCACACAGTACACAGCCAATACATGTTAAGGTACAGATTGTGTGTTGTGACTGATATCCTTTATAGTATGTATGTGAGTCGGAGTGAGGTGTCAGTCCCTAGGTCTCTAGGATGTCAGTGCATGTGCTATGTGTTGCCTCTTTGCCAAGTCCAGGGCATACTAGGAACACCTATGTCTGCCTACAGGGACAGCTCTGATGCATGCCAGATGTGGGAGTCATGATAACTGCTAGGACTGCCAGTGCACACATTCATGATAATGCCCTGGGCATTGCACATGACCTGGCAGTTGATGTAGTGATACCCCTTGCGGTTGATGTAGACTCTACCCTCTTCACCGGGTGGTGCTTTGATGTGCACATGAGTGCAGTCTATGGCACCTAGTACCTCAGGTAGTGTGCTACATGGTGGAAGAGTTGCATATTGCTGGCCCTCTCCTCAGGGGTGTGGAATAAATAAATGTGCTCACTGGCATATGCTTGCATAGCATCCAGGAACTGGTGGAGTACCCTGGATGCAGATGCCGGTGAGACCCCCATTATGTCCCCAGTTGGTCTTTGAAAAGTACCTGTAGCTAATATTCTAAGGGCTACACATACCTTTGTTTCCACTGGGATGGATTTTCCTCTGTTGGCTCTGGGTCTGAGTTGAGGGCGGCAGAGCTCGATGAGTTCTTCTAGCATGTCCCTGTCCACCCTGTAGTGCTCTACAATCTCCAGCTCATGTAGCCCCTAGATGGTTACTCTGGGCTTGAACACTCTTCTCCTTCTCCGTCTGGGCCTATTGTCAGCATCAGCACTGACCTCAGCATCTAGCATGTAAAGATGTAGCAGAGCAGTACCAGCCCCTATCATTTTGTCAGTTAAAATTCCCAAGTGTGTATTCCAATGGTGCAGAGTATGTGGGAAAAATAAGATTGTAGGGTGTATGCATACTTTATAGTGGTGTGCTGCAGATGCAACCTGTATGATTGGCTCATTATGATGCATTCTCCCTGACAGATATATCATTGGGGGTTTGAATGGGCCAGTGTCTGTTGAACAGGGGCTTATCAGTCATTTCTGCTTGATCGGTTGACTGGCTGCCCCTAGCTATTTCCTTTTTTTTTTTTTAATTCTTTCACCGTTAATCACTGCGGCATGGTGCACAAACCCGTAGCACTAATATAAACAGTGCTCAGCAGTTTGGATACTCCCCCATGCACGGGCATGTTCAACTTTTCTTAAACCAGCTAAAACATCTGCTGAAAGACCAAACACACCTCAGTAGCATCAGACCCCCCCCCCTGCTTAGCTGGGATTAGCTGAGCGCAAAAAGGTGATGCTGAGCTCAAATCTGCTTAAACATAGCATGACATGCCCCCTTTTGATGTCAGCTACCTGTTCTACTATTACCTGCATGGTTCTAGCCCTAGCATGGGCTGCATCTGCGGACACAGCATCACTTTTTGCTATTCAGTAACCCCAGCTCATTTGCATACACTTACTTGAATATACCCTGGATACTTCACTACTCCAGGCCCTGCCTCCTTAGCAACCACTGCAACCTACCATTGTACACTCTGCATGCAGGGTACTATAATGCATTATTTTTGCAAATGTCTTATTTTTGTTTCTTCAACATTGTAATTATTTTTTTTTGTATAATGGCATGTTTGTATATTGCTGCACACTTCACAAACGTAATGTGTGTATTAAAAAAGTAATATTTTTTATTGATGTGTATTGCTTTTTGGACTCACTGGCTATAGTTTTGCCCATTTGCATGCCTACAGTGCAGGATCCAACCTTCTTTCTGGGCTTTTACAGCCTCTGAATGAAATGAATGGAACCAACAAACAATAGTCCATGCCAACTACAATTCAAAGGATTTATTAAGCGCTTTCATCAGCTCAATCACCTGACTTCTTCAGAATAATTGCATGACAAAAACAAAGCCATATTTATACAAAAATAAAATCACATGACATTATGCAAGCTTCTAGCTGTTACATCAATTAAAATCAACGACCCTTACACACAATTAGTTAAACATTTATAAACATATAAATAATAAATACCCTAGTAGATAAAATGAAAACTACTTATAGAAACTAACCAAAAAAAGACCGTAGCTTTAAATAACTACCAATACTAATGTTGTCATTCAGTCCTGGAGTGGATGTGGCATTAAGTTTGATTTGCCACCATAATTCTTTAAAATTAAGAACTTCCTCCCAAGGACCATCCCTTAGGTCCAGTGTAACTTTAATGATAACTAAAAATCTAAATGTATGATTGGGATGTTCTACAATGTGCTTGCTTAAGACACTATTTGTATTGCCAATTATGATATCCTGAATGTGCTCATAAATCCTATCTTTAAAACTTCTCTTGGTTTTCCCAATGTAACACCCGGCACATTGACAGCAGAGTGCAACATAAACAACCCCTTTTGTGATGCAAGAGTAATTCCCTCTTGTCTTCACCTTAAAACCATTAATAACCACCTTATCTACTGAGAAAATGTGAGCACACTGTGCACAAAATCCATAAACCTTACTACCCTTACCATACTTTATTCCTTCATTATTCATACTTTGTAACAAATCTTTGAAAGTTTTTCCACTCCTAAAAATAATATTAGGTGAGATCCCAAATTTGTCCGTGACCCCTATTTGACTGCTTAAAACAGTCCAATTTTTACTTAAAATGTCAACGATGTCACTATGGTCCATAGAAAACCTAGTAATAAAAGATGTAACTGGAAATGAACCTTGCTCAACTTCATTGCAAATAGCTGAAGTAACTGGCACATACTCATGACAATCAATAGCCCCCTTCAATAAAGGACTAAATAATCCGGTAGTTCTTTTCCTGATAACTTCATCCATGTCTCTCTCTATGAGGCCAAGGGGGTAACCTCTTGATAAAAACATATTGTTCATCTTCCTACATTGATCTTGGAAATCTACCTCCCTATTGACCATCCTAGAAATTCAGACAAATTACCCTTTAACCAAGCCCCTTTTAACATGCACAGGGTGACAGCTAGTGTAGTGCAACAAACTGTTGCTGTAAGTAGGTTTTCTGTACAGGTTACTAACTAAACTATGATCAACCATGTCTTTGGAGACCATAACATCCAAATAGTTCATAGCCTCCTTGTTGTAATTGTGTGTAAACTTGAGAAAATCTGTAGAATTATTAATATAATCAAGAAAGTCCTGTACTTCATGCTGGTCTCCTGTCCAAGCAAAAAACAAATCATCAATATACCTCAGGTATAACTTCCATAACCCTGTAAATGGAGAATTGAAAAGAAATTTACGTTCCCATATAAGCATAATAATGTTAGCAAAGATGGGGGCACAACATGCACCCATAGCTACCCCTGTAAGTTGTTTGAAGAACTGCCCTTCAAAAAACACAAAATTGTGTTTCAACACTAGTTCCATAAGTGTAACTAAAACTGCCACATCATTGTTGCTGAATTTGTTGGAATCAAATAAAAAGCTCTTCAAACCATTCGAGCCCTAGTGCATGTGGGATCACATTGAACAAATTGACAACATCTACTGTCAAAAAAGAAACATTCTCTATCGTTGTTAATCCATTAAGTTTTTCCAAAAAGTGCCATGAGTCAATGCATAGATGCTGTTCTTCCCTCAAGACAACTTTTAACCTATAGTCAATGTATTTGCCAATAAAGAATGTTTTTGAACCTGCTACACTGACTATATGTCTCATTGGGGGGGGGGTCATATACATTTTTATGTATTTTAGGGATACTGACAATATTCGGCACCCTGGGATGGGTAACACTTATAAAATTCAGTAACTCTATGTCAATTTGGCCTTGGTCAAACAAATCCTTTAAGGCTAGATCTATTTTATAATTGGAAATATTAAACAGATTTCGTGACACTTCCTCATAAAGTGCACCATCCCAAAGCATCATATTAATTCGATTATTATAATCAGCTTTAGTCATAATGGCTACCCCACCCCCCTTATCAGGTCTCATCACTCTGAGAGATTTATTAGACACCAACTGTTTCAGTAACAAACTTTCATGAACATTGAGATTGCCCACACAGCCATTACCAGGATTATTAAATAATAATGTTCTGAAATCAAATTCACAAAGAGTTTCAAACAAATGCAGATTGGCAGGTAGTGGTGGATTCCAAGAACTAACTCTATGCAGAATACCATCACCAACCCTGTCGTTCTCAAACATTAATTTAAAATTGAGTTTTCTAACAAATGCTTTTAAGTCAATAATCAGTTCAACCAAGTTAGATCTTGCCGTCAGGACAAAATTAAATCCTTTACTAAGTATGTCTGGTAAGTCAGAATCAAATGCTTGTGAAGAATAATTGTGCACTATAAAGTCACCTTGCGCATTACTCTGAGTGGTATAGCCTCTCATATCAGAATCACAAATATCAGTAAATAAAGTACAAGAAAAGGGTGTACCATCATTAGAGTCAGTGTCACCACCGTTGCCTGGTGAGTTGTTTAAATTAGGAGCTAGTTCCACCTGTGTGTTTGCCTTGCTCCGTTCCAGGCCGAATTCCCTTGCTGGAAGGGCCCCTTCTGATAATTCCACTGTGGCCTGTATTGTGGTTGCCTTGCTTGGTTTCAAATCATTTCCGATCTCCGTGGTGGTTCCCGCCCTAAAGGGCCTCCATTGGTTGGTCGCTCTTCAGCTCTCCCTCTAGAAACCTCATTGTTACCTCTTACTATATCACGAATATTCTGCGAGTTGCTAGTGGGCGGGGGTTTCGGATATGCCGAACCAGGGTTGTAGGCTACAATGTCTCTTTGAAGCTTTTTGGCTTTCTTCAATTGTATCTCCCCAATTGCTCTGTCGGTTTTGTCTAAGGCAGCTTTATAAGTCAGAATAGATGTTTCAAACAATAAATCCTCATGTAGGACTCTATCCAACTCACTCAGTTCTACTTAAAGTGAATCTATAGAGTTTTGGTTATGCTTCATGAGTACTTCAAGCAGCTCCATGTCCTGTTTATCAAATAATGCTATAAGCTCATGATGCAGGGGAGAGTCATTGATTAAACCATTAGGGTACTTCCAACTCCGTAACCCTTTAGGAACTAATTTTTTTTTATGCAGTCCCTGAAATAGGCATTCTCCGCCTGCAGCTTTCTTACTTTAATTAATTTAGTTTCAAAAACAGTTAATGTTTGTTGAAAGGTCCCCCTTTCCGAAACCACATTATTTGCCCACCTGAAAGAAAATTCCTTGTTAAACCACGTAGCAAAGGAAACTAGCTCACCACCAGGTTGCGATCTATCGCCTCTATCAGAGGCTGCTTCAATCTGCACAATCCTGTGTCCTTGTCCCGGTGGGATGCTACTATCAAATGAGTTGTTGGAATTATTATTCCCTTGAGATCCATTAATCATGTCTCTAGAACACTGTTGTAAAAGTTGCATTAATAGCCCGATATTATCCACTGGGCCGTTGCTCAACACTATAGTTCGTGAACCGCCACTCATAGCTGGTACCACAAACTCCAGCCACTACAAACTAAGAACCAGAACAATACTAAATGAAATGAATGGAACCAACAAGCAACAGTCCACGCCAACTACAGTTCAAAGGATTTATTAAATGCTTTCGTCAGCTCAATCACCTGACTTCTTCAGAATAATTGCAAGACAAAAACGAAGCCATATTTATACAAAAATAAAATCACATGACATTATGCAAGCTTCTAGCTGTTACATCAATTAAAATCAACAACCCTTACACACAATTAGTTAAACATTTATAAACATATAAATAATAAATACCCTAGTAGATAAAATGAAAACTACTTATAGAAACTAACCAAAAAAAGACCATAGCTTTAAATAACTACTAATACTAATGTTGTCATTCAGTCCTGGAGTGGATGTGGCATTAAGTTTGATTTGCCACCATAATTCTTTAAAATTAAGAACTTCCTCCCATGGACCTCCCCTTAGGTCCGGTGTAACTTTATCGATAACTAAAAATCTAAATATATGATTGGGGTGTTCTACAATGTGCTTGCTTAAGGCACTATTTGTATTGCCAGTTCTGATATCCTGAATGTGCTCATAAATCCTATCTTTAAAACTTCTCTTGGTTTTCCCAATGTAACACCCGGCACATTGACAGCAGAGTGCAACATAAACAACCCCTTTTGTGATGCAAGAGTAATTCCCTCTTGCCTTCACCTTAAAACCATTAATAGCCACCTTATCTACTGAGAAAATGTGAGCACACTGTGCACAAAATCCATAAACCTTACTACCCTTACCATACTTTATTCCTTCGTTATTCATACTTTGTAACAAATCTTTGAAAGTTTTTCCCCTCCTAAAAATAATATTAGGTGAGATCCCAAATTTGTCCGTGACCCCTATTTGACTGCTTAAAACAGTCCAATTTTTACTTAAAATGTCAAAGATGTCACTATGGTCCATAGAAAACCTAGTAATAAAAGATGTAACTGGAAATGAACCTTGCTCAACTTCATTGCAAATAGCTGAAGTAACTGGCACATACTCATGACAATCAATAGCCCCCTTCAATAAAGGACTAAATAATCCGGTAGTTCTTTTCCTGATAACTTCATCCATGTCTCTCTCTATGAGGTCAAGGGGGTAACCTCTTGATAAAAACATATTGTTCATCTTCCTACATTGATCTTGGAAATCTACCTCCCTATTGACCATCCGAGTAATTCAGACAAATTGCCCTTTAACCAAGCCCCTTTTAACATGCACAGGGTGACAGCTAGTGTAGTGCAACAAACTGTTGCTGTAAGTAGGTTTTCTGTACAGGTTACTAACTAAACTATGATCAACCATGTCTTTGGAGACCATAACATCCAAATAGTTCATAGCCTCCTTGTTGTAATTGTGTGTAAACTTGAGAAAATCCGTAGAATTATTAATATAATCAAGAAAGTCCTGTACTCTATGCTGGTCTCCTGTCCAAGCAAAAAACAAATCATCAATATACCTCAGGTACAACTTCCATAACCCTGTAAATGGAGAATTGAAAAGAAATGTACGTTCCCACACAAGCATAATGATGTTAGCAAAGATGGGGGCACAACATGCCCCCATAGCTACCCCTGTAAGTAATTATTGTCACACAATTATTCTGAAGAAGTCAGGTGATTGAGCTGATGAAAGCACTTAATAAATCCTTTGAATTGTAGTTAGCGTTGACTGATGGTTGTTGGTTCCATTCATTTCATTTAGTATTGTTCTAGTTCTTAGTTTGCAGCTTTTACAGCCTCTGTTTAAAATTTAGATTTCGTACACATTTTTTTCCGTGTACATTTCTGATACCAATACAGCACCTAAATGGATGCCTTTCTGCTTATTGGATACCAAATTACCCTCATTTGCATGGATTTCACCAGCTTATGAGGTGATTTGCATTCTATGGACACTTTGTGTCCATATGCTCGTGCATAACCTTCTGCTCTCTTTATTGACACTCTTTCTGGTTGGTTTCCATGTTGGGGCCGTGCCACTATGTTTACACAGAAAAATCACTCCTTGTAGGCTTTATTGAATTCCCCCTTAGTGTTATATAGGATTCCTATTACAAGAATGAAAGTTCACTACTTTGAACTTGTAATAGGAAGCCTCACTTCTGTGAAAGTCCACTTTAATGAAAGTGATCTTTTGCGTAAGTGCACTTCACCAAAAACACCACAGTACAATAGAGGACATAAAAAACAAGCTATGTCCTCCACTATCGTGCAATAGTCATGGACCTTAGGGTTAGGCCACGGGTTGGGGTAAGGGGAGAGTTAGTAAAGCTATCCCCTTACCCTAACCCATGCCCTAACCTTAAGGTTCGTGACTATCACACCATAGTGGAGGACATTGCTATGTACTTCAAGTCATCACGGACATTAGGGTTAGGGCACGGGTCATGGTAAGGGGATAGCCCTACCCTAAGTAGTGTTAACACCTGTAGATGTTGTTTACCAGGGAAGTCCTAAGGGATCTGTGCCGTAACCCTAAGGTCTGTGAGTACTGCACGAATGTTCAGTACAACACCGTTTGTTGTACTGAACTTCTCGTAAGTGCACTTTCGATTAAGTGCACTTTGGCTGCAGTGAGCATTCCATGCACTATTTCGAATTAGTGAAAATTCGATCTAGTGTATGGAACCCATATATATATATATATATATATATATATATATATATATATATATATATATATATATATATATATATATATATATCATTTGATTGGGAATATATGTTTATGGTTTCCTATCATATGAAACCCCAAAATTTCAAAAACCTGTTAAATGCAGGGAGGCAAATATATATATATATATATATATATATATATATATATACACACACACACACACACACACACACACACACACACACACACACACACACACACACACACACAGAGTGGATATAAAAAGTTTACACACTCCTGTTAAAATGTCAGGTTTTCGTGATATAAAAAAAATGACACCCTAATAAATCATTTCAAAACTTTTCTCACCTTTAATGTGACCTATAACCTGTACGATTCAATTGAAAAACAAACAAATTTGTTAGGGGAAAAAGTATAAAAAATAAAAAATGTGCAATACGCTGGTTGCATAAGTGTACACACCCTTAAACTAATACTTTGTTGTGTGTGCACACCCTTAAACTAATACTTTGTTGTGTGTGCACACCTTTAAACTAATACTTTGCTGAATCACCTTTTGATTTAATTACAGCATTCAGTCTTCTTGGGTACACACCTGCCATCAATTAAAGGTACTCTGATTAACCCCAAATAAAATTCAGCTGTCCTAGTAGGATTTTCCTGACACATACAGTACACATATTAAACATTGATGTTCAGGTGTTGTCCCACAACAGTAGCCCCTATTGCATCTAATGGCAATTACTCAGTAGATCTACACACTGAGCATCAATCATAGCAACATAATTCTAACATATACAGTATAAACATATAGAAATCTATCACGACATGGGACCATCAACTCAGGCCACAAGTTACAAAAGAAAGAATACAGACTAATAGTGGTGTTATGTGTGTGTGTCTATGACAGACAACAAGGGGCATACATCTGTGAAATACATTCCTATCTGTTCAGTATCAAAAGATACAAACAGGAAACTAACTCAGACCATAATGTAGAACCATTATCAACACCACAAACAAAATATATCAATGTAACATATGCATAAAGTATAATGTACTAAATGGAGTCACGTATGGTTACTAAAAATGGCAGACTCTCGTGGTATCAGACTTCACAACAACCACAAACAAATGACATTGTCAGTGGTCTGTACTGCAATCATTGCCTCCATAGGGTGAGACTGACACTATCGGACAGAGTTAATTAACTGTCGGTGTTACTGTAACGTAGTCTAGGGTGCCCATGCTGACAGCTCACACTGCAAGTTCAGTCTGCCCCTACAACATATGAAAACATTTGGCCCAGGTTGCTCCACAGAAAAGGCCGATGAGAATGTCAGCATATGGAGACACACTGTGGGAAGAAGCATGAGTGTCAGTTGACTGTCTTGTTAAGACTGCTGGGCCCACATCTGATGGGCTAGCAGCAGATATGTGTGCATGTTGCAGCATAGGCAGTGATACCCGAGGAGCAAGGTTTGGTTTGCTAACAGGAGGCCTGCTTCTCCCATGTGGCAATTGGATAACCACATTCAGGAACATAGAACCCTGCTCATACTATGGCACTGCTGTAGGACTATCATAGCCAGGGATTCAATGGACCATGCCACAGATAACATGCTTTCATTCGGTGCAGTCAGTGGTGCCATGACTTCACAGTGCATGCACTCCTGTCCTTCATGCAGTTGGTGTGCAACATGATCTGTTGTATGGATAAGTGCATGGATGTCAAATTCATGATATCACTGGGAATGCTCAGTTGCCTATTGGAGTAGGTGGACACCCTCTGACATGTGTCTGTATACACCAGCTACATATCTATGCCTACTGCAATGGGCAGTATTGACGTGTTGTGTGGAAATGTCAAAATCACCAGCAGACTAAACATGGGGCTGTGGTTCACAGACCTCATCCTGTCCATCATCTGATGTTCCCACATTTTCAAAATGGCTGGACAAGTTTTCCTGAGCATCTGATGCTACAGCCTTATCAGCATGAGTGTCACCCTCTGCGATGGACTGTATCACCAAGTCTGTGTCCTGTGTGCCAGGGCCCATGCTACCACACTGAGACATATCAGGTCCCACATCAGAATCAGTGAATGCGCTAATGGAGGATAAAGGCAGTGGATGTGCTAAAAGAAGAGACAGATGACACAGGTCAGGAAAATGCGCTCACATCACATGCTGTTTATCATTAATTACATATGACACATATCTCACTGTAATGCTATAGACAATAATGACTTACCAAGAGGTCTTATCTGTGTATGGGCCATGGAACCCGTATAACAGGGAGATGACAATTATGTTACACATGCAACATACATGACATATGTAAGAAAAACAAGCATAATACATACCTGACATGTCCTCATGGGAAACTGGCTCTGGAGGAAAGGGATGAAATGCAATGGTTGTAGGGAAACAAAGGCATAAACATAACAATATTAATCACATCCTTGCCAGCATTTCAACAGAGGCAAAACATACAGTAGGTAATACATGCACATATCAGTTTGTGGCTGAGATCCTGATGGTGGCTGTCCTATGCAGGGGCAGAAGGACACAGTATTAATGGAGGACAACAACAGGAGTAACAACAATGTCATCTATGAAAGAGAAGTAATACCATACCAGTGACATCCTCCTGATGTGGTGAGTTTGTGTGTTGTAATGTGGATCCTGTACTGGGAAAATACAGACAAAGCAAACAGTTATGTATGCAGGTGTCAGCATAGACACACACAACAGAGTAACAG
>NC_056732.1:1283414739-1283587239 GCF_019279795.1 Protopterus annectens
AGGCAGCAACGCTAACCGCTGCACCACCATGGCCACCCTGCATACACATTCACATTGAGATAAGTTCCTTAAATCAATGAAACTTTATGCTGGACTAATGGATACTGCAATTTTGGGGACAGGGTTTACAAATGCACATCTCAGAGGACATCATGGAGGTCTGGGATGGGTGATGTATACAACTTTTATAATTTTAGAGATTATAACACATTTAATTTTACAGAAACATGTTTTAGAATCCTTTATTCAACTATTTTCATCAAAAGAATCTCAAAATAAAGGCCTGCTGTCACAGGTGGGGCTGCTAATTAACATCTCAGCAGCTCATTAGTAGTCTCTCTCTCTTTTTTTTTTTTTTTTTTACTGGGCAGTGATGGATTCCAAGGGGCTTCTTCATCTGACAATATTGCAAGTTGCTGGGAATGCACCACAAACACAATGATACTGTTCTGCATGTATTTGAACAGGGATCCCAGCACCAAAATTGTGATGCAATCAACCAGTCTTTTTTGCAGCAAACTCAAATGTACTTCCGGTATGGCTAATGGCACTGATTATTTAATGCTCATGTTATAGTTGTGGTTTTGCGGTTGGAATAATGGCTAATGTGTTTAACTCAAATACACAAGATGGCAAAGGTCCTTTAAGGAAACTGGATAAGCTTAAAATGGCCCACAAGGGCAGCTAGCCTAGTACTTATCTATCAACCTATAAACGTATGCATGGATGTGAATGCATGTGTGTATGTTATTGTATGAGTCTGTGTGCCTATCTGCATGTGTCTGGTTCGGTGTCCATTTGCCTGTCTCTGCCTAAGTCTGTCTGTGTGTGTATATTAAAAAGCTTGCCAATATAACTATAACTCAAGATCAGTATGGAGGAAATATTTGATTCTGGGTGGTGATATCTCACAGTCTTATTGAAGGGGAGCAGTTATGCTATTAAGTATGTACGTTTTATGGTAAAGAAGTTTGAGATGCATTTTAGAGATGTTTTCTAACTCTTTTATCCAAGAAATGGCCTGAATAAAGATCATGGAACAGTAAAAAAAAATCAGCATTATTTTTATTTTTATTTACATTTTTTTGAAGGAAAAGATAAGTTGTGTTTGACACAATAGTGGTTCACAATAAACTGAGAAGGTAAATGTTTGTAAAAATGCATAAATCATATCTGGGAATACTGCATGCTGTCCCCCCCCCCAAAAAAAAAAAAAAAGAATATGATGAAGGTGCAAATGGCCACAGTCATATTTTAACTGGATGCACGTATATGCATACACCATGCCTTCTAATGCCTGCCCTCAAAAGACGGCAGCCTTCTTTGCATCACTTTGATGTCAGAGTGGGATGAAACACAGTAATATATTTTCAGCTATTGCTGTCAGCTGACAGTAACAGCATTCTTCTTTAACCCTATCACCCTAAAATAACCACTTGTATATGCATCTGATGTTTGAATGTGCAGAAAGTCAAAAATATAATAATCACAGTTGTACATTCCAGCGTGTATCTCCTTAATAGTACATTGCCCGTAGCAGGCTATAGTGACCTTCTTGCACAGCTCTGAGAATAATTAAAGAAATAATGATGACACTGTCCTCAGTCCCTACATAAGCTATAGTGACATTTGGTGCACACCTCTGATTTGGGCTTGGTTTAGACTACATGACCGTCAAGGTAGAGGCCACTACTATGCCTGTGTCAAAATCCACTTATACAGCCTGGAGTCTGGGGGCTGACAGACATCCAGTAGTTTTGAGGATATGGATGTTTTGTGATGCTTTTTATACTTTATTTCACTGGCATATGCCTGCTTTATTTATAGATAGGCTTCACACTTGACTATACCACTTACAGCAAGAGCAAATATTTTGGAATCTGGCCCATTAACCTAATATTCTCTTTTACTGCTACTGAGAAGGGTTGTCCATGTATCCAGTAATACTGTGCATGTCCCCAGATATGTTTTGTATTTTTTTTTTTTATACCAAGCTATACTGATTTCTCATACTTCCCTTCACATACCAAATCCACCACAAGATACAAACACAAACACACATGTTAAAGGCCTACCTACAGGCAAACTGGGGTAATGTCAATTTACCTATATCATATCTTTGGGGACTGGAGGAAAGCAGATCGCATGGATAAACTCACATACATAGACGGATGGCATGTAGACGCCACACAGAAGCCAAATAAAGAACTAATCTAGTGTTCTGAGCTGTGAAATGGAAATACTGCTAACTGTGCCAGTGTTCCAGTGATCCTTATCATGTTCTGATGCTTGTGATGGAAAGTGACAGAAAGCATGGACAGCATATTACTCTTAAATACACTGCAACCCCCCCTCCCCACAGACACACACACACACACACACACACACACACACACACACACACACACACACACACACACACACACACACACACACACACAGACACACACACACACACACACTCACACACACACACACACAAACACAAGCTATCGCAATACTGGTTGTACACTGATTGTAGTAAATACATTGTTTGGCACTACTCCAGCCATGCCAAATCAGGGACTACTGTTTAACCATGATCAGCCAGATAAGCCATGTTCATCCAGAGATGGCCACTATACTCTTCATTTACATTCACTTTCCTGCACAACTCACATGTCATATTCTAGTAATTAATAAATAATTGTCACAGTAGTAAAGTATTCCATATTACTTCAAACAATTGTGTACTACAATTTCAAAGCCAGATCAATGACTGTTTAAACTTAGCCAATCACACGACAGTTTTATCCACACATAACTCCCAGCCCACTCAGCTTTTATAGTGACTTCTGTGTACACTTTAGAATTATGATTGTAATAAAAAATGATGGCCATATAATAAATTTTAAATATGTTCTACACAAATAGTAGCTGCACATTAACGTATTCATAGGTTCATGGGTGTGTACTAGGCTAATGGCCCTGGAGCTCTTACAAGCCTAGCCCTTAGGATTACCCTGGCGTTGTGTCACCTGACCTTAGTTTCCAGTGCCTCTGTCGACTAGAGACACTGGAGTGATCCCTGGGGTCAATTTTCTATTTCCCATCCACTCATCAAGATTTCTCTTGAAGAGGGCCAATGAGGTGCTCTGTTTGACATGTATGGGAAGTCTATTCCATAGCACGAGCAGTCTCTGGGTTATGAACCTGTCCCTCCAGCACATTCTGTTGATTGTGGTAATGAGGTTGAGGTCTCTGGGGTGTGTGGTGTGGAGGGATTGGGATTTCTTTAGATGTAGCATTTCTAACAGAGCTGGGTCAAACATGGCTTTGTAAGTCAAGCAGAGATCACCTCTAAGTAAGCGATATGAGACAGGGAATAGTTGGAGTTGTTTTCGTCTGTCCATACGGGACAAGTTTTTAAGGCCTAGGATCCTCTTTGTGAGGTACTTTTGCAGCCTCTCCAGTTGTTGCAGGTGTCTAGTGAGGTACATGCCAAATGGGGCATTGTACTCGATGATTGGCCTAATGAGAGAAGAGTAGAGGGAGACAATGACCTCTTTCTTCCTGGATGCAAAACTCTTAGTAAAGAGATGTGCCACATAGAAGTACTTTCTGACCACAGTGGCAATGTGGTGGTCAAAAGAGAGGTTGCTGTCAACCTGTGTTCCCAGATCTCTTATAACACCTTCTGTGTTCAGTGGACTACCATCGATGTGGTCAATCATGGGAACTGGGTTTTTCCCAAAGGGGATGACAACACATTTTTTGGCATTGAGCTTAAGGCCATGGTTTTGACACCAGTCATTGGTCTCAGTGAGGCCTTTCTCTAGGATGTCAACATCAGTTGGGCAGTTAATAATGGCTCCCAACCTTGCAATTGTCTACAACCTTTGTCAGCCAGTGTCCCTTCTTGTTGGCCTGGACTTTTAATAAATAGATACCAAACAGGGGAGGACCCAGGACCGGTCCCTGTAGGACACCACTCATGACTGGTCGGCAGTCTGACTTGGAGTCAGCTACCTTCGTACTGTGGGTTCTATCTGTGATCCAATTTGCACCCCACCTAGTGATATAGGGGTTGATGCCTAGCTTAGTGAGTTTTTCTATAATTCCTTAGCGGAGAATGGTATCAAAGGCCTTGGTCAGATCAAGGTAGGCTATATGAACCACCTTGCCTTCATCCACAGCTCTGGTGACTGACTGAAAGAAGTTGACCAAGTTGAGCAGGCATGATCTTCCCTTCACAAAACCAAACTGTGTGGGATCCAGAGTTTGGAGATTCCCTATATCCTTGTTTATTAGGCCCATGATGATGCATTCCATAGCTTTGCATATCAGACTTGTCAGGCTAATGGGGAGATAGTTCCCAGGGTCTGTATTCACTCCTCCTTTGTGGAGAGGGATAACTATAGCAGTGCACCATTTTGGTAGGGACAAAGCCTGAGATGAGGCTGTGATTGAACAGGGCGCACTGGTGAGGTGCCACTGCCAGTTCACTCTGTAGTTCATGTAGAACACAGCCAGGGATGTTGTCAGGTCCTATAGAACCTGCATTTTTGGCCTTGGATACTGCTGTTTTAATCTGTGCAGCAGTAATACTGGGTGCCTGGCAATCTACTGGTATTGTGATTGGTCTTTTGGGGGAGAGAGTAGGGTAAAGTTGGCACTGAATCTGTCATCCAGTATATTAGCAATGGCTGTTGGCTCGGTATAGGAGGTACCATCGTGCAGTAGCTCAGAGCAAATCTGGGTATTGCCATGGAGATTCCTTACATAACTATTGAAGGCCTTGTGGTTATCTTTACTATCTCCTGCAATTCTGTTTTCATAGCTAGCTTTAGAGGATTTGTTGAGGGATCTCAACTTTTTGTTGAGGCTGACAAGGGAGTTTTTCCAGTCTTCGGACTTCACCTTATTCTGCATAAGTTTCCTCCTTCTGTTGTAGAGTTTGTTTATGGCAGGGGACCGCCAGATTGGCTTCCTTTTTTTGGAGGAGAGCGTCTTGGTTCTATTGACTATGGCGAGATCCATGCATTTGTGTATGTGTTCGTACAGTGCATTGGTGTATGATTCAGTGGTCATGCAAGTATTCTCCATTTGCATGGTTGCTGTGAAGTTAGCCACCACTGTTTTTAGGTGCCCGAAGTTAGCTTTGGAGAAGTTTTTCATGGTGGTTACCTTTGCGCGGGTGGGGGTGGGGTGGGATGTGGATTTCCAATGTGATTAGTTTGTGGTCGGATCTAACCAGGAAGGAGTTGACTATTGGTGTAGAGCAATGGTCGTCCATGTTAGTAATGACCAGGTCAAGGATGTTGCTACCTCTAGTGGGGGTAAGACCGAGCAGGTCCAGGGCATTGGAATTAATGAACTCCAGGAAACGTTCGGCAAGTGCATTGGCACGAGTAGTTTTCCCAGTTAATGGAGGGGTAGTTGAAGTCACCCAGTATGAGAGTGCTAGGTTGGACCCTAATACTCTCCAGGGTGCTTAGGAATGTGAAGTGTGAGTCTTGGGACATGGTTGGGGACCTATAACAGCCTACGACCTGAATCACTGTCTTACCCAATGTTAGCTGCACTTGAAGTATCTCTCATGCATTATGTTGTGCTACCAGTCTGGAGGTGTGCGCATCCTTTATGAATATGGAAACACTACTGCTTTTGGAGCTTCGGTCCATGTTCTGGGGCCGAAAGGTGTGGAATGAGTTATAGCCTGGTAGTGCAGGGGTGCTTTCTGCTGCCTTGAACCAGGTCTCTGTTACAGCACAAATGTTCTCCATTTTAAGGAGTGCTTTGAGTGAGTGCATTTTGAGATTTAAACTTCTAGCATTGAGCAGCATGACCCTCAGATTGCATTTGTTTGTAGCTGTTGCAGTGGTAATTTGGTCTTTGGAGCACCACCTAAAAAAGGCACTATAGGGGTAGCAAGAGCCTTGGCCAGTATTTGGATGCCCAGGGGTGACAAATGCTGGCCATCTTTGGCAAAACATCAATGTCTGTCAATCATGTCATCCCAGGCAGACAGATACTGGATCCCCTTAGAATGACACCAGAAGCTTTGCCAATTGTTGAACTCAATCATTTTCTGCTTGTACTGTGGTATCATTCTGGGTGATGGTAGGATGCTGCTCAGGGCTAGGGTCATACCTGCCTGGGCTACATAATCCAAGAACTCTTCCATGTCTCTTTTCATGTAGTCAAGGGAGGTACGTATCAGGTCATTCACACCCACATGTACAATGACAGAGTCATATTTGTACCTGTTGTTGAAGAACTGAGTGCATGCATTATGTGGCAGATCCTGGCACCTGACAGACAGCTGACTGTTACTTTCTTCTTACTCAACCTAGTGAGTGGGACATCAGTGGGGTCTCACTATCAAGTCACCTATGACTAGTGTGCTGGGCATGCTGTTTTGCCTTAGGGGCTTTGGTTGAGTGGCACACTGTTTAGGAGAGTTATGTGTCTCGTGATTAGTATTGTGTTGTGGTGGTCAAGTGTGTTTCTGCCTTGGAGGTCTCTGCTGTTTGGGTAGATTTTTTATTGAGAGCCTTCACGAAGTTGGGTGTGCGGTTTGTGTTTTTATGTGAAGGCAGTGCTGGCGTGTGTTCTCGAGGGCTGTGTGCCCCATCTGGTGTGGTGCAAGTAGCTTCAGACAAATCACATTAATCTTGCATAGTTATAGCAATTGAAACAAATTTGTCTGTATATATCGCTGATGTCAAACTCTTATAGGTAAGTTGCTCTCTAAACTTCTTATTGAAAGAATTGGGGCAATGCCAAACTATAGGAGAATAGAGGACCAGAATCAGAGGCAAACTTTAAATGCTGTTTTTTACATGCTTGGAGAATTGCGAGAGTAATTGTTTTGCATAGCATTCATTTTCTGAATGATACAAAATCAGAAGCTCAAAGCATTGTCTAGTTAACTGACTTGTTCAGGGTCACAAACACTAAGCAAATGAAGGTGAAAAGATTCAAACATTGTACTCTTGATAAAGTGAGTATTTCCTTAACAAGTCAGAACCTTAGTCCTCTGCACTAACTGCCAGAGCATGCTGTTCAGGTTTATAGACCTGAGAAGATGCACTGGAGCATCAGCTGGGTTTTGTCTGATCAGAGAAAGCTGCTGAAATGATAAAAACTCAGTGGACCAACAGAGATAAAGATGAACATAGACTGACAAAAATAATAAAGCACATCACCCTGCAGAGTCCATTTCATATAAATGTCCAATATACATATATCTCAGTTTATTATTACTCTTTGTTTTAATGCCTTGGTAATACAAATTAAGCTTCATTATTGGAGCCACAATGAGAAACCAATGTACAATTTGTGAGATTAAAATTTCCAGATGCACACCTGTGGAAAAAACTAACCCAATTAGCCTTCCGGGAAAACTCTTAAAAATTCTTTTTTTTTAAATAGGTGTAGTTCTATTACACATCGCATGTGGAACATTTTGCTTCTACACTCCCTTCACTTAAACATACTATCCATAGAGTAGGACAACCATGGCAAAATGAGAAACACCTTGCATCAGTGAAAGTGGAACTTCTCCAAACTTCGGTCTCGCAGTATTATCAACACAAAAAAAAGGCAGTCTGCTATTAGTCACTTCAGGGAATCAGGGTCAGGAGCACGTCACTTGATAAGATATTTTTCATCAAATGACAGCTCTCCCATTGAAATTTCATAAGTACAATCTAAAAGGTATTTCTCAAAAGTTCATCATTAACCATTTTAATACTTTCAGCTTGAATTATTTAATGATTTGTTAGGCACATACCAGACAGTCATGTTACCTAATCAAGCAATGAATGATTGATGAGTGTCTGTGCTTTCATGACAATCAAAATCTAGTTTTGTTGGCATATGCATGCCTCCAGAAAATTCCACCATGTAAGCCACAATGCTGTATTTGCTTATTTGCAGATGTGTGTTCTGCAGCTTATGATTAGAATCCAGCTATTCAACAACAAACAGCATGATAATACCTGCATAGCTGCAGGCATTCAGGGTCATATTAGTTAAAGTTAAAAACTAGTATGGTTGTAACATTAATGAGAGAATTTACAGGGCTACGCAAAGTTTCTCGTGTCAGTTGAGTGGAGTAGTTAACATTATAGGATGCGACTGCTCACGTAAAAAATGGTATATTGGACAGACCAAGAGACAGAACAAAAAACGCATCCTGGAACATATGGAGGACATTAGGCATAGTAGATTAGGCAGTCCAGTTGCATATCATTTTTTCTCAAGTCATGCAAGCTCAGGTTCATCTCTATTTTTAGTGTGTTGGCCAAGCTCTGGTATCAACATGGGGAAGCTTACTATGAAAAATTGTTAGCCTTGGAAACCAGGTTCATCATTAATTTTAATACTTTGTTTCCTTCAGGTCTTAACCAGGAGGTAAACATTAATGTGTGAAATATCAGCATTTGAGATGAAAAAATATTGGGCAGGATTCACAAAGGCTTGCACGGAGTCTAAGAGTAGTGTAAGACTCCATGCAGCCTTCGTGATCCAGGAACAGCCCTAAATCCCGTGTAAGAGACCAGCTAAAACGTCTCTTACACGGAGTGGGCATGGATATGCTAATCACCTCACTTGCAGCCGAAAGGCATGCAAATGAGGTAGATTAGCGATCCAGGAAGCCCAAAGCAGCCCGTGTAAGAGCCGTTTTAGCTGCAGAAATGTACTCAGTTGACAACTGAGTATGTTTCTGCAAAAAACACAATGGAGCCATGTCAGCTCCAAATAAAGGGTGCATATGTGTCAGGCAGCATGCCAATGGCCAAATATGTGGCCATTGGTAAGGTACCCCGATCCAAATATAAGAAATCAGTTTTTTTTTTTTTGCAAACGGGCTGCGCTGTATAAAACATAAAAATGAAGGTTATAAACCCACAAATGTGGGTTTTATGCAATACATGGATTTACAATGCAGGGACCAGCAGACCAAAAACAACATGGCCACCGTTTAGTGGTTGCTATGGGGGGAAGCTGAGTCTAAGACATGTAACTAAGCATTAGTAGGCAATCTGATGTAAATGAGTGTTAGGATACTGAATTCCACTGTCACATAGCAAATGAGCACATTCTGAGTAGTGTAAGAGATACATAAGGGGGAGGAATAGAGTAGGAGATAGGTGACATCATAGAGGGGAATGGTAGAAAGAAATGCAGTTCATTGGAGGTCAGTGTTACATGACAGATGTCAGACACATATCATGGAAAGAGGAGTGCCACAAGATAAGCATGGGAAAGTCAAGAAATGGAAGGTGTACACTGTTGCTTACACCAAAGTTTCTTGCTGGGCGTGCATGCGCACGTGTGCGCACCATGAAGCATGAGTAGGGCAGTGTGCGCGTGTGTAAGGCAGACTGAGCATATGGGAGCCTGTTAGCAGACTTGTAAGACTGTTTGCGCTGGTGTGTGCGCGTTTTAACCTGAATAAGCAGATTCTGAACCGTGTAAGCCTGTGTGCACGTGTGTAAGCCACTGTGAGCGTGTTTCTGCTGGTATGCGCGTTGCTCCCCCCTGAGGAAACATAAAGGAAAAAGGAAGCAACAGAATTAGTAGGAAGCTAGCAGGGAATACAGCTGGAGCTAGCAGGTGAAAACAATTAGAAGCAGGCAATTACACAGGCAGAATAGTAGCTCAGCCAAGCACTTAAAACTCTGCAAACAACAGTGCAGGATGTTTCTCTCAAGAGACACTGCAAGACAGGAGTAAGCTATTAGAAGTGAAAACTGAAAAAGCTGAACTCGGAGCAGAAATGCTAGGTGCTGCCATAGCTGTCATAAGGAGACATAGGCTACTTGCTGAGGGTGGTGACAATGCAAATGGTGCCAGACAACCCACAGTGAGGAGATGGAGAAGAGTGTACAGGCCCAGGGTCACCCACCATGGGTTACATGAGCTGGAGATAGTAGAGCGCTATAGAGTGGACAGAGACCTCCTGCAGCAAATTGTTGAGCTGTGCAGGCCACGCCTCACACACAGAACCAACAGAGGGGAACCCATCCCAGTGGAAACCAAGGTATGTGTTGGCCTAAGAATACTAGCAACAGGTACCTTCCAGAGACCAACTGGTGATATGATGGGGATATCACAGGCATCAGCCTCCAGGGTACTGCACCAGTTCCTGGATGCCTTGTCAGCACATGACAGTGATCGTGTATATTTCCCCAATGCCCATGAGGTATTGGCCAGCAATATGCGTCTCTTCCAGCAAATAGCGGAATACCCTGAGGTAGTGGGTGCAATAGACTGCACGCACATACGCATCAAAGCACCAGCCGGTGAGTGGGGTATGGCCTACATTAACCGCAAGGGCTTCCCCTCCATCAACTGCCAGGTCGTGTGTGATGCCCAGGGCATAATAATGAATGTGTGTGCTGGCTGCCCTGGGAGATACCATGATTCCCATATCTGGCATTTGACGCAGCTGTACCAGACATTTGCCAATGGGGACATCCCATATGGACACCTAGTGGGGGGTGCAGGTTATGCACTGGAGCCGTGGCTGAGGACATCCATCAGAAACGCACACACACCTGAACAGGAACGCCATAATGAGGCACACGCACAAACACGTAATGTAATAGAGCGTGTGTTTGGGCTGCTCAAGTCACGGTTCCGGTGTCTGGACACATCTGGTGGAGCCTTGCAGTACTCACCAACTACATGTACCCAAATTGCCATGGTATGTGCTATGCTACATAATATGATCTTGCGAAAACAGCTGCAGCAGGACCAGCATAGAGGTGGGCCAAACAGCCCCCCACCATTGCCAAGGCCATCACAGGCAGAGCGTGACTCAGAGGAGGAACAACCTCAGCCTGCCCCAGTAGGCAGAAGGAGGCATGCCCAGTATGCCCTGGCCTTGGCAAAGAGGCAACGCATAGCACATACACTGGCTCAGTAGGAACCCTGGGAATGATACCCCTCTCTGACTCACTCATATAATAACAGGGATGCCTAAAATGACATAACCTGCTCTCAAACATGTACAGGGAGTGTAGTATGTGCATCCGACAGAGGCAGCCCTGCAGCACCACCTGAGGCATGAATGCCATGTGTTAAGCAATGTAACAACATGTAGTATATGTACACTTGATGACCCTGACTATCATCCTACCCTCACCAAGCATGATGCCACAATATGACGATGAGATGATCAATTGCAATAAATGGCTGAAGTATTGCAGTTAGTCAAAAGGGGATCCAATGTGTGCCAGCCTGGGATGACATGCTAAGCATGACATGATGCTCCACCTGCTAGGGGTGGCGTGCACCTATCAGTCCAGGCCTTATGGATACTGGCAAAGACTGTTGTTACCCACAGTGTGCCCTGAATAGGTAAGGCTCAAAACACAAACCCACCTCCATAGGTATCACAAGGGATAAGAACCTAGATGTAATGCTACCCAATGCCAGAAGTCTAAACAGCAAGATGCATGCAGTCTAAACTCCCCCAGTATGGAGAATGTTGATATCTGTCCTGTAACAGAAAACTGGGTCAAGGCTCACAACAGCACCCTAACACTACCAGGTTACACCTCATACTGTGCTGTACAGCCTCAAAACATGGAACAAGCTGCAAAAGGAGGGTGACTAGCAATAATTGTCAAGGATAACCACACCCCATGTTGGTACCACAACAAGAAGCAGCATGGACTAGCCATGGTCAAGTAACAGTGGCTAAAACTGCCTCCCAGTTTATAGCCTGCTACAGACTACTGTCCTAACACCAGGAACTGCACCTGGCCTGTGTTGGAATACATGAATATATCAAGCCCTCCAAACCACATTATATTGTGTGACTGAAAATACCCAGACATAGACTGGGAGCATTATACTAGCTCCAACACTGTAGGACAAAAGTTCCTAGAATCCATAAACCAAAATGCCCAGGAACAACGTACCACTCCCACAAGAGGGGTAAGCATACTGGATGTGATAATCAGCAACATGGGTACTGGATGGCAAGATGAGAAGTGTATCCCTCACTGGTAAGACCAGACCATAGAGTAATCACACTGGATATACACATCCTGACCACAGTCCCTGGCCAGAAAACCACAGTGAAAAACATGTGTAAAGCAAAAGCTGCACTCCTCCAAACTGATGTGGAATCCATTAAAGGCCCTGTGCAGGTGCAAAATATGGGCCACACCTCAGAACCTGTTATACAGGCATTCCATGAACACTGCCAGGAATGCTTGGATTATGCAATCTCAAATAAAACCAAGACACAATGCCATACACGCAGGCATCTGGCATGGTGGACTCCAGCCATTACCAAACCATGCAAGAGAATGAGGAAGCTACTACATGATAGAGCAAACATAAAAAGGGAAATAATCACTGATCAGTAGTATGGCAATAAAATATGTCCACATATACAATCCACTAAGGCCGGCTACAACAAGTTGAATCTGTGAATCTTGAGGCAATGTTACACCTGCCCCAAGTACACAGACAACCCTGAACTCCCCCCAAGAAATACAAATATATGTGAGAGATGCAACCAATTATCCAAACCGGAGGCTGAGCTCCCTCAACTCAGTACTATCAAAACTAGTCAGGAGGAGAAGATAACCACACACACTACAAACCCAGTCCCGCATAGACCTATCACAACTGCAAACCAAAGACATAAACACAGAAAAACATTCCCGGAGGCCCTAATTACAAACACACCACACCAACAGAGGCCTCCAAAGCAGACACCCAAGCAACCACAACCTCCAAACATAGCACATGCAACACATAGTACACAAAGCTGGTGTGCCAAACAGTCACAGGCCAGAAGGAGAAACAACATGCCTGATACAGATGTAATAGGTGACTCCATAGTCAGACACACTGCTGTCCCGCTCACCAGACTGAACAAGGGAAAGGGTACAGTAAGCTGCCTGTAGGCTGCTACAATATGCCACATAACACAAATACGCAGGTCACCCCAAAGCAAGTAGAAATATGATGCAGTCATTGTCCATGCTGGCGTGAATGACCTGAGATGTACCTACATGAAAAGAGACATAGATGAGCTCTCCGATTATGTAGTCCAGGCCGGTATGACACTGACCATTTGCAGCATCCTACCCTCACCAAGAAAGATGCCACAGTACAAACACAGAATGATCAGCTTTAAAAAGTGGCACAATTACTGGTGTCATTCCAAGGGGATCCAATGTCTGTCTGCTTGGGATGTCATGCTTGACAAGCCACGCTGCTGTTCCAGGGATGGCTTGCACCTGTTACCCCTGGGCATCTGGATATTGGATAAGGCTTTTGCCACCTCCATAGAGCCTTTTGTAGGCAAGGCTGAAAAGACTAACCCACCACCCTAGAAAACATAAGTGGAAAGAAACATAAGGGTAATGCTGACCAATGCCAGACGTGTAAACCTCAATATGCATGCTCCTGAGGCCCTCCCCAGTATGGAGAACATTGATGTCCGTGCAGTGACAGAAACCTGCAGCAAGCCTCCTGACAGCACACCAGCACTACCAGGTTGTACCTCATATCATGTGTTATGGCCCCAAAACCTGGACCAAAACATAAAAAGAGGGGGAGTATCCATATTCAGCACAGACACCCATACGTCCAGGTAACTGACAATGCACGAAGTATCGGAAACCACCCATGTGCAACTAACCGTAGGCAAAACTGCTGTACAGTCTGTAGCATGCTACAGACCACACTCTCACACAAAGGAACCCCACCCAGCTGTCCTGAAGACACTGGACAGTATGAATGTCTCACCAAATACCAAACAAGGTACTCACAAATTACCACATAGATGGTAAACCATTATGTATGGAAGGAGTAATCAGGGACCTAGGGACACAAGTGGACAGTAACCTGTTATGTGACACTCACATTGCCAACGTGGCTAGGAAGACTGTCTATATTGGACACCGTATCATGAAAGGATTCACATCTACGTCAACAGAGGTCATTGTGCCCCTATACTGTTCTCTTATCAGACCCATAATGTAGTACAATGCCTCATTTGGGATGTACCTTACCCGACACCTGCAGCAGTTAGAAAGACCTCAAAGGTACCTCACCAAGAGGATAAAGGGTCTCAAATATATGTCATATGCTGCCTGGCTGTAGACACCCCAGCTGAATGCAGTCACATACTGCCTACACAGAGGCGTTGTATGCCTGTTGTACAAGGCCATGTCCAACACAGGAGTAATGGACATGCTCCACCCCAGAAAACCCAAAGCCATCGGAGCTGTGAGAGTGAGAGATGTCAACCTCAACACATAATGAAATAGGATGTGCTGGAGGGACAGATACATAACCCAGAGGCTCCCTACACCCTGGAACAGAATCCCACTCCATGTTAGGCAGAGCCCCTCACTGACACTCTTCAACAGGAATCTTGCCAAGTGGATGGATGATCGTAGATGTACACTGGGGTCTTCACTGTGTCACGTCCAGACAGAGGCACAGTAAAGTAAATCATAAATGGCCATAATATTCACATAGCAAGGGGTGGCGAAAGCCACACACACTCTGGCTAGGCTTATAAATGCCCTAGGGTGGATAGCCTAGTATGAACCTATGAACCTATGAAGATACAAATTGTACAGGACACTAAGGATAATCACAAGGCTTTCTTAACTGATGGTAGGAACCTTGTTGGGAATTCACAGATATGCTCTGAATCACTCAAATATTACAAACAACATACCAAACACACACACATATTGCCAACATCCAATCTGACAGGTGCAGTGCAAACCCCCCCCCCCCCCAGAATGCAAAATATCTATTGCAGCAGACTGCTGGCCCCCTGACATTGCAGATGCTGAGGTAACAGCCAGCATCTACAAAGCAAAACACACAGCAGCAATGGTATGAGATGGTGTCCTGGGCTGAGTCCAACATGGACTCCAAGAAGAATGGAATGCCAAATCACACTACTGCTCAATGTCAGCCTTACCACAGGATATGTACCCAAAGAGCAGTGTTCAACAACAGTGGTCCTTCTCAACAAAGGTGTTGCCTGAATGGATACTGCAAACTACCACCCCAGAATCCTGACAAGCTTGGTCTGCACAGCTATGGAAAGGATCAGCATGTACCGCAGACATAAAGATATTGGGGACCTACTGACACCGGACCCTACCCAGTGTGGCTTTCTTAAGTGCAGATCCTGCCCCTTAAACATGTTTGACTCATTTGAAACAGTCATTAAGGTCATTGATGAGGGCAATGTGGTCCACACAGCGTAGCTGGACCTTGCAAAGTCTGCCATACAATACCCCACGTGTTCATTATAGATAAGCTCACCAGCTTAAATAGAAACCCCTATGTCAGTAGAGGGGTTGCAAACCAGACCAAGGACAGAACTGACATGGTCAGACATGCTGCAGCCATGTCAGACTACAAACCAGATATAACTGGCATCCCACAAGGCTTGGTCCTGGGACCTCACTAGTTTGGTATATATGTCCCATAGGTACAGGCCAACATGGAAGGACTGTGTCTGAACATGTTTGCAGAGGACTACAAACTGGCCACCATAGCTGACCCTCCAGCTGACACAAGCATCCCACAAAAGGGCCACATAGAAACAGACAACTGGTGCCATAGCCATGTCAGCAAGCTAATTGCAGAAAAGTGTATAGTCAACCCCTGTGGATATACAGTAAGTGCCCACCAATTACCACATAGGTGTTAACCCATTAAGTACTTAACATGTAACGAGAGACCTGAGGACACAAGTTGATAGATATCCTGCATTGGACAAGCATGTGGCTGTAGTGGTTACAGAAACATACCATATACCCACCTACATGAAGGTTGTCAGATCTAGATAAAGGGAGGTCATTGTGGCTCTGCAGTCATCCTTCATCAGCGTTACAATTGACTACAATAGCCCCTGTGGGATGTACCTCAGCAGACACCTCCATCAACTGTAAAGTCCCCAAAAGTACCTCACCAGGAGTATCAAAGAGCTTGAACAGATGCCATGTGTTGCCTGATTAAACAAACTGCAGCTCCACACACTGCCATACTGCCCACCCAGAGGCAAGCTGTGCCTGATGTATAAAGCCATGTTCAAGCTGGAATCAATGAACATGATGCACCTTGTACAATCTGAATGGCAGTGAGCTATGCACATGAGAGACCTGAACCCCAGCACTGACATACATAGGGCAAGCTGTACTGAATGATCCATAACACAGAAGCCACCCCCACTCTTGAGTAAACTCCCAGTACAGGTTAGCCAGAGAGTCACTCATCGACTCTCCTCAAGAGGAATCTTGATGAGTGGATGGGAGATGGTAGGTTTACCCTGGGTATCACTGTTATGTCACGGGTAGACGGAGGCACAGCATACTAACCATGACATATGTCATGGCAAACTCCACTTACAATGTGTGTCGAAGGACAAACACACTCTCCGACTAGCACTAGAAATGGCCTAGGGCACATCGCTAGTGTTTGCCAATGTACACCTATGTTGTGGAATACACTACCAATGTTGGACAAGCCTGGTTTAAGTAGTTCATATCTGAGCATAATGCAACATGGTCAGATGTGCACAACTGGCCCCTAACCAGGCTGTTGTGCTCACTATGAAAATGTAAAGCAGTGATAGGACTAAAGCCCAGGATACTGTCCACCACAGTGAAAGTACTGAACCAGTACACGATACGGTACTACAGTGTTAGGTCAGTATAAAAAGATGTTGACAACTGTATGCAAAGTATCCCATGCAAACCCTGCAGGCACAGTATAATCCCTGTTGTGTTCAGACACAAAGCAGTTGGACAATAACTACACAACATGACACACAACACACAACCATAAACGTGAGATATTGTTGAAGTTCACATTCATCCACAAATGTGGTGGGCTGCAGAGTTCAACATATGGAAAGCTCACACTGGGCATGCTCGCACACTTTGATAAATGAGACATATGTCAGACAACATGCCATGGAAAGCCTGAACTGGGCATGCTCACACACTTAGGCCAAATCTCAGTTTAGCAGTTGGCCACACATATCCAGTATTTGTACGTGTAATTCCAGGAACCAACCACATTACAGCAATCTGCCCAGTGCACACAGTTAAATAACTATAGAGACATACGTGATATAGTGGATCCCTCTCATATTCAAACATCTTCCACAGATACACAAGTTGTTCATAGAAACAGGGAATGCTATGGCAATAAAGACCTGCAAACAGTCTATCAGCAACAAATATTGTGCATCTGACAATTAAACATATGGGTGTAGAGGTCAGCACTAGGCTGTTTGCCCTAGGGAATGACAGCTTAGCCAGAGTGTGCTTGGCGTCTGCCTCCCCAGTACAGTAGGCTACTATGCCACTGTAAATTAGGTCACATAAGGCACCGTGTGAGGCTAGTGTGCTGTGCCTCCATCAAGCAGGGACACAGTGGAGATCCCAGGGGTTGAATTTGCTAAGCCACATCCATGTTGTTGGTGTGTGCTGGAAGAGGGTTGGTGAGGACCTCTAACAGTAAGTGGGCGTCAATAACAGACTGAGGGGAGCCTTATCTGCATTGTCTGGACAATTTCGCTGTCAACACTTTGTCGTGATGATTATGAGGGATTGAAGTGTCATGTCAGTACTGTTCAGAGATGTCCTCCCTCTGTGGGCTACTGCTCTGCAATGTATTAGCTCACTCCGTCTGTTGGACGGCTCATATATGGTTGGTGTACACCTGACAGTTGTCCTGTTGTGGAGCAGTCATGGGTATATTTGGGATAGCATGATCAATGCAAACCTTCCACATGCTCATAGAATGCAATTGTCAAGGATTATGCAGAGTGGCCTGTATACTCCCCCAGCATGGGTCCTTTGAAGTCTTCCACCCCAGTCTTCACAAGTGTAAAGTCTGCTTTTGATAAATACACTTTGTTTGCAGTGACAACCTTGCCTGGGGGTGGGGATGGGATATGGATGTCCAGGGAAAGGTGGGTATGGTCAGATATCAACAATGGTGGTCTACCTCTGGTGTGGAACAGTGAGTACCCATGTTGCAGATGGTCAGGTGCAATATGTATTCCCCCTTATGGCTGTGATGTGTGGTTCTGCCATAGCACATGGACTCACAACTTGTAGTGGCTGTAGGGTAATGTTGTAGAGGCCTGAGTAGTTCCCACACACAATATACCTGTACCTGACATTAACAACTGGAATGGTGTATGTGAACACCTGCATATCTTGGCACTGTTCCCAGGGAAGCAAAGTGTGTGTCCTGGATATGGGAGGAGTGGTCCGAACTGGTTGTGTTGTGTGTTACAGGTCCTGTGGTCACGAAGCATGGTATAGAACATAACCTGCCAGTGCGATGTGCATATCTGACCCTGAAGTAGGTGGCTGCAAATGCATATATATGCTATCCCCCACCTGACAAGTAGTACTAGATGTACATACCTCTGTAGAAATAATGATGTCAGCACCCTATAAATACTGCAGGTGCAGAACAGATGCCCAGTAATTCGGATAGTGCGCTCTGCTAATGTGTCTCCCTCAAGTGTCATAATATAGTTAGGTAGGGGTTTGAATCCTGCAAATGCTCAGTGTGTGTGGGTGAGCGGGGTTGGTGTGTGTGCAAGTCTGTGTGAGGGAAATGTCCCTTTTGGCAACTGGGAAAACACACTACAGGATGTACATTCCCCTTTCTAAACACTGATGATGTCAGCACCCTATAAGTACAGCAGGAGAAGGGAAACCTCTCAGTAATGCGAATAGCATGTTCTGCTAATGCATCCATCTAGAGGGTCATAACCTAGTTAGGTAGGGGTTTGAATCCTGCAAATGCTCAGTGTGTGTGGAGGGGGATTAGCGTGTGTGCAATTCTGTATGAAAAAAATGTCCCTTTTGGGAACTAGGAGAACACACTAGAGGATGCACATTCCTCTTTCTAAACACTGATGATGTCAGCACCCTATAAGTACAGCAGGAGAAGAGAAACCTCTTAATAATGCAAATAGTGTGTTCCGCTAATGCGTCCGTCTCGAGTGTTATAACATAGTTAGGTAGGAGTTTGAATCCTGCAAATACTCAGTGTGTGTGGAGGGGGGTTAGTGTGTGTGCAATTCTGTATGAAAGAAATGTCCCTTTTGGCAACTAGGAGAACACACTACAGGATGCACATTCCTCTTTCTAAACACTGATGATGTCAGCACCCTATAAGTACAGCAGGAGAAGGTCAACCTCACAGTAATGCGAATAGTGTGCTCTGCTAATGTGTCCGTCTTGAGTGTCATAAAATAGTTAGGTAGGGGTTTGAATCTTACAAATGCTCGGTGTGTGTGTGAAGAGGGGTTAGTGTGTGTGCAATTCTGTATGAAAGAAATGTCCCTTTTGGCAACTAGGAGAACACACTACAGGATGCACATTCCCCTTTCTAAACACTGATGATGTTAGCACCCTATAAGTACAGCAGGAGAAGGGAAACCTCCCAGTAATGTGAATCGCGCGCTCTGCTAATACATCCGTCTTGTGTTCTATAACATAGTTAGATAGAGGTTTGAATCCAGCAAGTGTGTGTGTTTGGGTGAGCAGGTTTGGTGTGTGTGCAAGTCTGTCTGAGGGAAATGTCCCTTTTGGCAACTAGGAGAACAGACTAGAGGATGCACATTCCTCTTTCTAAACACTGATGATGTCAGCACCCTATAAGTACAGCAGGAGAAGGAATTCTGTATGAAAGAAATGTCCCTTTTGGCAACTAGGAAAGCACACTAGAGGATGCACATTCCTCTTTCTAAACACTGATGATGTCAGCACCCTATAAGTACAGCAGGAGAAGGGAAACCTCCCAATAATGCGAATAGCGCGCTCTGCTAATGCGTCCGTCTTGAGTGTTATAACATAGTTAGGATGCACATTCCCCTTTCTAAACAGTGATGATGTCAGCACCCTACAAGTACAGCAGGAGAAGGAAAACCTCCCACTAATGTGAATAGCGGGCTCCGCTAATGCGTTTGTCTTGAGTGTCATAACATAGCTAGGTAGGGGTTTGGGTCCTGCAAGTTTGGGTGAGGGGGGTTAGTGTGTGTGCAACTTTGTGTGAGGGAAATGTCCCTTTTGGCAACTAGGAGAACACACGACATGATGCATATTCCCCTGTCTAAACACTGATGATGTCAGCACCCTATAAGTAAAGCAGGAGAAGAGAAACCTCCTAGTAAAGTGAATAGCGCGCTCCGCTAATGCGTCCATCTTGAGTATCATAACATAGTTAGGTAGGGGTTTGAATCCTGCAAACAGCAAGTGTGTGGTTGGGGGGGTGGAAGTAGGGTGTGTGCAAGAACTGACCCTTTTGCCAACCAGTACAACACACCAGCTGCTGCATATTCCAATCTCTACACAGAGATGATGTCAGCACCCTACAAGTACAGCAGAAGAGGGAAACTCTCCCAGTAATGCAAATAGCACGCTCTGCTACTGCGTCTCTCACTACTGTCATAGCACAGTTAGTTATGGCTTTGAATTCCACACATGCCACGTGTGTTTTTGTCACACAGAATGCCCATGTGTGTGGGTTGTTGTTCACAATAATGCATGACATCGATTAAACCAGTAATGGCAATGGACACAGATGATGTATGTGTGTGCCAAATACACATATGTACCTGTGACCTTCAATAGTTCCCATGTCTGACGCCTGCCACATGTGAATACATGGTATTTGCACTGGATAACATTATGACTGTGGTCCTCTGTGCGGGTGCTGCATGTGGTATGTGTATATACAGTGTGAGATGTATATGGTATCATCCTAGCAGCGAGGGATACACATCTGGTCTGGGGCATATAGTGTACATGTTGTTGGTGAACAGGTGCTGCATGTTTTCACCTGTTGTGGGAGTGGTAACAAGTTGTTCCATAGCAATACAGTGACTACATGCTAGGAACCTTTCAGCTAGGGTGTTGTAGCTACAGTAATTCATCAGCATTCAGTAATATGTCAGCATTCCTGGTGAGGGTATGATGTCAACCAAGGTCAGGGTCATACCAGCCTGTGCCACATGCTCAGAGAGCCCTTCCATGTTCCCTATCATGTAGTCCAGGGAGGTACATCACAGGTCAGCCATAGTGGCATGGACAATGACTGAGTCATATGTGTCCATGCCTCTGACTGACCTGTATGCTTGTGGTGGACCATAGTGCCCCACGGGTATATCACTGTGACCTTCACCTTGTCCAGCCTGGTGAGCGGGACCTCACTGTACCGGACAATAAAGGTACCTAACACAACTGTAGCAGGTGTGTTGTCTAGCCGTACAGGCTGTGACTGTTTGGCACACAGGATTTGTGTGCTATGTGTTGCATGTGCTGTGTTCCGGCTTAACGTATGTCTGTGTGCCAGCTGCAGAGGTGTTTGCTGCTCAGGCAGGATGCTATTCTGAGGCTCCATGAATGGCCCAGTGTGTTCATGGTTTGGATTGCTGTCAGTGTAGGTCTACATCAGACTGGTATTGTAGTCACTGTAGCATTTCATGCCACCTGACAGGTTATGCCAGTACTGGGTTCAGAGTGCTTAGTCCCCAGTTTGCCTATGTGGTTGCATCTCATACATATGTTGTACATCCATGTGTAGGGGAGAGGGTTGACTGTGTACATGTGGCAGCTGTGACATTGCCACATGACCCACATATTCCACAACTGTACCATAGAGGTGACTGACAAGTGACCTTTGCACATGCTACCATAGTATTGTGATTGCCATGGTGATTAACAGCACATAGGGCCAATGGGTAACAAGGTACATAGGTTCATAGGTTCATAGGTTCATAGGTTCATACTAGGCTATCTGCCCTAGGGCATTTATAAGCCTAGCCAGAATGTGTTTGGCTTTCGCCACCCATTTAAAATTTATTTTGCTATGCCCTTTTTCGAGGTTAGTATACTGTGCCTCTGTCTAACAGTGACACAGAAGTGATACCCGGGGTAAACCTATGATCTCCCATCCACTCATCAAGATTCCTCTTGAAGAGAGTCAATGAGGGACTCTGCCTAACCTGGACTGGGATTTTATTCCAGAGTGAAGGGAGCCTCTGGGTTATGAATCTGTCCCTCCAGCATGTCCTATTTATTTCAGTGCTGAGGTTCAAGTCTCTCGAGCATGTAGCTCGATGGGGTTTGGATTTTCTGAGGTGAAGCATGTCCATTAATTCCGGGTTGGACATGGCTTTATACGTCAGGCACAGATCGCCCCTGAACAGACGTTATGCCACTGAGTAGAGCTGGAGTTTCTTTAACCGGGCAGCATATAGCATCTGTTTGAGCCCTTTGATCCTCTTGGTGAGGTACTTTTGGGGTCTTTCCAGTTGCTGCAGGTGTCTGGTAAGGTACATCCCAAAAGGGGCATTGTACTCAATTATGGGCCTGATGAGGGATGAGTAAATGGGCACGATGACCTCCCCTGATCTAGATGTGAAACCCTTCATGATTAGGTGGGCTATATAAAATGTTTTTCTAACAACTTTGGCCACGTGGTTGTCAAATGAGAGATTGCTATCAACTTGGGGTCCCCAGTTCCCTAATTACTTCTTCTGAACTTAATGGATTACCACCTATGTGGTAATTTGTGGGCACTTTGTTTTTGCTAAAGGGGATGACTATACACTTTTTGGCATGTAGCTTGAGGCCATGGCTCTGGCACCAGTTGTCTGTTTCTATGAGGCCCTTTTGGAGGATGCTTGTGTTGGCTGGAGAGTTGATTACGGCGCCCAGTTTGCAGTCATCTGCGAACTTGGTCAGCCACAGTCCTTCTGTGTTGGCCTGTACCTCCGAGAAATATATACTGAACAAGAGAGGTCCCAGGACTGAGCCTTGTGGGACACCACTTGTAACTGGTTTGGAGTCTGACATGGCTCCAGCAATTCTAACCATGTGGGTTCTGTCCTTGAGCCAGTTTGCAATCTATCTAGTGACATAGGGGTTTATATTTAAGCTGGTGAGATTATCTATAATGCCCGAGTGGGGTATTGTATTGAAGGCTTTTGCGAGGTCCAGGTAGGCTGTGTGGACAACCTTCCCCTCGTCAATGGCCTTGGTGGCTGTTTCAAAGAAATCAACCAGGTTTAAGAGGCAGGATCTGCCCTTAACAAAGCTGAACTGGGTAGGATCCAGTGTCTGTAGGTCCCCAATATCTTTATTTATGAGGTCCACGATGATCCTTTCCATAGCTTTGCAGACCAAGCTAGTAAGGCTTATGGGGCGATAGTTTCCAGGATCCGTTGAGGCACCACCTTTGTGGAGAGGGACCACTGTTGCTGTACACCACTCTTTGGGCACATATCCTGTAGTAAGGCTAAGATTGAACAGTAGTGTTATGTTTGGGTTTAGCTATTCTTGGAGTTCATGTAGGACACAGCCCGGGACATCGTCTGGTCCCATTGATGCTGTGTTTTTTGCTTTGGAGAGGGCGGCTCTTACCTGAGCATCTGAGATGTCAGGGGGGCAACACTCTGCTGGGATAGATATTTGCCCTTTTGGTGTGGAGGGGGGGAGAAGTTTGCGCTGAACCTGTCAGCTAGGATGTTGGCAATGTCTGTGGGTTTGGTGTATTTTTTGTCATTTTGGACTAATTCTGAGTATATCTGGGGATTACCACCCAGGTTACTAACATAACTAAAGAAAGCCTTGTGATTATCCTTAGTGTCTTGTGCAATTTTTCTCTCGAAGCTGGCCTTAGACAATTTTATGAGTGCCTGTAGTTTTTTGCTAATACTGATCAGTGATGCCTTCCCTTTTTGGGATTTTGCTCTATCATTTAGTAGCTTCCTCCTTCTATAGTATAGTTTGTTTATGGCTGGGGTCCACCAGACAGGACGTCTGCCTTTGGAGGATTGGGTCTTGGTTTTATTTGGGATCGCATGATCCATGCATTCCTGAAGGTGTTCATAGAATGCGTTTATAAAGGATTCTGCGGTCTGGGCCGTATTTTCCACAGGCCCGGGGGCTTTGAAGGATTCCACCTCGGTTTTGAGGAGTGTGAAATTTGATTTAGAGAAGATTTTCACTGTGGTTTTCTGGGCAGGGGGTGGGGTCGGGATGTGAATATCCAGTGAGTTTAGTTTATGGTCTGATCTTACCAGTGAGGGATACACTTCTGGTCTGGAGCATAGAGTCCCCATGTTGGTGATGATCAGGTCCAGTATGTTTTCCCCTCTTGTGGGAGTGGTAACAAGTTGTTCCATAGCATTTGAGTTTATAAATTCTAGGAACCTTTGGGCTAGGGTGTTGGTGCTAGAGTAATGCTCCCAGTCTATGTTTGGGTAGTTGAAGTTGCCCAATATAATGGTGTTTGGAGAGACCTTCATATTTTCCAGTGTTCTCAGGAAGGCCGAGTGGGGTTCCTGGGTTTGGGAGGGTGGTCTGTAGCAGGCTATAAACTGGAAGGCAGTTTTACCCACTGTTAGTTGCACATGGATAGTCTCTGATGCTTCGTGCTTTGCCACCAACCTGGAGGTGTGGGTATCTTTGATGAATATCAATACTACCCCTCCTTTTGTGGTTCGGTCCAAGTTTTGAGGCCAAAAAGCATGGTATGATGTATAACCTGGTAGTGCTGGGGTGCTCTCGGGAGCCCTGAACCAGGTTTCTGTTACTGCACAGATATCGATGTTCTCCATGCTAAGGAGAGTTTTGAGTGCGTGCATCTTGAGGTTTAGACTTCTGGCGTTTTGTAGCATTACTCTTAGTTTCTTATCCCTTGTGATACCTATGGAGGTGGGTTTGTCTTTTGAGCCTTGCCTAAAAAAGTCACTATGGGGGTAGCAAGAGCCTTTGCCAATATCCGACAGCCCAGGGGTGACAGGTGCAAGCCGTCCCTAGCAAAGCAGGTGGTTCAACAGAAGGTGAGTATGTGAGGGTGTAGTGCCTGTGATTAGTTAGCACTGGCATATATGACTGCTCACGTGGACAAATGCCAGGTAAGTCATATACAATGTGTCACAGGCAATGTACATGTGAACAGGACAAACAGTGACGTTCTGTCAAGTGAAACATGGACATACATTAGTAAGCTATGCAGATGTCACTAGGAGTCCACAGAAGCTCTGTAACTCTGCATTGCAGGTGGGATCAGTGTTCCAGGATAACTGCAAGCAAACATGCATGCAAACAAAGCTACAGTAAGCAGGGCTGCATGTTGTCCATTGTACAACAAACAAGCTGTACCACTTCCAGTAGGTAACAGTGCAAATATGCAGGCACTATACACATGTACATGGAAATACACAGGTCAGATGGCTAGGGTCCAGTCTCAGCGCACACAAGTGTACAGACCATGTACCGTCAGGATGTACAATAACTGGATGGAAACCCAGGTGCTCATACCTGCAGTAATACACATGTCAAATAACAGACACTGAGCCTTCACTCAGTTGTTCCATACTTAGTAGAATGTATGCTACCTGGCCTGCCACCACAGCATCTCTGACATGTATGGGGACTCTCCCTCCTGTGACAGTTTGTTTTGTGTGTTGGGGCTGTCTAGCATGGTATGAGATGTGAGCTTGCAGTTCCAGGGTGCTCCTGTGTGTCCTGTACCAGTCGTGTAATACTGCACACATATCAACATCCTCAAACATCCGCATTGCAGAGTCCAGTGTGGGCAACATGCCACTTGCAGTTTACATGTCCATCGTTGCGTATCAATACTTTCATTACCTTATCCCCTGTGCTACCTATGTATGTAGCCTTCTGTTGACATCCTTACCACCAGTATGCCAACATGTGCAGATGATACACTATGGTACTTACCATGGGTGTAGACAACAGTACAAGACAATCATACCCTTACTGCATCAGGCATGCTGGGATATACCCACAATTATATCAGCACACAGTACTGTTAACAACATGATACTATTACTACACGTCTATGTAGTCACCCTGTGCATCAGCAACATGTTAACCTGTACCTGCACTGATGTTACAGATTGCAGGAGGTAGCACAGTTTCATCATATGCACAGGGTGTGAACTTGGTATACCTGAGTCTGCTACTGATACCACCAATTGACATGTATGTGTATGTGTGTTGGTGAGGGACAGCAGTACAAGGTGGGGCAATGTTGATGCAGTGTGTGCGTGTATGCGGTAGCCCTAGGTGTTGTCAATTCGCATGTGTGTATGGATGTACACAGTTCCACCTCATGGCTGCCATATACTGGTGTTTGTGGACAGCCACAGACTGTACCTGCCAGGTCATACAGATCAGTGTCTGTGGCCATGGACACGGTACCTGTGCCTTGCAGGGGTGCTACGGACCATATCCAGTACCAATCCAGACTGGGTACTGTCATCAGAAGCAGGTGTTCATTGACTGGACACAGATCCCTGTCGGGCCTGTCCAGAGCCACATGCACGTGGTCTCCTGGGGCGGTCTGATGACAGCACAGACCCAGCATTGCTGGGGCTGCTGCTGGCACTATGGGGGCAGCCGCGGCCCTGTTGTCATCCGCGACGACTGCCAGCTGCTGCTGTTGCTGGTAAATGCCCACGCCGACGCCTCAACCTTCCAGCATCGCCCTGGCTCATGGACATGGAGTTGTGGAACCGGTCTAATATGTCCCCACAACGTCTGTCTATGACATCGGTGAAATTACGGATGGCAGCCGCAATGTCACGCATACTGTCAGTCATGGCTGTACGACATGCTGTCAGCTCCCTCAGACCCTATCTGGTGTACCGTTCCATACGTGACTGTGCCTGCATGACAGCCCGAAACATAGCTGAGGTTGTAAGAACTTTGTGGGCACGTCTGACAGGGGCAGTACGCCCATGGATGCTCCCATGAGAACCCCTGGACATCTGTCTGTGTGGTATCATCTCAGGGCCATGCCCATGGCTGCTGTGTGGGGAAGCATGTGCCACAGATGCCACATTACCCTGGTCAATGCCCACTGTATCTTGTCCATCACCTAGGGACATTGGTGACAAAGGATGTATTGGCAGAATAACTGTGCGCATTGATGGGGTTGACAGCTGTGTACTGTCAAATTGGCTGACCAATGACAGACCCTGGCATACCTTCCTGTGCCATTACACAGATGTCATCATTATCAGTACCCATGGCACCTGATTCAGGTTCCCTGCTGCATGACACCAGAGCAGCACCAGAACCTGTGGGAGGGAAACAGGAAACACAGTTTACAATGTCTACACAATGTTACTAGTGATGCACACATGAACACATGCACAGGTGCACACATCCACACATGCACACATGCACACATGCACAGGTGCACACATGCACACATGCAGACATGCAGACATGCACAGGTACACACATGCACACATGCACACATGCACAGGTGCACACATGCACACATGCACACATGCACACATGCACAGGTGCACACATGCACACATGCACAGGTGCACACGTGCACACATGCACACATGCACACATGCACACAGTTGCACACAGTTGCACACTACTCAATATGTGAGATATCAACACACAGACACAGACACACCTGCATGCATACACAGAGCACTACTCAGTGAGCCTAATATTACTATCACTATCAAGACTATTAAAGGTATTGTTAATACACACTCACCAGCATGGATAGGCTGCATTGCTGTTACACTGGAGGGACCTGCAGAAGTGAGGAAATTAATGTCAGTGGGCACAACTGTGCCATTGTTACTGAGTATGATACAGGTCAGTAGTACAACAGTCGCCTTTCACAGGTCAGCTGCTGATATTGAGAATATCACACTTGCACATTAAATACTATGATGACAGCTACAAACCAAGGACACACCTCACACATGCATTAACTACCAGTGTACACAACAGTCAACTATACATATGGCATATTACCTGCATACTCGTAGTCTTGCTGCTGCATGGCTCCAGCCTCCATCATAATGCAGGTCTGCTGCTGTTGTTGTTGTTGGCGGGCTGGAGCCACAACACTTATGAGCAGTCCCTCCAGTCTGGTGAGTGGGGGATGTGTAGCCACCACACCACCTGTGGCAACCTGTTGCCTGTGGATATCAGACGCATGCTGATGGACATTTCTGATTAAATCACTGCAGTGATGTCGTACCTGCTCATTAGTCCTATTATGCGTGCTTATGTCATTTACCCGACGGACCAGGTCATGCCACAGTGCAGCCCTCTCCTGCTGATTCTGGCTGGTGTGGGAAAAGAGTATTGCATAATCCCGCAGCAGACTCTGGTGTATCTCCTCAGCTGCAGAGTACGCTGGATTGCGCTGGTGGGCCATGGTCCTGAAAAAGGAAATAACATGATATCAGCAAAATATGTCAGCAGAATTTGGCACACATACTACACATGCTACTCGACTGTTGTGATACAACATATCTCACATATATAGCATCTGTCTGTCTATTGGTGGATACACATGTAAATGGCCAGGTATCAGTGCTCAGCCAACAACTGTGCAACAGTACCTGGCACACTCCATACGACATACTACCAAACCCCAGCAGTCAGAACACTGATTCAGGTCCAAAGCACCTCCTCACTCTAGGGGTTTGTATTGAGGTACTGTATGGGGTACATCATCAACTACTGTGAGCTGACCACAAACTAATTGCCCTGGATATACATATCCCACCTCCACCACCAGCACAAACGACTACAGTGAATAACATTTCAAATGCAAACTTTACACTTCGTAACACTGACATGGTATCCTTTAAGCCCACTGGGCCAGTGGAAGACACAACCCACAATGCTGTCCCCTTCACAAATGATTTCTACGGACATCTCCGAGAATGCATGGATCATGCAATCCCATATAAGACCAAGACACTCTCCACAAAGGGACAGCATCCTGTCTGGTGGACCCCAGCCATAGACAAATTGTATAATAAAAGATGGAAGCTACTGCAAGACAGAGCATAATTCCATAAAGGGAAGGCATGTCTGATCAGCACTAGTAAGGAGCTATTTTCTCTCATACAAACACCCATGGACAACTTTGAGAGGGAAATCAACAGGGACACTACAGATAACCACAAGGCCTTCTTCAGTTATGTTAGCAACCTGGTCAGAAACCCTCCAATATGCTCATAGTTAGTACACAACAACAAATAATTCACTGAACCCGCAGATATTGGCAACATTGAGGCAGACAGGTTCAGTGCAGGTTTCCCCCCTCCCTCTCCCCCAAAATAAGACATACTTATCTCAGCTGACTGTAACCTCCCTGTCATCACAGATGTCCAGGTGAGAGCCGCCATCAGAAAAGCAGAAAACACAACATGAATGAGACCTGATGGTATCCCCAGTTGCATGCTACATGAACTCCAAGAGGAGCTAAACACACATATAGAAGTGCTATGTAACACTATCCTGACTACAGGATATGTTCCTGTACACTGGCATACAGCAGCAGTGGTTCCACTCCACGAAGGAGGCACCTCTACATACCAATCCAATACAACACAATACAATACATTACAATACAATACAATACAATACAATATGCTATTGCCCCTTGGACTACAGCAGCATACTGTTCTGCTACCCTGACCATTGTGACACATGTGATGTGATGGTACCTGCTCCTGTCAAACAGTTACACAGGGTGACTCATATGGCATATTACCTATCTGACTAACATTCAGCAGGGGTATGTGTGACATGTACTCATGGGGAGTCTTGCTTCTTAACGCTGTGTGGTTTATTGCAGGGTATGTCTTATCTGTGGGTAGGAACCTGTACCTCCACCATGTGCTCTCTACTGCAGTGTCACGGACGACACACAGCAGTCATTTAGGTTGTGGATGGTGTGAGGTGTTACTATGGTTGTTGGACATCTGTCATGGGTGTGACTTAAGTATGTAAATCCAGGAGTGGTAACCTCTATGTGGGTAGTATGTGTGTACTCTGTGGTGTTGTCAGTCACTGTGCATTGGTAATGTGTTTGAGTGCATTGTCACAGTGTTGTACATGTCACTGTGTCCTTCTCCATATCTGTAGCTGTCATGTGAGGTACATACCATGGCAGCCATTGTGTGGTGTGGAGGGATACACTGACCTACATGTTCATAGCTGACACACCATGTCTGCTGACACATACCATGTGCATGTATTCCAGGAATAGTGTGCCACTGTGAATATCATTGGGGGGACTATTGTACACATTTATGACCCTGTTCACCCCTGACACATGCAGTGGTGGGCAGCCAATCACATATCTGGTGGTTACTGGTGTAGGTGATTTGAAATGGGGTATGGTACTCCAGTTTTGACACTGGTGTTCACTCCATGCCTTTGTCACCAGGCACCTGTTGCAATACAGCTGTACACATGTGCCTCACTCAGAATATATATACATCTCTCTCTCTCTCTATATATATATATATATATATATATATATATATTATATATATATGTCTGTATACATATACACATATATATATTGATGTACATATATTGCTATAGATATGGAGAGAGGGGTGTGTGTGACAGAGAGGGTGTGAGAGTGACAGAGGGGGTGGGACAGGGGGAGTGTGAGATCGTCATATACAGTCATACCTGTAGATAGTCAGATCTGTCTGTCTATGTATATGTATCTACATATATCTATATCTGAATGTGTGTATTACATATATATGTTTGTACATATTCTATCTATCTACATCTGTCTATGTATTCCTACATCCCTCTCTATGTATGTATACATATATGCATATTATATATATATATATATATATATATATATATATATATATATATATATATACATACATACATATATTGACATACATACGTATCCATATGATAGATAGGTATATCAACATGTTTGTTTACAAAACTGTATACACACACTAACATACTGCTAAACATACATAACTGTGAAACCTACGTTGTACATTGCACTACAACCTACATTCAACCTACATTGATATGTGCACATAGATGCCCTCACATACATATGTATGTACAGCCTTCACTGATAGTTGCTGTATGTCCCCTGCCCTATGCACATCTTCATATACATATGGATACAGACCAATGACACATATGGAGGGTTCACAGTATGTAGACTGTTATAGTATTACTTTACATTACCTGTGTTTGTCACAGCTGCTTGTGTTGCCATCTGGTTTCGTGTCCTGCTGCTCCACTTGCCAGTTGTCAGCTTTCAAGTGGTTGTTGCTGACTGGTTTTGTTTGTGTATGTTTATTTATTATTTTTTTTTCTCTCTCTCTCTCTCTGTCTCTCCCTACCTCCACAGGGTGCACTGAAAGTATTGCATGTGTGGACTGGGAGTACAGCATGCTTTTGTAGGTATCTGCATATGCCCATGTGATGGCCTCTGCACCAGTTGCTAGCCAGCATTTGCTAATTGCATGCAGCCAGTTGTGTACTGATTGCAGTTGTCACTGTGATTTCAGGACAGTGCTATAAAAAGGTATGTGAGATAGGCCTAGCCCTTTCAGATTTTAAGGGCAGGGACGATGCTGGTATGCTGTGGACACTGTTCTATGAGTGTAAAGGTTAGTATCTCTCTCATATTTCCGGCTGTGTTGTAGATTAACATTTCTCCATTCATTTCTCCAGTTTCCTGTACTAAGTGTGTATGTACACTGACACCTAAGACTACTACTACTGTTAATGTGGGTGTGTGAGCTTTCCTGTGGGACATGTGGTGTAACTGGTGTATAGCAGTGGCTCTTGCACTTTGTTACTATGGCTTCAATATTTGCCCTTTACATTCACTACTTGTATGCCTGCTAGGTGTCTTGACTGTAGTGTGTTGCTGTGGCTTTCCTATTTTCCATGTACATTCACACCTTGGAATGCTTGCTATATCTGCTAGGGTGTTACTGCATGCAGTGTGGTCTGGCCATGGTGTGGGCCTTGACATCTATTAGGGTATTTGAGTATGCTGCTGAGCAGGCCCCAGAGACTCTCAGGTGCATCTTTTATCTGCCTCATGGAATGGTACATATCAGTGGGGTACACCCATTAAATTGTCTGGTATTCTGCAGTTGTGACTGTGGGACAGCATGAGCATATGTATTACTACACTATTTCTGCCGTGCAAGTGGTGCATACTTTCAGTACTTCATAGTTACCATTGCATGTGTTGTAACACCTTTCTGCCTACTGTTTGTACATTTCACAGGGAGTCTGTGGGGCATCCCTGTAACTCAGTCACTGTTGCTATGTCTAGGCTCTTAACTATTCAAATATGGCAGTGTCAGATCTATCAAGTGTACAGATATTTGCAGGTTGTCCACATTTTTGCCTCATATTTTGGTCAATATCTCATAAACAGCTTTTTCTGGCAAATCACTGTGGGCTCAAGTCAGACTATAGTGACAAACATTTAAGTTTCAGACTTCATACCCTTCCAAACATCCAACAAAATGCAGAACCTGTTACTCTCTGAACTGTCTAAGTTTGTTGTAGCATTATTTGGAATGTGTTCCTGCTTTTGGACCTTTGCTCCACATGTTTTATTACTTACTCCGGATGTGTTCCTGTAAGAGGTTGTGGGGTATGGGCAGTGATTATCCTGCTGTGAGTATGTGTGTGGCTTGCAAGGTGCTACAGTGACATTATTACCTACTAGCTACCAACTAGCAAGGCTGTTTCTGTTCACACACTACTATTCTAGAAATCCACTACATTTGACAGTAAATATACATGACATGCTTTGTGTACTACACATCCTATATTCCCTTTACATTCATTCCTACTATTACATGATATATTTATTGTAACACAATGTTCTTATGTTACAGTTATGGCTTAGTGGTAAGTCATGCAGACTACTGTTTGCAAGGTCCTGGGTTCGGGACTGACAGTGGGATTTTATTTTGCTTTTGAGCAGACTACAGGACTTGTCATTCAGAGTGACTAAGGCACTTTTAAGCAGTTGTAACCGGGTTAGCGCTGGTTTGCGCGGAGCTCACGCATGCGCACTGGCGCTTAGCTCTGCTCACACCTGCTTACAACCGCTTAAAAGTGCTTACTCTTGTGCACACCCGTGCTATTTTCTTTGAAAGAAATGAAAATGGGGAGACAGGAAAGTGGTGAAAAAGGGGTCACAAAGAGGGTAAGACAGTAGGGAAACAAGCTCGGGTTTTGCAGGAGGGATGTAGGTAAGGCCCATAGCTGCCCATTTCTTCATCAGCAACAGCTGTGCATATGTTTGTAATTTGGTGTGACATTTAAAACCTTCCACCCCTGAGAGAGGTGTGAGGACAACAATAATACTTGTTGTACAGCCAATTGTAATTGACAGTTACCATGTCCAGAAGACCTGTGTGTGAAATGGGCAGCTATGTATGGGGTGTAATTTTTTTGTGGGTACAGAGTGCCCTTTTTTTTTTTCAGGTGAGAGTGGTATGTCAGGTACAGGAAGTCGGTATAGCTGGGGAGGTAGGTTGGGTAGGTCAACAGACAAGACAAACAAGACGCATACAGGTGCGGTGTATGACACATGTGGGGGGGTTACACAATTGACGGGGGGGCGGATGTTTGGACATCTAGAGCCCATGAGCCCACAGATGGCAACAGTGGAACTGATATCCCCACCCATGGGCAGTTGCCACTGTGCCTTCACAGCCCAGGATGGGGCTGTGTAGGCCGGGCAGCAGGCACACCCGTTAGTTGTGCCACCTGTGCCTCAAGCTGGCATAGGGGCCCAAGAACAGCTTCCTGGATCTCCCTACGCACCACAGTCCGGACACTATGGAGGGTGAGAGGTTGTTCTCCTCTGGCCACACTTGCAGAGGGGTGACGAGCCCCATCCCCTGCAGCGCTTCCACCCACAGGTGGCACAGGGCCACCGGAGGAGGGTCCAGACTGGGCACTACTGCCAGGTGCACTCGCCAGCTGAGGTGGGAGAGGTGGGTCTGCTGGAACCCGCCTTCCCTGTCGTCCTATGTTTTGCATTATGTCATGACAGTTTGGGTTAGTAACGTACAATACCATTCACAATTAGTTGTAACAGCATGCATTAGTATTCCCATTAACCAAACTCCCAGATATTCAAACCATTGAACAGCAAGCATAACATGCATATTTTGAACAGCAATACACAGTCCAACAACATGCAGGGTTGATTGATGGCAACAGGCCATCAGGTTTGGATGTATGAACAGGGCAGATGCATCAACGTACATGCAAATATGTATGACCCAACAGGACAAATGTCCAGGGGTGTTAATTGTGATTGCACATACCAATTTCACGTGGAATGGATTATATGTGGTTATAGGGTAGGGTGAAGAAAATTTAATTAACACCTTCAAATACCAATACATATGCTGTACATTTCTAATAGCTGCAGATATATACACACTACAGTTCTACCTACAGTTTCCTATGTGATAACTACTTCAAGTTGGTGATAAGAATGTTACTGCTACATCAATATACATTTTCATTTTTATTCATACACATTCATATCTGGCTCTGTTCAGCTACATCATCCTGCTACATTTGCTTTATATAGCTATAGACAACTGTGGATGTTTGGTATTTCAGACAACCATACTATCTGCATACTGCAGACTGAGAGCAACATATCCAGATTTTGGGATACACATTCCAGCTGCAGTAACATTTACAACACATTTTGCAGTTTGGTTCTGCTTGTCACATTCATTTCATTCTGTACTGACTGCAGTATACTTTATTCAGGAGTTATTACTACTTTATTAGTGGATTCATAACTCTTTCTCACACTCTCTCACTTGTTTTATTTTTACAATTCAGGATGGTACTTAATTCTAGGCTTTATTGACATGTTTTACCTGTAGTTATTACAATCCTTTCCAACAGTCTCACTTCTGCCATGTTTCTGTATTTCATCAGGGATATATTTCACACATGTGTTTTACTCAGCTTCTGCAGCTGTACTTTTCAGCCTGCTGCAGGTTATGTACTATTATATTACAGGTGGGACATCTTTATTTCAGACTTTATTTCAGACTTTTTCATTTTTCTGTTTGGATTACAGACTGCATCACACTTTTGTAATCAAGCAATACTTGCAAACTCTCTTATACTGTTACTTGCACATTTTATTACTTAGTGACTACACTGCACTCTTTTGCTAACTGTCATACTTTTATATTTATTTACAGTTACAGGGAGAGGATTACTGACCTGCCTGGTGGTGCAACCGCACCAGCCTATCGCCATAGGCTCTACGGTTCGCAGAATGGACACCTGCAGCTGTAATATAAATAAAGTAAAATTGGAATACACATCTCCATAATATCAGCTAGGTTCATTTCTTACATAAATAATTAGATGTAACTTACTCAGTAGTGGGGCGTTGGGCATTTGCCGGGCATCCTGGATCCAATGGTTCAGTTGGTCCTGCTTCCGTCTCTTCAGGTCCGCATGGTGGTGATGGACCTGCTCACCAGTCCTTGGTATCCCTGTGGCACTGGTAAGATCATGAGTCAACCAGTCCCACGCCTCAGCCCTATATGCTCCCCACAGGACCTGGCCCTGCATGAGTTGGGCCTCATGATTGTGGACAAGGAGCCAAACCATATATTTGGACTCCTCAATGCCCCACCTCTGTGCTCGAAAGCAACTACCCTCACCTACACCTGACATTCTGGCTACAAGTTGGTTCTACAATTGGTTATGCTGTGTATTCCCGCCTATGGGGCTTATATATGCCGTTTTTCCCACACTTATCTGTGATTGGCCATTTTGGAATTGTATCAGCTTCACAAAACCTGCTTTGTCATGCTCCTCTTTCTATTCATTCCTATATATTTGCTATTACTGCATTTCTAAGCGCAGCTGTCATGGCTTAGTGGTTCAGTAACTTGACTATGGTGTATGGTATCCTGGGTTTGAACCTGGCCACTGCTTTTTATATTTTATGACTGTCTACACAGGCTAGGAGTTGTGTCTGTGTAAAGGCAGTTTTGTTACAGCTTGCTCAACGTTGCCCGTCTGTTAGCTTGTTGGCACGGCGTGCAGCTCCGCGCAAACGGGTTACGCTGGTTTACGCTTCATTTGGCTGTCAGCACGTATATTACGCTCAGCTCAGTTAGGGGCACACAGTTTCAGCATGTTAAACCACTGCTCACCTACGGGCACTCATTTTGCACCTGTTAAACCGCTGCTCACCTACGGGCAGATGCACTCAACTTGTTAAACTGTAGCTCAGCTATAGGCACATCTGGCATTTTTTATTATTTTGTTATCTCACATTTCTTCAAAATAAATGGCCCATTTCATTACATTTTACATAAAATATAATTTTATATGTGTACATATATGTCAGGGACTTGTTTCGTGCTTATTTCACTAAAAATAAAAATTGATGTTGGGGGGGCTCGAACCATGACTGCCTGCTCTTCAGTCGACGTCTCTACCGCTACGCTATTGCTTCTTGGCTTACTTTGCATATGTAGTTTTTATATGCTTTTTCACTGACTGCTAACTGTGGCTAAGCTACGGGCAAGCCCGCGCAAATGAGCGCACTTACGGGCAAACATCTTTACAATTTAAAAAAAATATATAACATGTTCATTTATATATTTTATGTTCATAGTCTGTGGGGGCATGTGTTGTGTTGTGTTTATTCACATTTACACGGACTCTGTCGTGGGGGTTTACGTTCGGGGACTTTTACTCTTCTGGGGGCATGTCCGTTTGCAGGGCTCGGCCTACGGACACGCCCCCTACTGTCTTCCACGGACCGTGTAAGCCTTAGGTGTGATTCAGCATGCCCTCATGCATATGCATGACATGCTGACATCACACCATTTAACTGCAGCCTCCGTGTAAGCCTTGTAACTCTTACACGGGGGCTTCGTGAATCCTGCCCATTGATGAATTAATTTTCATAAAAGTTTATCCAAATGGAACATGCATTTCATATAAGTATTTAAATATAAATACAGTATAATTTTTTGGTTGGAAATGATGGAAAATAATAATGTATGAAATTAATTAAGTTGGTACTAGAAATTAATTTAGAAATGTGTTTATTTATATAAGAAATGTATAAACAATGTGTATAAAGAATGTATAAATTATAATGAATGCAGGGCTGGTAGATAAGAGTTAACAAGGATTTTTAGAAATGGAACAAAGCCACTTTAAAAGAAATGGATGTAGAATTAATTAATTAATAATTATGTGATTATTTGATATAAAAACTGTGCTTTTGGTGTAACAAATTATCCCTTGAAGGCTTTTTAGCCGAGGTATCAGGAGACACCAGTAAAGCTGTATTTTGCACTTTATTTTTCTGAGAGTCTTTGTTTTTGTCTGTTTTTTGATCATATTAGTTCACCCAATAATTCTGTTACACAGAGGGCATCCTTTGAATACTTCCCAGGTGCAGTGTCCATCTTATGTCCTTTTTCAGAGTTACTACTGCAATGTAAGCATTGCATGTTACATATGCCACAAAAATCTGGAAGGTATAATTCTTAAATGCTCACAAAATGGAACTCAGATTATTTGCAAGGCTGGATAATGACAATGGTGCGACAATGTTAATTAAGCAGCAGAGAAGTATACAAGATGTTTGCAATAAGGAATAATGCAGCAAATCAGATATTTATTTGCTGTCTCTTTAAAAACATAGCCTCAGTAATACTTTTCCTTACTAATGTGAAGAAATTATTGATATCTTGATATACAGTCATTGGTGTTATTCAGGATACTGGCTGCAAACATCTGTTGACAATGTGTAGATGCAATTTTTATGTTTCATAATTATAAGCTCCCCACCTTCTGTAGAAACACTGTATTCATTATAATTCAAAATTACACAGAGGATAAGTAGATGAGTTTTGATTTTACTATATTCTTTGAAGTATTTAACTACATGCTAAACCATAATTTCTTTAGCGGATTTATTTGCGATGACTTCAGGATAAAGAGATCTTAAATTCCTAATAATGACTATATCGGTTTTAACTTCACATATGGTAGAATTCAATAAATTCCATGTAGGTTTCGCAAAAGCCTACATGGAGTTTATGTGTTTGAGTGGTGAGCAGCAGTGGCAATTACATATTCATGCTGCTCACTGTGTTTAAACATAAACAAGAGTGTTTGTTTGGCTGGCAACAGTGTTGCTGGCCAGGAAACCATGTAAAGCAACATGGATAGCAAACCTGTTTACCTATGTGCAAATTAGGTTAGTGGAATTGTGTAGAATGCCACAATGATTACCAGAGTTTATCATATAACAATGTATATGGTCCAAACACATTAAAGGATAGTGTATACAGTGCAGAGTATTGTGGAATCCCATTCCATGAATTCTGCACAAAAGTTCTGTAAGAGATCTGTAAGAGTACATAGACTACCATTTAAAATAAACAGTCAGAGGAAGCGTGGGTATTGAACAGGGACATAGAGATGAACTGTGGGAAGGAACACAGTGAAAGCAGACAGGTGAAACATCATAATGTAGAGCAGATGAGGGCATGTAAATTGAAGTCAGTTGTAGCAGGAACACTAATCAAATATCAACATGGTACAGTACTTACTGCACAGTGAAAATGTATATTATGTGACTGTCAGACAAGGGGACATAACAATGGAGAAAATGTCTTTGTGATATAAGCATCCTGACAAGAACAATGGAGAGGACATCTATCAGGGATGATATATGCAATTGGGGATGGGTGTATACTGTGAAGTTGTACAGGCTGATTTGGCTGAATATAACTGTAATGTCTGCAGAGGTCTCCAACATGTGGGACACAGTTACAGGCTCATGGACAACAGTAAACAGAAACATGCACAATCATGGACAATATCAGAATAATACCATCAGCGATCCCATATATGATTCTGAGTGATCAAAGATGGTTCTGCATGAAAACACTCATGAAAATATTATGATATGTTAATAATCTATGAGGGTAATCAAGCACACCATCCTGAACATTTGCTAGAGGTGTTAGGAGGGACACAGCTATACACCTGTACATGATACAGGCTAGTTTACCGGTGTGCATGGCATATATACATATGTGTGTGTAAATATATATATATATATATATAGACATATATATATATTTATATAGAACACAATCCACACTGTCACAAATATAACCCATGCCATCAGTGTTGTCAAACAGCTATGTATGTACTGTGTGCATCACCAGAACAGGTATCACACATGCATCTGATATGACACCTTGATAGGGGTTTCACACCATCAGACAGTAATATTTATGCAACAAAAAGAATACTTAGGTATTGTCAATAAGATTTGTGAAAGCTCACTGTGGAAATGGTGGTGCACTTCAGTTACACATTTTTTTTTTTTTAACATTTGTTGACCGGGAATGTCCAACTAGGTTCCACAGAGCCTGTTTTCAGCAGAGGCCCGGGGAGAAACGCTCCAGATGCATGTCTTTGGAATGTGGGAGGAAACCAGACTACCTGGAGGAAACCCACGCGAACACAGGGAGAACATGCAAACTCCACACAGAAGGCACCCCAGCCAAGAATCGAACCGGAGAACCTCTTGCTGTGAGGCGACAACATTAACCGCTGCACCACTGTGCTGCCCATCACATCACTGGAAGATATGTAGGGAGGTACATGAAGAAGGGTGCACTGTACTCAATTATTGTTGTGATGAAGGCTGTGACCTATGGAGGCAGTATGGCCTTTGATGTGGATGTCCTGAACATACTCAGTAGTTGTGTTACATACAAGGAAGTAGTCATCACTGTGGCCACATGCTGGTGGACATTCCTCATAACATTTACCCCAGGATACAGGTCACATACCACTTGGTTTGCTTATAGGATATGATGTCTACATTATCTTTGGGTCGTGCATTTGTTTTCATAACATAAAAAATCCTCCATGTTTTTGTTTCATCTCATGTGTTGTCATGGCTGTGGCAGCAATCTGTGGTGTGTTTTGATACTATCTTTATTAGACTAATATCATAGGTGGAGTAAATGATTGCCCACAATCTGTAGTCCTCCAGATAGCTGTTTGGACACCGGATGTGCATGTCATTCTTGACATCTGTGAATTGAATAATGGACAGAAAAGGGCTTAGCAGACAGCCTTGATGTACAGACCTCATCAGTGAACTGGAGAGAGGTCACTTCACACATTTGAACATATTTAGATGTCACGTATGTGATCCAGTGGTCTACTCACTTGATGATATAGGTGTTTATGGCCATGTCTGATGGTTTTGAGTGAATACCTCAGTATAGATTTGCATCAAATACCTTGGCCTGGTCAAGTTCCAAAGGATGATAGTGTTATCATCGTGCATGCCCTCAATGACCTATTTGAGGACATCTCAAGACCTGTTTAACAGATTTAACAGACACGGATGCAGCATTAACAACTCAGACATGTCTGTTGCACACAGCTAGGATATTACTATTGTCCATTTAGAAAATGTCCATGATTACATGTTGGTCTACCTCACAGATGAGGAAAGTCAGTATGTGTCTATGCATGGATGCATCAGGTGCTACTCCCCACTCAGATGGGCGCATGTTGATGTACACCCTTCTACAGGAACATATTCCATCTGGTGGGTGTATTAAAGTGAAGTGTACATCCAACCATGTCAGGTAGGTTTATTTTCTGAGTCACGCTATAGGTAATCTTTGATGTTGTCACAGCCCATTGATTCTGTGTGATAGGCATGGATGAAGGTAAGAGAGTGCATATTGCCTATCTTGACTTGGCCTATGGTTTGGACATGAGCCCCCAATCAGGTTTCATTGAGAAACTCTCCCAGCTGGGGATTAACACTTACATCACTAGATGGTTGAGCAATTGGCTCACTAACAGAAAACATACTGTGAAAGTTGGTGAATCAACCTCTACCAGTAGAGCTGTCACCATTGGTGTACCCCAAGGATCTGTGCTGGGCCATTTAATGCTGGGAATCTATGTTTTGACAGTCCAGGCTAAAGTATATGGCCTTTGTATTACCAAGTTTGCTGAGTATTGCATATTAGGTGAAATCACTGAATCCACCAATTATGTTAATATATTACAGGAAGGGCTAACACAGACAAATTATTGGTGCCAAAGCCATGTGGTCTACAAAAACATAAAAATGTGCCATTATTTTTGCCTTCTGCAAAGTCAAATTCCCCACTAATTACACCATTGACAACACTCCCTCTGTGCACAAACCCAGTGGTGCAAGACCTGGCAACACACACATAGATAGCAATCTGAACTTCAATCACCAAGTTTTCACAGTGGTATGGAAAGGCTACATTGTACACCTCATAAGCCAGGTCATCATATCCAGATCTGAATATGTTAAAACTGCACTGAACTCAAACTTCATCAGACCACTAATAGAGTATAATGCTCCCTTTTGCATGTACCTCACAGACACCTGCAGCAACTGGAGAGATCACAGGGGGTTTCCTAGAAAGAAAATACAGGTCTTACAAACCATGCCATGATGTACGTGGATTGACTGAAAGCTCTGTCACTGTAATCTGTATTGTATAGGATGAGTTGACTTGTTCCTGGCCTACAAGCCAGTCTCTGCCCTGCCTTGATGGGAATACTATACATCTACAAATCAGCTATAGCTGATAAAATCAGCAGAGTCTGGTGAGAGGAAGATGGTAATAGCAGTGTCCTACATGCTGTTGTAAAATGCTCCCTTTACTGTTAAACAAGTGCACAAATACACACATACAACATGCACACACACACACACACACACACACACACACACACACACACACACACACACACACACACACACACACACCAGTTGATTGCAGATAGACCAGAACTCCTACCTATCTAAGTACACTGACTAGAGAACTCTGTATTTAACACAAATGCCACAGCATATGACTGACTTGGAGAGTGTCAGACAACACTTCATAGATGATGACACCAACAGTGTCTGGTGAAGAGAAGATGGTAATAGCAGTGTCCCACATGTTAGTGTAAAATGCTCTCTCTAATGTCAAGCAAGTGCACAAACATGCAGTGAGAACAGAACTCCTACCTAAGTACACTGACTAGAGAACTCAGTATTTTATGCAAGCACCATGGCACAAGTCTGACTTTTACATTATTGCAGGACAACTAATAATGGATGACATCTGCAGTGGATGTTGGAGAGAAGATATTGGGAGGCCTACATGAAATGGATGTGTAGGCATGTCCAACTGTAAAATAATGGTACTCCATGGGATTGGAGTGGTGACTGTATGATACACAGTTATGCTTTTGTGACTAGACAAACTGACAGACACACACTCACACACATACACACACACCAGTTGACTGCTGTGCGAAAAGAACCTCTCCCTAAGTACACTGACAAGAGAACTCTGTATCTGAAGCAAGCACTACAGCACAAATCTAACTTGGAGATTGTCATAAACACTTTTGGGTGATGACATCAGCAGTGTATTGTGAGGAGAAGATGGTAATAGTAGTGTTCTACATGCTAGTTTAAAATGCTCTCGCTAATGTCAAGCAAGTGCACAAACACACACACACACACACACACACACACACACACACACACACACACACACACACACATACACACACACACCCCAGTTGACTGCATTGAGATTAGAACCCCTACCTATATGAGTACACAGACTAGAGAACTCTGTATTTTATGCAAGCATCATGGCACAAGTCTGACTTTTACAAGGCTGCAGGACGACTTATAGTGGATAACATCAGGACTGGATGTTGGAGAGAAAATGTTGGGAGGCCTGCATGAAATGGATGTATAGGCATGTGCAAGTGTCAAAATATCGACAATCCCTGGGATTGGAGTGATAACTGCTGGATACACACTTATGCTCCTCTGACTAAATAGACACAAGCACAAACACATACACAAAATCCTCCCAGTTGACAGCAAATTAGAGCAGAACCCCTCCCTCTCTAAGTACACAGACTAGAGAATTCTGTATTTTACAGAAACACCATGGCACAAGTTTGACTTTTACAATGCTGCAGGGCAGCTTATAGTGGATGACATCAGCAGTGGATGTTGTAGAGAAGATATTGGGATGCTAGCATAAACTGGATAGCTAGCCATGTCCAACTTTTAAGATATTAAAGTTCTGCATGTTACCAGATTGATGAGTGTGAAATGTGGAGTATTTGGTGATTGTGTTTCCAATATGCAGGTATACTTTAACAGACAGCTTTACAAACTATATGCAAACAGTTGTCCACATTACTACAAGTACTGGAAATTTGAATGTGTATTGTCATTTTAAAAATGTGAATGGTATATAAGACAACATTTGTAATTTATTTATGTAGTGTAGTTGATATATTTGTGAACAACTACTGAGCTACTAACATTGCAGTGCATGGGGAGTAATAGATGACTGTATTGTGAATATGTGTCTTTTTCTTAGACAGTGCCCTCATTTTGTTCCTGTTTCCACATTATGTAGTTTCATGTCATGAATACTATATAGACAGTAAACAGAAGTAATACATGCTATTGTCAACTTTGCATAATGCACAGCCGAGCAGTGGGTCTGCACAATTATTGGCAAAGAGTTTGTCATGTGAGATACACATTTCTACCACCTTCCCTGTTTGTGCTTAGCTAAGCAGTGTAATCATGTTGTATAGCCAACTGGACCAATTCAAATGTGTTGAGAAGATGCTTGTGCAAAATGGAGAGCGATGTATGGGACAATATTTTATTTTTGTTGGACAGGTGTCCTTTATTTTTTTTTTAACTTGAGTAAGAAAGGAATGCTGGGTAAGGGAGTTTAGTATTTCTGGATCAGGTAAGCTGGGTAGGTGAGGAAGCAAATGCAAACAGGACAAACAAGATAAGACGCAAAGATGACAAACCAGACAAACAAGACACAGGGACAGTGATGGACACAAAAGGTTGAGGGACACCATGATTGGGGTGATGGAGGGGACAATGTAGGTCCATGCCCATCAAACATGGGGACAGTGAGAATCTAGTCCTCACCCACAGAACTGTCATCAGCATCCCCTTTCTCCACTGGCTGCTGAAGTGCTTGATGTCTTCTCCTCCACTGGACTATGAGCCAGAGCAACCTACCCATCTAGTATAGGTGTACACCAATGGTGTTGTATATGACCCTATGCACTAACCCTGTTATCTCCTGATGGACGATGAAATCCCCACCTTTGCCAATACTCCCAGAAGGTACCACAGCACCAGCTGCCAGGGTAATGTTACCTGAGAGTGCAGGTAGTGCAGGGGCAACAGAGACAGTACTGCCAGGTTGGGTCCCAGATGTGCTGGGCATCAGTACCAGAACCAGTGGAGTGGGGGCTAACTGATCAATTGTGGTTGGCATACCTCCCTGTGCTGTGAAGCATGTAGTGATTTGTTACAGATGGATGACATGGAAACATTTTGATGACACATAATAGAAAATAAAAAAAAAGAGATAATGGTTGGGGTGAAAGAAAAAAACAGATAAAATTAATATCATCATAAGTAACATACAATGCATTATCACATTAATACAACTATTTTATCTGAAGTTTTACATTTAAGTATACTTCCTAACAACCACAAACTATAATTACATATTGCTCAAAGTAATCCTTGCAATGTGCAGATATTACACATATTCTTGGTCCATTTATACAGATTACAATTAACAGCACAGCATCTATGCCAGTTGTGTAGAATTTAATGTATGTAATATTATAAAAGAATTGCAGTATTGTATAGTTGCTGCTTGTCGTATTTGAGCCCACAACCTCTGACTACATTCTTACACTTGACTCCTAAAGTTGTTTGGGCTACCGACTGATGTATGCATACTTACTTTTACAGTTAGGATATGCATGCTTACTTTGCTACTACTGTATAGAAAACAAAAACAGTTTTCTTCAAATTTTAAAGCTACGGTATACTTCTCTTGTGCTGCATACATACCACTTGCTTCCCTCAGTCTCTCTAGATGGTCAGCATGAGCCTGGCTATTTGCAGCTATTTTATAATTAGCTATAAAAAAATGAAAAGAACATAAGAGCATTATGTGTACCAGTCTTGCCCATATTTATTTTTCTATGTATTATAAATTCTCTTTATTAGCATACTTACACAACTTTGAGATGTTGTTCTCAAAACTCATCCAACCACTGGTTGAGTGTATCTCTCTTGTACCTTTTTAGGACATTAAATGGTGCCTACAGCATTCTCCAGTGCATGTGATGCCAGTTGTACTGGATACAGCCTTGGTCCGACTATTCCAAGCCTCAGACTTGTACTGGGAGCCACATTAGTCCCCCTGCAATAGCCTTTGTCTGTGGTGCTTTGCCAGGCATCCAATAAATATTCTAGATTCCTGAACACCCCCACCTCTGTGCACTAAATTGAACAGCTTCTCCTCTAACACCAGACATGTTTAATCCCAAAGCATGCAATAGCAAATAATGATTTCCTGCCAGTTTCTGTTATCATGTTTACTGGTAGTACTCAAACCAGAGCTACAATGCCAACCAGACTTGAGAGATGTTAAGTGGAGAGCAACGGTGCCAAACAGAGAGGAAATCCATTTTTGAGACTGGAAGGTTAATATGACACTTAACATTAGAGATAAGCAAAGCTAAACATGATATTTGTTGTATTTCTCCATTTTACCCCATTTTGTGCTAAACCAAGTACTGCACAAATACTGGTATTAAAAAAGAAAAAAGGGAAAATTATGAGAAATGAAGACAATAATTATATTAAACAAGCAACACTACAAAAACATATATTGGTACACATGAAATACTTTTTCACAGGTCTGGATTTTAGCTCTCCAACAAATTTTCAAAACACAGTAAATATGTCTTATCCCTGTTTGCCACAGAAATAACTTTGCAGCAGGGAATGAAAACCATTGTGCATGCAAGCAACTTCTACATCATCCACAGTATTAAAAAACATATGACAGTTGTTTGCTCCTGTATTAATTTTAGATGTAGTACAGAGTGATCGCACAACCATTTATGGCTATTGCTTGCATAAATACAGCTGTCTCTTATCTTTCTGTGTTTGTTGCTCATTTTTGTCTTATCTGATGAGTAATCTAAAATATGCAGTTTGTAAGGCATTCTGTATCATTGTCCTTAAAATGTGTGAGGATATTAAATTGCCATAATATGCAATTGTCAAGAAATGAAGGGGTGATTGGATGTTACTGAACAGAAAAGTGAAATGTATGCTGCTTGCTTACATTTAAAACCTTGATACAATTACTTCTACACTTTGTAAGTCTAACCTGGCTGATACACCCACTGGAGGTAAGGGTGTCTGAATTGCTGTTGTGTTTTCCTTCTCCCTTCTAGTAATTATTCACAGTTGCAATGCATTTGCAAAAAAATACTGAGGAAGTACCTGCACTATGTTTACACCTGCAACATTGAGCTAAGCATTTGGGATTCACCAGTTCTAATAAATTCACACCTCATTTGCATATTTACCATGCTCATAGCCATGAATCTGCACTATAAAAAGGGAACCATGTAGCTAGAAAACCTGAAGGCGAGGAGACTTGTTTATGTGGATAACACAAAAGAATATATTACTTTGGGATTTATCTGCACAGAACACTACTGATCTTGATAAGGTATGCTTGCATTTTTCAGTTATATGCTGGACATGTTCACAAGTCACTAAGAAAATTATTTTATATGTATATGTATATATAAATATATATGCATTAGCAAATGATATTTTTATCTGCATGCACTTCTTAGAAGTTTACTGATGGCATAGGGATGTTTTTCAGGGCATTTTACTTTCTCAGATGCACAGCCTTGTTAGCTGTCATCACAACTGCTAATGATACAACTGTTTTTCTTGTCACAATCTTCTATTGTTATTTCAGTGAAATGTCAATGCCCTGTATTATCAATGATGCAATGGTGTTAGCCTTCTAGGATGGCCCATAGATACCTTTAGAGGAGTGCTGGCCACAAGTAGACATGACTGACAATTGCATAAAATTAAATGTTCTGTGGTAAAAGGGTATGCATGCTTTTGGGACAGTTTTTTTGATAGCACTTTTAGCAGTTCACTGATGGTTTGTTAGCAAAATGTGTCATTTGCCTGTTGTTTTGGGGGTGGGGATCTCCATTTCTATGTTGGCACAAACAAAATGTTCTGTTGTTACTCTCCTTGTCTTGGATCCAACATTGCTATGCGTGTGATTGTAATATGGTACAACCACATAATTCCTTTTTTTATATTTGCATATCTTAACTGTTTTTTGTTTCTCAATGCGTAATATTTAAATACTATCTTTTATGTGTTATATTGAAGTAGAACATTTTTATGTGATACGTATGTGTATTATCCTTTTTGTGTTTTATGTCACCTAGGACTATGGCACCCAGGCAACTCCTCCCGCTTCAGTAACCCTGAGAATTAAGTCATTGTTGAAGCATTTAGGCAACATGGTGGCTTTCTGCTTTAGAGGCGATGAGGGTATATGTCTGGCAGAATACAAATTTGGCTGCAGTAGCGGCTGATATTAACGCAGTAGGTGGCCAGAGTAGGACATATGATCACGTGCATCATAGACCACTAACATGATTTCATCAGCCCAGAGGAGACTAGCTGCAGTGACTTACGAATGGATGGCTAATGGAGCGGTACCTGCTACAGAGCCACCACTGACATGATATGTCCTGAGAGGAGCTTCCAGGTAGGCTTACCTATCTTAATTGTGAAATATGTCTTGTATAGTAAAACATTGACAGCAATACTTAAGTTCTGTTTATCATAATTTTTTTGGTGGGATGGAATAGTTGTAGACTGATAACATTAACATCATATTCTGGTTGATTACACATGAGTTTGGGGTGGATGTGTCATCCAAGTTCTAGTTAAAACTATCAATAATGAACATATAAAGGGAAAAAGGTTTTAACTCCTTGTGTTACTGTTAATTGTGATGATGATGTCCTTAACTTTCACTTAACTTCTTCCAGAACCATTTTCCATAGAGAGTCTACAATCATCTGAACATGATAAGCCAAATATTTTTATGTCATTACTGATGAACAGTTTAAAGAAATATTTATTTTATCCATATGTGTGATGTCGGTGTCAAGACTGCTGTTTGTACTACTGTACTGTCAGTAATAGTGGCACCACTGTTAGTTTCTTAGTGTATATGGGACTATAGTAGTGTAGGTATTCATTTTTTCCCTATGTTTATTGCTTATTATCACAGGTGATCCTGACAGTGGAAGTGTAGAACTCCTACCACGTGATGTCAGAGTATCGGCAGACTATAATGATGATGGTGACCAAACAAAGGCACATTCAAGGGGTGCAGATATTGAATCTGACACTGAGATTGACTTTCTGCCATCCCCTGTAATTCCATCAGACACAGCCAGTAGACCATACCAACCCATTCTAGTGAGTCCTCAGATATAGGACAGATGGAGTGTGAGACACTCAATTGGGGAAGTGTGGTTACTGTGGCTTCATTCCCTGTTGACTTTGGCTGTAGCCAAATTGTGGGCAAGGTTCCAGACAGGAGGGCTATTAGGGGTGCTTGGAGGAGGCCTGCTGTCCATCCTCCACCTGATCTAGGTGTGTCTTTCCATGCCACTTGATGCATGTTTAGGGCCATCAGGGAGGGGCAGGCACATTCCAATAGGCCCTCCAGAAAAATGCTTAATGTTGTAAATGTGGCAGAGGCTGACACGCATGACTGCCTCCACCATATTGCCAATTCAATCGATCAGATGAATAACATGTTGTAACAGGCGGCATCTGTGATGGAACATCTGTTGGGGGGGGGCATCCACATGGCTGTAGGTCAGCCACATCATCTGATGTTAGCTGATGTGGCCATGCCTGATCACACTCTCATAGTTGCACTGCTTCCACTGCTCCATCAGTGGTTGAGGTGTCCACACCCAGAAGTGGCAGGACATGGGTTTGTGGTCCTGGACATCCTTGTGAGGTGAGCTCATCCAGCAGACATCAGTCACATTCAGGTAGCAACAGTGCATCCGACCATGGGCATGGATGTGGCAGTGCAACTCCTGACAGAGCCAGTTCTCGTGGTCAGGTATCACAACAATGAACTGCCACCTCTACCATGCATGGCTCATACCTGTCTGACATACCAAGATCGAGAGCTAGCACAGAGCTTGGCTGTGTTCTTGCAGACACTTACACACCAATCTCACCTGGATAGCCCATACAGACCCATACACAAGTTACGTGGTTCAGCAGTGAGCCTTAAAGCTCATTCTCTCTTAGTGGCCATTTGTTACTTTATCCAAATGTATGCCTGTTTCTTTTTCTTACTCACACGTACTGACTTTCCTTTTGTGGCAGCCTAGGCCCCCCCCTTCCACAATACCCTGTGCAAGTTAAAATAACTGTACCATAATCTTTTTTTTCTATCTTTAGGATACAGGGATACATAAAATTGGTGTCTGATGCTAAGGGTGAATAGCTGACTTAGTGCTTAGTATATCGATGTTTGTGATGTTGTTTTGCTAATTGTACTTTTGACATCTTTAGTTCTTACAAAGTTACACAGTTGCTAGAATTAAAACAGTCTTTGCATCAGTATTTTAAGACTCTTCTGAGGGTTATGAAGTCTGAAAGTGAAATGCATCTCATTCATTTCTAACTTCTCTCTTTAATGATTTTCCATTACAAAAGTATGAGGCCAAACTGAGGACAGGACATTCTGTGACCATTAGTACTTTTGAGAGGTATGAATGTGTGAATCTTTGATGCCTGAGGACTATTACTTGATAGAGGACACATGTATTCACATATGTCTCTGCTGTCACATGTTGAAGCCATTGCTGTACAAATCACCCACTTTTTACTTACTTACATACATTATCAAGTAACAACATGCAAGGATATGCCATTCATCTGTATTATTACAGAATTCTGTTTTAACACTATAAGTTCAGCACTTACCTTGTAAATCCAGCACTTGCTATAGTTTTAGTTCAGGGTTGAGTCTGTCTAATGCTAGGAGTACACAGCCATTACCTGGGTAGATAAAGGCTGTGAGTGTTTCCTCGCATCAATGTTACTATATGTATGTGTGTAGGATGAAGGTTTTAGCCCCTTAAGTGGTGAGTGAGTGTGCTATGTGTTGACTCTTAGCCAATGTGAGGGCATATTGAGCACACCTATGTCTACCTACACCCACAGCAGCTGCTGGACCCCCCTCTGACTCCTCACCTGCGTGTGGCTGTGATGACCTTGCCTTTGGTAGTGGGATGTGTGTTCCTTCCCCTTGTTGATCCTGCTGAAACTGTTTTCTCAGGATGATGCTGTAAAGCATGGCTCAGATGGTGAAGATTTCAGTACATGGGCATGCATTGTACTGCAGGTCTCCAACAGATGTATCTAGGCACCATAACTGCGACTTCAGCAGCCCAAGCACATGCTCTATGATATTTCTGGTTTTAGCATGTGCATCATTATGGTGTTCTTCAGCATGCGTGTGTGCATTTCTGATGGGTATCATCAGCCATGGTTTCAGTGCATAACCTGCATCCCCCAGTAACTGACTCTGTGGGATATTTCTCTTAGTGAACATCTGATACAGTCGGGAGGAGTGCCAGATATGTGAGTCATAGCAACTGCCTGGGTTGCCAGCACACACATTCAAGATGATTTCCTTAGCATTGCACATAACTTGGCAGTTAATGGAGTGAAAGCCCTTTCTATTTATGAGGTCTTTCCCTGTTCCCCAGGCGGTGCCTTGATTTCTATATTTGTACAATCTATGACACCTAATAATTCAGGGTAGTGTACTATAGAGTAAAACCCCTGTATATTTGTGGGTCTGTCCTCAGGAGTAAGGGAAAATTATATGTGGTCACTGGCATGTTGGAGCATAGCATTCAGGAACTGATGGAGGATCCTGGCTGCTGATTCCTATGACATCCTCAGAATGTCCCCTGTTGGTCTCTGAAAGGTTTCTGTAGCTAAAATTCTAAGTGGTACACATACCTTTGTCTCCACTGGTATTGGTTCCCCTTGGTTTGCCCTGAGTCTGAGTTGAGATCAACAGAGGTTGCAGAGTTCCTGTAGTGCATTTCTATCCATCTTGTAGTGCTCTACAATTTCCACCTCATGCAGATAGTTATAAGTTAAATGGGGTCTGAAAACTCTTCTCCTACTTGGCCATGGTCTATTAGCAGCAGCAGCAGCACAGACTTCAGCCTGTTGCAAATACACATGAAGTAAAGCAACAGCAGCCCCTAAAGTTCTTTCTGTGTAGACACCTTTCCATGGCTGTATTCCAATAGGTTTGGGAATTTGCAGGGAAAACCAGAACTTAGTCTACTCTGTTGCTTTATAGCTTGTTGAATAGCTCCTCCATCTTGGATTGGTTGACTAGCATACAGTTCAGCTGCTTATGTTGTAATTAGCATGCCATGGTGTTTATAAAACAGTGTGCTATTGTGTGACGGTTTAGTGAATCTGCCTGATAATATATTTTGTAGCATTATAGTTTGCTGTGATGACAAAAGCTGATGATCACATCTTGTTTGCAAAATAATAATGATGATGATGATAAAAATAATAATAACAACAACATTTTTAGTATTTATTTCAAAGTACAGGAATTGTTACTTCATGCAGGAAGAATTGTTTCACAGTATCTTAATGCAGGCAGATTCTTTATATTCAAAAAATAAAACATTTGAGTTGATATGTGTAAGCCTAATCAGGAAGGCACATTAAAATAATATAGGAACATTATGAAATAACACAGAATGTTCTATAAAGGAGAAAAATAATCTTGTTAAAGCCAAGTGTTGGGGTATGAAACTAGATGTAACAAGTTTGTTATACTGAGGTCCATATGTCAGAACCTCATAATTTCTGAGGCTTGCACAGCCGCACACAAGGCAACCAGCACAGAACAGCACTGGGAAACATTTGACAGTAAGTTGTTGATATAATTTATACTGCCAAACAAAGAAAAAACAGAAATGTGGCATTACAAAGTATCTAACAGCTTTTAATGTTATGTTGTTTGGCCATACGATTTTTAAAAATTGGTACTATATCAGGGCAGCTAAAAGTCTCCATGTGCTGCAAAGCAGTATGATTGTGTGTCTGCTTCTTGTTAATGTGTTCTTGAAATAGATTCACAAAGTTCGGCTCCTTAGCTTCACTCTTAAATTGAGTTTTTTATTTTGGTCACCAATTTACATCATTAAACCGACCTGATTCCTCAGTGGTCCTTGTCCATACTGAATATATCAACCAATCCCCCCTCACAGACTTTAAGACTGGGGATGGTTGTGAATCTAAAGGGCATCCTGGAGGGTTGGCCATCTCTGCATCTGCCAGGGGGGATTTTTTCTTGTGTGACCTACCCACTTTTCCCACCACTGCCCTAAAGTCATTGATTTGATGTCCAAGGCCAACTGCCCTCTTTGGACTATGCCTCCCCTAAGGGAGTATCATGTACAAATACCCTCCTTCCCAGGATTGGCATGCCCATTTCTCCCTGCTGCTCCATCAGTCGACCCAATTGCTAGTCAAACTCAGGTCACTTGAGGTATAGTCAGGGCCTTATTCCTCTACTCCACTGGAATGGCCTATTAAGGTTGATTATTTGAATTCATTCCATGAACACATTAACAAACTGGTTACAATCAGTGACACAGTCATAATCCTCTCATCCTCTCTACTGTAGATTAAGTAGCATCTAGCAAAACTCATACTTCACTGGTCTGTCAAGCAGTAACCTACTACACACACACACACACACACACACACACACACACACACACACACACACACACACACACACACACATATATATATACACACACACACACACACACACACACACACACACACACACACACACACACACACACACACACACACACACACCCACACATGTATGCACATGCACACACACACACACACACACACACGCACACACACACACACACACACACACACACACACACACACACACACACACACACACACACACACACACACACACACACACAGACACACACACACACACACACACACACACACACACACACACACACACACACACACACACACACACACACACACACACACACACACACACACACACACACACAACACTGCCAATGATGTATCGTCATGGTTTGGGTTTAATACATTGATATACTGAGTTAGGTTTTGCCTATATGAAGCTCTATCTACAGTCTCTCAGACTAAGTCACCTAATGACATGCATCTAGATCTCAGCACACGAGATGTAATCTGTCTACTGGTGCAATTCTAAAAATTAAAACTGCTAAGATTTTGACTGCTGAAAGAAAGTCGGTAGTAGAATAGAAAGATTAGACAGCCTTTTCACTTTCCCTCCAGATGAAAACTAAGAGTGGAACAAAAAAAGGGTAGATTCCTTGCCTACTTGGCACTCTCCCTCTGAAACTGCCATTATCATCTTTAGTGCAGGCATGACTGAATGAATAAAAGTATGGTAAATAAAATGGAGCTTACATTGTAAAGGAGAGCAGACTCAGCCTCTGCATCTATCTAACAGTGTATCTGGGAGAGAAACAGCAATAAAAAGGTAAATTAAAAAAACACTGCTACTTTAAAATAGTGAGCATCAAAGTGCATTAGATTGCTTGAAAAAATGGAAACTCTAGTTTCACAGAAATAGTATATATTTGTGCAGTGACTTAACCACAGTGTTCTTTAACTCTTTCACTGTATTAAAGCAAAATAAGCAAGAGAAGGTCATTTTAAGAGCTCTGTTAATGCAGAAAGTTGTTTTTCTTCTGCAAGAAGCATTTTTCCTCTCCCAGTAGAATATTATCAACATGACAAAAGAAAATCTATTGTCTTGCCTCAAAGAGAATAAGTGAATGTTCCTAATGCTTTTCTACAGCTTTCAGTCATCTCTCAGCTCTTTCAAAACAAGGGAAAAAATAATAACAAGATAAAACCTTCCTGCCCCAGGGGCTGTCATAGCTCCCTTCACTCTTTTATATCGACCCCTAGTTACCCAGCATTCCCTTGAAGGTTTCCAAGTGTGATCTGTGTGGCTTTTCATGGCCACTGGAGCTTGATCCATTGACAGGTTTCCTCTCTTGCTTAAATTTCAAAAGAGATGTGATTTCTCACTCCAGAAGATCTAGGGAAGATTTGACAAGGTCGCTTACAAGAGTCAGCCCAATTATAAACCTTTGAGGATGTCCTTCCTTGAGTGAGGTGTTAACAAGCTGTTTCACTGGCAGTTACACCATGCAAGGAACGGAACTTCATAATTAATGAATGTTCTTATTGATCTCGGAACTAAACCTCAACCTACAGAAATTAGGAAGCATGGACCAACAGAATTTCTTTTTTTTTTCTAACTAGAACTGCCATTTGGAATACTTCAATGTCAACAAGCAGTATTTAAAACATAGCATGGGAATTTCTGTTCTTATATTAATTTGCAGTCCTATGTGATGCATACAGCAGGTGTAATAAAAATAATGTCCTGAGAGTTTGATGGCAGAAAATGACAAGCAAATGACAATATTTAAATAAAATCACCAGAAACATAATTAATATACAGATGCAGCTCTCACACTGTGCCTCATAATTGTAATATCAAGTAGGAAAAATGATCCTGTATTGTTGTTGTTTTTTTTTTATTCTTTGACAAGAGGTCATTTGAGAAACAGTGCAACCAGATCTTCTTCTTATAATCAATCTTGAGAAAGATGTAGTAAACTCAGTAGGCACAAGGGACAGCCCGGGAGCACTGCCTGATTTACTGAAAGTCAAACTGTGGAGAAATGGACACTGAGGGTATCAAACCCACAATTGCAGAATGAAGCTCAAAACAGCTCATGCCTTTAATTCTCTATACTGTTAAATTGACTGTTTTTAACCATTTTAAGTACTTTGTTACTTTTAGCTGAAAGGACAGAACTGTTGTTATTCTGATGCTCTTTCCCCAGAGAAAGAACTAGAAAATTAGTAGTGCTATGCATAACTACACAGATTCCATTGCAGAGGATGATAACAAGCAGGTACCATGCAAAGCATAGGGGATAGAGTATATTCAAGGGTCACTCTGTAACACCTTGGGTTGGTGTGGCTGCTTACCAGAGCAATTTGGTGTAGTCTCTTTGGATACACTAGGTGGTAGGAGGGGAGTCCAATGAAGAGTGAGCATTGCCAATGTTACAAAAAGTATGAGAAGGATTTCCATACACAATGAGCACTACATTCAACAGTACAGGTGACTGAAGGGAGGAGGGTTGTCCCTGCAAAATGAGCATTTATTTAACCAATATGAAAAGTGGGGATGGGTAGAGGGTGTCTAGGTAATGAACATTTCATTATGCATTTATACAGTTGGGCAGAATCACAAAACAACCAATCTGCCTTGAACTCTAACTTGTAAAACAGTCCCACAGCATTTGGTAACAGTCCTTTTTACTAAATGTGTGCCTTTGAGTGTGCTAGTACTTATTTAAAAGTCATGTTTTGTGATGTGGTAATTCTGCATTTGAAATTTGTCTAGCTGGTTTGCCCCTGGTGAGAAAAAGGGCTACTACTACTAGTACTACTACCTCTACTACTACTACCTCAACTACTATTACCTCTACTACTACTACTACTACCTATACTACTACTATTACTACTACAAGTAGTACTACCTCTACTCCTACTATTACCTCTACTACTACTACTACCTATACTACTACTATTACTACTACTACTAGTACTACCTCTACTACTACTATTACTACTACTACTAGTACTACCTCTACTACTACTATTGCCTCTACTACTACTACCTCTACTACTATTACCTCTACTACTATTACTACCTCTACTACTACTATTACTACTACTACTAGTACTACCTCTACTACTACTATTACCTCTACTACTACTACTACCTCTACTACCATTACTACTACTACTAGTACTACCTCTACTACTACTATTACCTCTACTACTACTACTACTGCCTGTACTACTACTACTACTACTACTACTACTACTACTACTACTACTACTATTACTACCATAATTATTCCTGGATAAATTACTATTGGTTATAATGCAGTGTTAACTTTCATTGTCATGAGTGCTCTTGTAGTCTGCTTTAAACTTGTGCATGTAGCTACTGCTGCCCTGTTGTGGCAAAAGATCTGCCTTGATCTCTTCTACTATCCCACAATATCTGGCAAGCAGCCTTTTTACTGACTGTATACATTAGTGTGCTAGCACTGATTTAAGTGTCTTTTTTTGGAATTTAGTAATTTTGCATCTGAAAGTGGTCTTGTAGGTTCCCTCCTGGATTAAGAAAGAGCTATTGTTATTGTTATTGTTTGTGAAAAAATTACTATTGATGGAATAGCAAGGTTAACTTTAATTGATGTGTGTGCTTTTGTGGTCAACTTTAAATGTGTTGTGTTTGTGGATGCTGTCACTCTGTTGTGTTGGCTGGGAGCAGAATCAGCCAGCCTTGAACTCTGTTTACAGATTTGACTTGAAAAACAGTCCCTAAATACCTGAGATGTCTGATATTTAATGTAATGATTTTGCAGAGCATAAAATGCAGTACTAAAGGGCATTATGACAGTAGCACACACTATTCTTGAAAACTGCTCTATTCCTCTCAACCCCTGTCCCGTAGGCTAGTACTTGGAAAATGCTTCATTCCTCCCAGCCCCTGTCCCCTAGGTTAGTACACACTAGTGCCCACTTGTCCCTGTTTGCACTTTGTAGTGTGTGCTGGCAGTTTGCATAACTGATAATGGATTTAGTATTGCTAGTTGTTGCTCCCTTCTTTTGGGTTGATCAACTGTGGCAGAATGTTTGTTGCGCTGCAGTGCTGTATCCTTGTTTTGGCTGATTGTTTACTGCTCTTTTATATTGTATCCTTGTTATTATATCGTCAAACACCTTACTGCATTACTTGTATTAATTTATTATTGGGGCTTCTACTTTTGTGCATTGTATTTATTAATGTGGCTTGTATTTTTGTGCACTGTATTCATTACTGTGACTTGTACTTTTGTGAACTGTATTTATTACTGTGGCTTGTACTTTTGTGCACTGTATTTATTATTGTGGCTTGTATTTTTTTGTACTGTATTTATTACTGTGGCTTGTAATTTTGTGCACTGTATTTATTATTATGGCTTGTTTCTTTCTGTACTGTATTTATTATTATGGCTTGTACTTTTGTGCATTGTATTTATTACGGTGGCTTGTACTTTTGTGAACTGTATTTACTAATGCGGCTTGTTTCTTTCTGTACTTTATTTATTACCATGGCTTGTACTTTTGTGCACTGTATTTATTACTGTGGCATCCATGATTGCTATTGATTCCCTGTGCCTACTATACCTAACATCCCTTGTACCATACTGCCTAATGTAGTAACAGTCTCCTAGAAGTTTGTGACAGTTTGCCTGTTGTATTAACTACCACATGAAATCACAGACATAGTTGTAAGTTGTATCTATGGCTTCTGATCTACTGTGTTGTGGCATCCATTCCTTTCACTAAGTTATACACTAATACTTTGTTACTGCATTGATCACAGCATGTATTATTCCTGACTGACACTTAGACACTCCTAAACTATTACTTTATTGAACATCATTTGATTTATTTTATTATAACATCTATGCCTGTTTTTATTTGATTCTGATATTGCTTTACTGCACTGTGCTGTACTGTATTGAGTTGCATTGCATTGCACTGTGCTGAACTAATACAGAGCAGCGCAGTACTGTATGATATCATATGGTACAGTACCGTGTATTGTACAGAATTACATTGTTTTACACTGTTTTGTAATTGTTTCCACTGTTCTCTTCTATATCATATAGCATCTGTATTATGCTATACCATGTTGCACTATTTTTGTACTGTTTGTATTACTTCATGATCCCTTCATATATCATACAGCTTCCCTCTCTCTTGTAGACCATGGAACACAAAATTGTGTGACATTGCATCATACCTCTCAACTCTCTAGATTTTTGCAGAATGCCCAGATTTTGCCTCATGTTTTTGGTCTGTTCCTTATAAAATATGTAGTTTTCTGGCAATTCATCAAGAACTGAAGTCACTAAATAATGAAAGACATTGGAGATTTAGACTTCATATCCTTCAGAAAATGTATTTTAATGCAAACTTATTATTCTAGCAGCATTCTAAGTTTATAAGGGTAATAATTAAAATATATTCCTATTTTTGGGATACCCCTCCCCATTAGTATTGTCTTTGTCCAGATTTCTTGTCCTAAGCCACTGGGCATCTCTAGATCAGTCATGGGTCCTCCATTTCTCTCTGCCCCATTTGGTGCTGGTCTTCGAGCATGAGGTACTCTGAGGCAGCTATAAATGGCCAACATACTCACTGACAATTTGTTATTACTATAGAATGAGTCCAAGTGTGACAGGTGGAAATAGCTATTACAACTGTAAGAAAACCTCTCACACAAACTGTTTATCAGTAACCATATTAACATCCCTCTGACCTCAGACACCTTCATAACCTAATGATAGTAAACAGAACATCTTACCACATCCTAAATAAGTGCACAACTCCATCTAGGACACTCCCAAAACATATAACATGTCTTCATAAATCATACTTCCTTCTCATTAACCCAAACACCATCTTTCTATAGCACTTTTATAATTTAACTATCTCTCCATAAATTATTACACTTACCCCTCTACAAATAAATATGCTCAACACTTCCATCGCTTTTATTCACTGCACATTTGTTCTAGTCAAATAGTAATCTCATCCACTACAGGCAGCAACATACTGGATCTTACACTTACCAATGCAGCTCCTGTCTGCTCCTCACCTATTGTCTTACCCTCACTGCTCAAGTCAGGTCATCATGCCGTTTATTCACCATACAGTCCTAGTACTGGTCAATGATCATCCCAGCCATCAGTATGTCTTCCTGAAATGAGGCTACTAGCTTAGTGGGTCTAACATGATCAACAAAGGAAAAATAAATAAAAAATAAATATGTTTCTCCTTGGTAACCCAATAGTCAATATTACTGTATATGCACCAACACATTGAAAAAAGTAGAACAAACAAAAAACAAGAATTCAAAAAATCGGGAACTACAGTAGTCAATGTGATGAACCGAACGAAGCTGTGAGAGACAAAACCGAACAAAGCTGTGAGAGACAAAAAACAAGATTACCCATTCACAAAATGGAAGAGTCCAGCTGTATCCAGGAAGGGAAAGTAGTTTAGTTTAGTAACTCTTGTTAAAAATGGAAATGGACTTCAAAAACAGAGCTTAATATTTCCACACAGATGTTATATCTGAACAAATCCACAGCAACCTTGGCAAGCACCAACAATTATTTATTCATAAAGAAATGATGAGCGCTTTTGTTTCATGCAAAAAGAAACTTCATCAGATAAAAGTATCAGCATCACAACGTCAGCTTTATACACACCTCTTTAAAATGTCAGTCATTACAAAAGCACACTAAGACACATACCTCAATTCCATTCATGATGAAAAATGCCATAAAATTATTTTTTACAGAAAATCTACATGCAATAAAATATATATACATATATGCATATGTTTATCTTTAAAAACAGATTCCAGATATAGTCAAATAGTCAAATAAATCCTCTCCAATGCTTTAAGTTTTAAGTTTTAAAATAATACTAATTGAAACCCAATTTAAAACTGAAATAATGAAAATTAATTTTATGGCATCTAATTCTTTAATAACATATCTGGTATTAAATACCACTGTTTGCCCAAGTTCATGGGCAACTGCAAGTTGATGGCATCTTCAACCCCTCTGAAGACACTTGGCTCCTCCAAGATGGTCTAACTTGAGCAAATTCATGGTGTTAGAATCACAGTCTACATCTGAATTTTAAAAAAGTAGCACTGTACAGCTTGGGAAACAGGAATTCCTGCACATCTACTGCATAAATAGGACACGATCATAAAACTGAAATTAGAGACTTCAGCACCATCATAGATGACAAACCTTTCTTTCACAACCACATTTCTGCTGCCAATAGGAAAGCCTTTTACCTCACCCAAGTGAGTACTAACATCTCTTCACCTTAAGACATCATCTTTCTCCTATACTCATCACTTATTAAGGCCACACTAGATAACAGCGATCCTTTGATATGTACCTGCCCAAACACTGAACTCAACTTGAAAAAACACAGCAGTCTCTCACCAAAAAGTCTGAGGTACAAGTTCTGTATGTTACCCAGAGCATCTAAAAGCCCGGGCCATCTATTCTTCCCCCTACAAATTCCTACGAGATGATCTCTGCCTGCAAGCAAATATATAAATGACCAAATCCTGCTTCATCTACTATAGATCTGCAAGAATGTTATCAACAGAAACACATGATAAATGGCCCTAAATCAATACCTCTCCCAATGAATTCCTTACTTATCTAGTGTACTCCTGCTCTCTGTAAAACAAAACACATCCCTCACTATCTTCAAATCTAACAGAGATGAATGGATTGCAACCATTGATTTATCTGTGATTCAGCTTACACTATCCATTATGGACAGAAAGCGCAACAACATAGGTGTGCCTATGAACCGCAGTGCCTTACATGGGGATATACACTGCTGCTCATAGGTATACCTTGTGCACTGCTATATTTGTGCATGCCTCATGGCCTTTATCATCAGTATGACTGTTTTTTCATGTTTTACAGTACTATGTTTAGCACCAAGTTCTTTAAACATCTGTATATGTCATGCAATCATCAATTTGTTGTCCAGCAATAAAACCAGATAATCATCAGTAGAACAATTAAGACCACTTTTATGTTCCTTCTTGCCACAACTCATTAAGTAAGAATGCAGTCTCTAGATAAGATAAAACTTGGAATCCCTGATGTGTTTCCCATTCTAATCTTACCATGTCTGGTAATTATGCAGTCATCAAAATCTTAAAGCATGTCTTGTTGCTTGGTAACTTTATCACTCCCTTCCCCATGAATAAACCTTCCACTAGGACCTGATCCAGCATTTACAGTAAAACTTCCACATTTCATATTGGCAGTACTTTCTTGCCATTTTACAAAATATATCAGTAGCATACAATGATCGATAGAAGACTAACCCTTTACAAAACCCACCAGAGTTTCATCCATGATTAATGGAATTAGCTTCTCCAGGCATGATTTAGGAATCCAAGCAAACCTATTTGCAGCAGCATAACAAAGGGAGATGGCACAGAAATGGTCCCATTTTCTTGGGGCCCCTTTCAGGAATATTGCAACCAGTATCTGACATTAAACAAAGTACTTGTTGCAGCTTTATGATTTATAGTCATCCTCCCACAAATGTGGGCTGTATCACTAATAATATCTCTTTATAAAAGTCAGAAGGAAAGATGTTTGGACCTCTGGCTTTATCGCTCCTCATGTATTAAGTTGATGGAATAACTTCTGATACACTGTATTTGTTGCACATCTCCTTCCCACTATCCTGAGGAACTTTTTCACCCCACCACTCCTATAACAGCAATACTTCCTAAACCAAATTTATAAAATGGTCTGCATAAGTGCCTTAAAATCTCTGCCTAAATGCCTCCTTCTTAAAGACCATAAATAACCTCTCTCTTGGCATTCATAGATCTTGTTAAGATCTGCCTGTATAATTCTTTCAAAATCTGCATTAGAAATCTTAACATCACTGTTCCCACAAGTGTCACATTTATGCATCTGCTTGCATTTCCTGCAGACATTTCACATTTTTGAGTAATTCTTACTTTCCTGAATCTCCCTGTGTATCCCTCACCTGCTCTCTCAAATAGTTTCCCCATTCTTTAGTTTTACTTTCTTTTCTTACATTTAGCATTCCTAAATAAACCACAACAATTCCTAACCAAGTTGCTTTAAGCTCATTCCAACATTCCTGTCCTATCATCCTCTACCATTACTATATAGCCACAGCAAAAGGGACTATTTCTTTCACTATTCTCAAGAACACCTGATAGTTATCACTTGATGGCAGATTCACAAAAAAATAGTTATGTCCAAAATCTTAATCTGGGTGATTTTTGTGGCCCTCTCTCTCTCTCTCTCTCTCTCTGTATATATATATATTTATATATATATATATATATATATATATATATATATATATATATATATATATATATATATATATATACACACACACATACTACACATACACACACACACACACACACACACATATATATATATATATATATATATATATATATATATATATACACACACACACACACACACACACACACACACACACATGTATATGTAAACAGTATAATAGTTTTCCACTAAAATAAACAGCAAATTGAATTCCTTTATGTGTTCCTACATTTACTTAATCCATACGTTTCCTCTGTTGACATTCATCATTAAATTCTGTCCTATAGAATCTGTTTCACTCTAGATGCAAAATAAAATTGCAATTCCACACCCAAAAATAGGTATTGTCTTTCTAGCCTTCTAAGTGGAATTAACATCCTGTAAATATTTTCAAATCATGTCTGCTCCAGAAAAATAAAGGTCATAAAATGACCAATGAACTGTTTCTCTATCTTCCTTCAAACATTGGCCTACCATTCCCCTTGTCTCCCCCAAAACAATTATCCCTACTTTCATTTCAGTTTTGCTTCTAATCACGATTCTTAAATACTGTAACTCTTCTCTTTCCTCCCACATTATGATAATCTTAGTATTTGGATTGATCAGTCCCCAGCCTGCCAATAACTTCAAAATGGGTAAGAAAATAAACTATCTATAGCTTCGAGTTCTGAAACTATGCACTTGCCCCAAACTTTGACAAGCTGTCCCACATGATCTCAGTCTTGGATATTCCAAGTTACCGTAGTTCAAGCTTCAACTTAAATAGTTTCTTGAAGAAACAGAGTAAACAAATGCAAATGCCATAATGCAGGATGTAGCACATAAACCAATAAACGCTGTGCTCTTGATATGCATCTATTGTTAACACATTGCCATTTTAATTCCACATTGTAACTTATGACTTTGCCTTATGTATGTGATGTACACAGTTTCTTCATCTGCATGTGTCCTGTTTTGCTACGTTGCTAACCTCTGTGTGAAATCTCATTGCAATATCTGAATCACTTGCTGTGTGGAATTGTTACAATGTTGCATGTAAGCCAGGAAAAGCCTGCAACTGGTCATTCCTTGATTACTGCACTACCTCAGTAAATGAAATATAAATAACATAAAAGATACGTTTATGCACCTAGCAGTAAAACAGCACAGAGAAGTGATATCATATTCATGATAGATGTGGTTATGAGCTTCTTCTCAGTTTACTAGTTACATTTTTTGATGTGAGGCAGTAAGTAAATAATAACTGCACTACATTTAACAATAAAAGTTAGATCCCATATCCATATCAATGTGTTTACTTATGATGGAGTTTTGGCTTTACTTCCTGTAGGAGATTTATGACACAAAATGATGTGATTGGCTGATGAAGATGCATGGTAATCCCAAACCTTGTCTATTGTTATTCTTTTGTCATTGATGAAGAACTGGAGGAATGATTTATTTTTGAAATAATCTTAAATTTCAAAGTCATACTGTATTGACTTGTAGTGTGAGGTTATACTTTCAGTTCTAGCCATTTGGTACTAGTAATTATATGAGCTGGTACATGACTGCAGTCTAAGACGGGGGAGGGAACATGATTTGTGATGTTTCATGAAATTCAGAAGACTCTCCCTTCTGCCAGCTAGTTACTTCTCATCATATGTTCAGATATCTAATCTTTTCCACTTATTTACTCCCTACCCTAGGAAAAAGCTCTTATAAGCTTTCTGCTGTCTTCTAAACTAGTTATGATTTTCTCTGTGATTGTCAGTCACTTCAATGTTATACCTTTGTTCCTACCAACTACCAGTACTCTGCTGCAACTAATTGTGCCATACAAAAACAAACATATTATACAATACAGTACAAATGACCATTTAGGGAATGTTTTTGATCTAGGGATACATTTTATAACCAGTACTTTAGTAAACAGAGCCATATCTGTACATAATAGCAACAACAGCAATAATAATAAACATAAAGAAAGAATGAAAGAAGGAAAAGCAGTTCAATTTTTTAAACATTCTTACTACTTGTAACCTTTTTAAAACAAATGCAAACCCCCAAAATATTTCCCCTTTTCTCTAGTGCAAAGACTTTCTGTCTTACAATTACCAAAGTGTGCCCTAGGCCCACAGCACACTGTTTTCAAATTTATAGCTATATCCACTGATCATTTTTATAACAAACTGTCAGTATATCTTTCAAGACTGTTCATTACTACTGACTTCTTATTCCAAACAAAACTATGTTAGTGATAGGATCAGAAACACAGCAATAGCAGTTTTAGTAGCTAACCAGATAGCACGTATACTTTTGTTGTAGAAGGCTGTGGGTTCTATTCATGCACAAAACAGTTGGATTAATTCTCCAGTACTAGTACTAAAGTGCTGCGATTCTTAATTGTATCATCATTTGGATGTGATGTTAAAGTGAGACCCCACAAACTTGAGCTGGTGGTAGCTCAAGTGGATATAAAAGATCCCATGGCACTCATTGGTTACTAGGCTATCAGCCCACTAGCCATTTTAAGTCTTACCCCAAATTTACCAAAATATTGCCTACATGTATATACAGTTATGATATAGGCTTATACACATCAAGTGTTCACAGGCTGCCTTGTCCATTAGGGATATAAGTGCCAACCCAGGGGTAAATTTGTGATTTATCATCCACTGGTCCAACTTACATTTCAGTAGTACTAGTGATGAGTTTTGCTTTACTGCTTAACATGGGTGGAAAGCCTGTTCTAGAGAAGGGGTAATCTTTTTTTTTTAAACACTTTATTGAATTATCACTTAAGACATAGACAAACATACATTTATATAAAAGATAACAAATCATATTAACATGTTGCCAGTTACAAACATTATACATCAGCTATATTCATTTGTATAACTATCATCAATCCGACATTATATAAATTTCGCAATTGCTGCCTTCCCTTAAACCTGACTCCTTCTCCAAAACATTATTCTATATGTATTGTTCTCACAATTTCCATTTTCTTTGTAATTTGCTCCTACACATTTGTAAAGCTCCCACATCCAGTACTTTTATTATTTATTTTATTTATTTATTGCATTTGTTAACCTGGAAAGTCCACTGGGCTTGAAATTAGCCCATTTTCAGTGGAGGCCTGGGGAGAAAAGCTCCACAAAGATACATACAAAAATAATATAATCACATAGACAGAAAAAAATCATACAGTACAATTACATTGCATGAATCTGATAATAGAAGCAACAGTGCAAGAAAAAAATGCCATCATTGACATATAGAAGTAATAACTGACATATATTTCAGTGAAGATGTTTGTGAATGATGTTTACAATGGTGCATAGAATGTATTCAAGTACACATCAAAGTAATATATCTGTAGGTGCATAGTTGTGAGGAGATTAAATACAGAGTGAATATAGAAGGAGATATAAGTGCAGAGGATGGATAGGACTGGTGAAAATGACAGGGAAGCATTAAGTAGGCAGAGTGAAGGAAATTATGTTATAGTTAGAGGTGTAGCACTGGGAGGAAAAAATCAGGGGTTGGAGTTGTGAGTTTGGGAGCAGGAGCATAGCCATTTAGAGGAGAGATGCAGTTTGAGGGATGTTTTTAATGGAGGTCAGGTTGCTGATTGCTCTGAGTGATGGGAGAAGATTATTCCATGGCTTATAGACATAGTAGGAATATAACATTTGGTCAGCTGAGAGCTTGGGTTTCTCTACTGATAGTAACATTTTGTTTTCGGACCTAAGGAAATGGTTTGGATGGTACATGGTCAGTATGGAAGAGAGGGAAGGGCAGGTTTCTGAGTGGTAGATGAGGTTGTGGACTGTAGTTAATTGTAAGAATGTGAGATAGTGTTGGGATTCTAGCCAATTTAGTTGATGCAGAGAGGAACAGTGATAGGTAGAATATTTAGCGTTTGTGGCAAATTTGGCGACTTTGTTATAGCAAGAGTCTAGTTTTGTTTGCAAGGAGGACTATAGATTTGTGAGGGTAGGAGCACTGTATAGAAGTGTTGGAAGCAGGAAGAATGAGGCCAGAGTCTTTTTTGAGGTGAGACTGAGAAAATAGCTCTGCCTATATAGGGCACCTAGTTTCCAATGTTTTTTTTTTTATGTTACTGTAGATGTGAAGGTCGAATGTTAATTTGCCATCAATGATGACTCCTAGTAATTTGGTGCAGGGGACAACTTCAATAATGGTGTTATTTTGGGAGAAAATGATGAATAGTAACTTGTCAACAGAGCTGGATTTTGTGGGGGTAAATATTAAATGTTTTGTTTTCTTGGGGTCAAGAGTGAGATGGTTCTGGGACATCCAGGTTTCAGTGGAAGTAAATGTTACTTGGGTGAGATGATGTAGAGTGGAGGCAGATTTAGCAGAGCAGATGATAGTTGAGTCATCTGCATATTGGATGATAGTGCTATGGATGAGAGAGGAATGAATGTCATTGGCAAATATGCTGAATAAGAGGGGTCCCAGTAATGATCCTTAGGGGACACCTGTATTTGTTGTAATGAAAGGGGAGGAAGCATGTAGCCATTTAGCAGATTGCTGCCTGTTACTGAGATAGTTAGTAAACCATTGTAGGGTAAGGGGAGATAGCCTGAGATTAGCGAGTTTGTTAAGCAAGAGGGAGTGTGAGATAGTGTCAAATGCCTTTGAAAGATCTAGGAACAATGCTGAGACTAAGCATCCAGCATATCGAGCTCTGTTTACTGTGTTGAGGAAGGAAATGATAGCAGTATTAGTACTATGTCCTGGCCTAAAGATATGTTGAGTGGGAGGGAGGATTTGGTGTTGTATCAGGTGACTGAGGAGCTGAGTATGAATACATTTCTCTAGAATTTGCGAATGGGGAGAGAATGGGAATGGAGCAGAAATGTCAGATGTCAGAGTTATTGCCGCCTTTGTGAAATGGTAGAATAAATGCTTTTTTCCAGATATCAGGTATGCAGGATTCCTGAATGGATCTTTAGGAGGATGCTGATAGGATATGAAATGGAGGAGGATGAGCATTGTAAGTATTATGCGGGTAAGTTATCAGGGGCGTTGGTACAGGGTTTGAGTTTGTGAAGAAGTATTTTGATAGTGGACGTGGGAATGGGTGTTAGTATGAAAGAAGGTAGAGGATTTGTAGGGGAGTGTAAAGGTGGAGTACATGGTGAGTCGGCATTAGTAGGCTGGAAGGTGGTGGTAAGTTTTTTTATGGTGTCAATGATATAAGTGTTAAAGAGGGAGGCTATATCAGATGGAGTTTTTCTGGGTTTGGACATGGATTGTTGTTAGATCCATGGTGGAGTAGGCACTTGATTGCTCCCCAAAATTTCTTTGGGTTTAGTTTATGTTGGTCTTGGATAGCCTGGAAGTATTTTTTTTTTTGTTTTAGATAACTAAGCATTTGGCCTGGTTGCAGAGTTGTTTATATAGACTGAGGTTAGATAGTGTTTTTTTTTTTTTTGCCAGGCTTTCCAAGCTTTGTCCCTAGCAGACATTACTTACTTTGTGGACTTTGTAAGCCAAATTGTATATTTTGACTTGATCCTTTTTAACCGGAGTGGGGCAAGACTATTTAGTATCCTAAGAAATGTAGAATTAAAGAATTTTGCAGCTTCATTGAGTGGGAGAAATTTTAGTGGGCTCCAGTTAGTTTTGTGCAGAATGTCATTGAAGGTATTTGGGGGGAAATGGGATAGATCTCTTCTGTATAAATGTTATAATACTCAATACTTCATATACAGATGGTTTAGACTTTGATTTCCATTTTTTAGTAATACTTTTTTTTTTTGGCAACCAGCAGAATTAAATTTAGCAAAGCCTTACTACATCTATGCAATTCAGATACTGTATTCCAGCTCAAAAAACTGTTAATGCGAACTAATTACACTCCTAAAACATATATTCCCAATTACTTCTTTCTTCTCCATGGCACCTCCAACATTTGGCATCTACCAGAGGAAAATCTCTTTGGACTCTGCTTCGGTTATAAAATTGCCTATGCAAATACATGCAAGCAAAATTCCTAAATCTTCTTGACTTTGTTTAATATTTGGGAGCCACATGCATATCCTCCCATTGTTTCCTTGTGAATTGCTTATCTAGTCTCTCTTCCCAATCTTTTCTAACCTCCTTAGTTTGATTGCTATAGTTATCATGCAATATTTTATATATCTTACTAATTATCCCATTTTTAGCACCAGCTTCTGTTCTAGATTCAACTAAAACCTCTAACAGAGCAGGTCTTTCACTTAGGATTCCCCAATCCCTTTCTCTTTTCCTATACACTGATATCATTGCCTGATAGGGAAGGCAGTCTGTAGCCTGCAATTTAAATATCTTCTTGGCCTATTCCCATTCTATTAGCTTTCCTTCTCTAGTTATGTGCTCCCAATACCTTGGCTCCTTTTCCAATTTTCTCTGGTAAATTCCAGCCCCATCTTGCCAGTTTTCTGTACTCCTAATTGCAAAGTCACCCCTATTGGCAAAATATCCTTTCTTTATTCTCGTGCTGGCTTAATTCTTATAAAACTTTCTGCTGTTTTATGAATATAATACTCTGAATGTCTGTTGCTATTTTCCTTAAGGATCTGCATCCAAAATTCCATTTTCTCCTTATTTTTTGAATTCAATTCCACTCTGCTTTATCATCATCATCATCATCAGTATCATCATCATCATGCCTTTCTACTTTGACTTATAGCTTTTTGCTCATGTTATGTATATGAGCCTTAACTGTGTAACTCTAAAATATCCGATCAATTCAGGTGCTCCTAAACCACTATGTTCCACTGAAGGATCAATTTATTGCACTTCACCCTTGCCCTCTTCTACTCCTTGATAAATTCCTTCAACTCTTTATTAATTATTGTCCACAGCTGCTTTTCTAGTTGATAAAAATCTGTCTGACATATAAAACACCAAAGGAACTAAAACCATCTCACTGCTTATATCTTGATATCCATATCCATAAACAAGAGCTTCTGATTTCTCAGTTTTTTATTATCTTTTCTTTAGTCTCTTCCCTCATATACTTAGCTGGCCTAACATAACCCTTTTTAATCCATACTCCTAAATACTTCATTTTATCATGTCACCATAAATACAGGTATTGCTGAACCAATTCATGTGTGGGTGCTTCATTTACAGCTGTAGCCTTTGTTATATATTCATTATTTTTATATCCTGAAAAGACTTGAAACGCTCTCAAAATGTTCTACAACAATGAGATGTCCTTTTCTGGTTTATCAGGTATAATTTAATATTGTCTGCAGATAAAGTCAGTGTTTTATACCAATTATACTCTTGAAATTCTGAGTCCCTTATTTTCTGTGTCAATTGCTCCAAATAAACAAGGAAATAAGAAAGGAGAAACAGGACATCCCTTCCTGTTTTTTTTTCTATCTAGAAACATCTTTTCAGAGAGAAACCCTTCCAATTTAATTTTCCCTCCAATCACTCATATATCCCCCTAATTAACCTTATTATTGTATTGGGGAATGGAAATACTTCGACTGCCCTACTCATAAATTCCCAGCTTAGTCTGTCAAATGCTTTCTTTGCATCAAGACCCACTAACAACAGCAGTATTTTCTTACATTCTGCTTCCTTCAGGATGATCATTGTTCTATTAATGTTTCAAACATTTCTCTCCCTTCCATAAAGCCACACTGATCCATATGTATAAATTTTGGCAATACCTTTGCCATTCATTTAGACATAAACACTTTATAATCACAGTATAACATTGAAATGGGCCTATATGAAGCTTGGTCTTATGTTTTGTTTTTCATCTTTAGGTATTACAGCCACTATAGCTTTCTTCTAGGATGTTGGTGCATCTCATAATTTTAAAATACTGTTAAACATACTCTTCCAGATCTTTATCACTTCTGTCCCTCCTAGCTTCCAAACTTCCACAGAAATGTCATATATTCCTGAAGACTATCTGGCAGATTGCATATAACTCTCCATTTTATCTCATCTCCTCTTCCTGTCTTAACTGTTAATTGTTGAGCCTCATCTTCCTCTAACTTCAGCATGCATAAGACTTTCATAAATATTTCAATTTCACCTCCTTCTTCATTTCCCCATTTCTCTACTTTATACAAATGTTCATAAAATGTCTGCAATATCTCTAATATCTCTACAGGATCTCTGGTTATTTTTCTTGTTATAAATGTCCTAAATTTTGCAACAACCCTTTCACTTTCTGTTGCCTAAGTTGTGTTAAAAGTTTTTGTGCTATGAAGTTATTATAAAAAATGTTTGCTTAAAAGTAACCTTTCTAAACTCATACATATCATCCAGATACTTCCTTATTTTCTCTTTGGCACTCTGCAATTGTGCCTGTTCTTGATCTGTGAGATTCCCCTTATTCTAACATATTTTTATCTTTGTTAGTCCCTCTAATTTTCTGTTACTTCTTAATCATATTTCTTTTTTATTTCTACAGTATTTTTAAACTGAACTTTAATTTTATTCCACTCAGTAGCTATAACTTATGAAGAAATTTCTATCTTCCCTAATAACTCTTGAATGATTTCTACCACCCATTCTTTAAATTCCTCTATTTTAACAGGTATGATGGGAAGTGCCAGTGTTACATTTTTACTTCATTACCCTGCATTTTTATCTAAGTTGTTATTGGTGCATGATCTGAAATAGTTATTGGATGTGTATTAAAGCTTTCAATTAAATGCACATCTTCCTGTGAAATATAATTTTTGTTTAGCCTAGTCCAGTTCTTGTACTTTGGGTAATAATATGTAAATTCTGAGATTCTACTACTGAGTTCACATCTTCCATACCAAATATTTTCCTAAATTTCTTTAGAAATCTGCCCTCTTTTGTTATATTTTCACTTCTAGGTCCCCTTGATACATCCTCAGTATTGCAAATCAAGGTCCAGTCCCACTTATAAGTAATATTTACTGCTGAAAGCTGACTGTTTCTCTCCAAATTTTCTTAAGATTCATAAAAACAGTTTTAGGTGGAACGTAAATACATTCCAGTGCAATATTTCTCCCTTTCCAGTAGCCCCTTACTACCAGAAATCTACAGTTATCATTTTTCTTTTCCCCCACTATTGGAGCTCCTCTGGCAATTAGTATAAGAACTCCATGTTTCCATTTCCCTGATATTCTGCTGAATATACATCCTGAAATCCTTTCTTTATCAAATTCACATGCTCGATTATTTCTGAATGTCTCTCCTGTAGCATTACAATCTACATTTCTTAATATAATTCAGTACTCTTACCTTTATGCCTATACCTGTGAGGCCATTTATATTCCAAAATAACATGGATAGTGTAGTCATCATATTATTCTCACCTATTATAAGCAACAGTTTTTTTAAATATCTATTTCCAACTTTTGTGTTAGTTGCACTCACTAATGTTTGCCTGGTTGATCTCTTATGCAGTTATTTCTTGTCATCTCCATTTGAACCAATGTCACATTTTACAAGACTTTTTGTTTTAATGAAAACCATCAAAAACACCCCAGAACACCCCCATAACCTATTCACTTAAAACAAACACATGAAACTATGTACATTTTTAAATAAAGAAGTTAACCCTCCCAATTTGAACAGTTGTCCCAAATCAACAGCTGCAACCACATGCATTACCTAGCATAAAATTAAGGTTATCCATGCTAAAGTGCTCCTACATACACTGATTGCTGTCTGTTCTTGTCTTGGCTTTGTTCCCCTCCCAGATATGAAAAAACAGCTTGTATGCTTTAAGAAAACATTATCTTTTAGCCTTCAGAAAAAAGTGCATTGGCTATCTTTACATAAAACTAAATTATACACTGTTCTAGTAAATGCATTGAAGTGTTTAGGTACCAAAAAAAGCTGCTATTTCTATTACATTTCAAATAATTTCAAACATTATTTTTTACCAAGCTGCTTGCCCTTGTACCTTTTAATTTTATGATTCCCTCAGCAAACAATGCCCAGCACTCTCAAGATTTATTACCTTCATGGAAGCAGGATAACAGAATGTACAGCTGTCCTGAACTGCAGAGTTTTTAACTCACCCTAAACATTTATTTACTAAAGGAAAACATATTATTAAATTCATAGAGTTCTTTTATTTTTAACCCCCCCCCATGCTTACACACACGCACACATACACACACACACACACACACACACACACACACACACACACACACACACACATACACACACACACACACACACACACACACACACACACACACACACACACATACACACACAATCCCCGGGATTCATGAAGCTCGGCGCAAGGCCGGCGTAAGGCCTGCGCCGGCGGTGCATGGAATATCCGGCGCAGTAGCGCCATATACATATTAATGAGAGTGCACCGGAATCACAGACACGTGCGTAGTGTACGTGAGCGAGCCCAGGTAGGATGCGTCTGGAGGCGTGTCTAAGCCGGCATGAGGTGAGCAACCTAATGTGCTGACAGCCACGGTCCGCCCACAATAGTAATGGCAGCAGCCAGGTCCTGTGCAGAATGAAGCGCGCCGTACAGTATGCAACATAGTCCCGTCCCAAATTAGCGGAGAAGCAAATAGAAGCCACGAAGGCATAAGTGTACCCGTCCAAGGAGCAAAGGATACGCATAAGACCGCGTTAGTCCCGCAATGCACTGTCAGTGTTTACACTCAGAGAAGGTGTACAGCCGCATGTCAGCGCCGCACCGACATAGGAGCAGCGACTAAGGTCACCACCTGTCCCACTTTGGTTGGGGCAGTCTCTCCATGGACAGTTGTGTCCCGAAAAACGTATTAGAAATGGCTGATGTGCTACGATTGTAGGACACAATGATATCCCGTATTTAATGTAATGGTAGCATGAATTGGTTATTTCTGTAACAGAAATACCTAAATGACACAATAAACAGAATAAGCAAGGAAATTGCCACAATAATAAGCATATTATTTAGGCAAACAAGTGAATTTCTATGCTATATAGTGACCGTTTGTATGTGTCGGCCTGTAAAGTCAGATGTGAGTCGGAAATATCCCAGATCGGAAAATGGAAAAGGTGGAAACCCCAGTAGCGACATGGGCATGGTCACCAGGGTTACCTGCTGTCCCAATGTGCCATGGACAGTCCCTGATTGGACAGTCGTGTCCCTGCAACAATCGTAAAAATGGAAAATGACCTCCGATCCCCTGCCACGCAAATTCCGCATAATATACATGTAAATAGTAGCATAAAACATATACATTACGGTATGGAACACAGACATGGCATAAGAAAATAAATAAGGAACCCAAGCGCTTACAGAATAGGCTCATAGTATGGCAAACAAGTGAAGTTCTGTCTACTGCACTAGCCCTGGGTATGTGTAGTCCTGCAAATTCGAAGTGTCCACATAACATGCCCCACTATGGGCATTGGAAAAGGTGCCAACCATAATGGTCACAAGCAGTAGTGACAGTACATAGCCGGGTAGCTGTGCTGACATAACAACAGTAAGGAAGCAAGATACCTCAAACACAGGCAAACATGTGCATAGCAACATATCCCAGACCCAGCAACGTCTCTGTTGCATACACTGGATGGTGTATGATGAAGTGTAATATCCAGAAGCAGAACCCATGCATTCGGATGTACTACACAATAGCCTCATTGTACATGTCAGTCACACCCATGTATACCCCTGCACCCAAACCTGCTAGCATCCGTGTGCAGCTATACAACCACACACAATGTGCATACCTGAACTGTGGTAAGATGTTTGTGTTAGGCAATGCCACAGCGGGCAAATCATTACCCACATGTCAGCAACCCACCGCAGGTACAGATATGTAAATGGCTGCATGTGAATGTGTCAGCAGAATGTGTACATCCGGCATGTAGTATGTACCCGTCCAAACCATCTAGGTTTGCATACGACACGGTGCACATAAGTGTACACATGTGGACAAGTCGAGTCGTTGGACCACCGCATCGACGATTATCTTTGCAGTGAAGTCGATCACATATAGCGGAACAGGTGCCTAACACACAGGACATCCTAACAGGGTGCTACAGGCAAAGAAGGGAAACTGGGACATCACATGTGGAGATTAAGCGTGGCTGGACGGACAAATACACACGGTCAAGGTAAAGGATGGAACAACATGCATATGGCTGGATGGATGTTGTTAAGTAAAATATATAGAAACACATATGAAGTTCCAGTTTACACTCTAAATACTATATAATGTATTGAATTGTACCGTACAATATGGCAGCAGAACTAAGCCTGCATGTAATTGGTGAAGCTAAGCTGTACTGTGATGGAATTCTGAACCTGGCAGTAAGCAGGACAGCAGGCTCATGTCTGTCATCATTAATTATTTGCTGGGTTACAGAACAATAAATGTATGTACATGCATAACAGCACTCCTTCCCCAGAGGAGGATGGCCTTGTGAGCTCAATGGAAGATAGCAGTACAACTCCTACCAGAGAGACAAAGGAGCGTATTAAGAAATTAACTGTCCACTGTATCGTAACAGTCTAGGGTCCTTGAAACAGCTACAATCACAAAAGGATACTGTAATGTACAAGGTGCCTTGCAAGGCTGTGTTATTCCCATGAGAAAACAATTTAAAAGCACGAGCCCAGCACCCACGTATGTATAGACTATTGCGGACCATAGTGATGGAAATGCCCTGTGACCGACCACGTCAGTAAGGTGGGCAAAAGCTGATTGTAAACACTATATAAAGAAACTGCTTACTGTATAGAGTCAGACAAAACTCTCATACTTGGACTGTACATTATTTAGCCTGCCTGTGTACACTACTAAAACTTTCGAACCCGAGCCTCCTGTGTTATCGGCTGTCACTTAGAAAAGCCTACTGATAACTACAGTCTGGTTGTAACAACTTATTTCACATCGTGATCCTTGTAATCGAATTCCCTTGGTAAGCTACAGGTCAGAGTGCATGGCTGGTTAGACATATGCGCTGGAGAATATGCATAAATGGTTCTTCTTGAATGAAAAGACCTCCGACTGAATTGTTGTGTGTAAAGAGGCTGTTTACTGTCTGATCTGTGGCTGAAAAGCGGAAAACTGGATCCCAAGAAGAAACCGTGCGCCCTTACACAGGAGGCCCAGGTAAGGAGTGTCTGCCTTTTGTGTCTATTGTAGATCAGGGACCAGACTACATTGTGTTTCTGTTAACAGTACTGATATCGGGTCGAAGACCTGCCCACATACTGTTAAATCTGAACATAGGTCAGGGGAACACACAGCAGAGTAAATAGTGAATGTAGACACTACAGTGGATACAGGGAAGGAGACACCGTGTTATGACAGAAGGGTGCGTAGCAGTCGTGTAGAGGATATGGGAGATTATTGAAGCAACAGATCATGTGATCCGCGTTTGTCGGGTGGCGTGAAGAATATGCAATCGCAGAGAGCACATAATGTGAGTTACGCAGCAAAATGGGGTAATAAATATGACATTGATGGTATATTAGGCAACATATCGTTACTGAAACATTGTAATCGCTGAAAATTTGATGCATATGTTCCAAGGTAAACACCTGTTCCACCCTGAGAGGGATATGCCCTCTCTGGCCAGCCGTGTCCTGTAAATAAACCGAACACATGTCAAATGTCCTGATATCTCAGGACAAACATTTCCCAGATATATATCAAAATGGTAGCATAAAACAGTAAATTTGTATGTGGAACAGCAAAATATAATAATAAACAGAATAAGCAACTGAAATGCTACAACAATTGGTCGCTCACCTGGCAAAACGTGAATACCTGTCCTATGTACTGGCCGTGGGCATGCATTTTCCAGGCAAATTACACGTTCGAACACTAATGTCCCACATTGTGCATTGGAAAAGGTGGCAGCCCTAAGATGTGCAGGCGACAAAACAGCGACAATTGGGTATCCGTCATGCACATCGGTGGACTGAGGTAGTGTACCGAAGGGAATAGAACACTACAAATGGCTAAGCATCATGCGTACACAGAGAAGATCATAATACAGTAGTACCGATCGCCCCCCCCCCCACAACACCCTACCACCGCAGATACCACATGCAGGATATTAAGCGGGAGGGCAGGCGAGTCCCCACACGTTATCCTGTGGCAACAGAGGTAGCATAACGAACAAATGTAATAGAAGCTATCGAAACCACATCCCGAACACGTAACATACCTAGGGACACCCGGTAAGAACACAGTACTACAACAGAGTGAGGATATCTGTCAATTAATTGAAGTACCGAACCATCATGCAGGACAGGAAGGCCAGGACCCAACCCCGTGGCGTATAGACCGTGGACACCAGAAGATATCTGCAAAGTCATAGAGAATTCCCCATCCACAAAGTAATCGCTATTCACCATGCAATACCCCTGTATCTCCTGACCGGAAACCAAAAGGGGAATGGCGGATGGTACAGTATGTATAAGCTGTAAATCATGTAAGAATACTTAGGGTAGCGTTGGTGCCAGACCCACACACTATATTCAATGCAATGAACATGCCACAGAAGTATCTTACCGTGGTACATATAAGCTATGCTTACTTTGCAATACCTATACATCCACATAGTCCGTATTGCTTTGCTTGTACAGTCAGGGTGACAGATACAGCCATACCCGGCTATCAGCGGGGCTACTGTGAAAGTACAGCGATATTCTCACAGGGGATGGCTAGCTACATTCGGTGTCAACTCCACCCGGGGCCAGTCAAGCTCCACTTTAATTGGATGATATTCTGCTTGCGGCCCCTACCCAGCAGCAATGTATGGAAGATACAATAGCATTATTGAGATAATCAGCAGAACAGGGACATAAAGTAAGCAAGCATAAATTGCAACTACAGAGAATACAGGTCAATTACCTGGCATATCTGGTATCCAAGTAGGGTAGAACATCACATGTCGATAGGAAGGTAGCAATATAATAACCACCCAAGCCAACTAACAAGAAGGGAATGATGTAGGTGTCTGGGCCGACTAACACATGTTAAATCTGGATACCAAACAATGCTGTGCAATCCGGCTGTATTGTTTGCCTTAACCTTTAATACACCTATGGCAGCACAACACATAGTACACGGATTACAGTAGCAGAAACAGCGTGGTGCAGACTAGAGCGATTGATAGCCTCAACAGCGGTAGTAGGTCTCGTGAATAATCATAACACATGTTGTCAGACCGTAGATTGTAAGCGGAGATATATGGCGTCAGTCTTGATGCAACAACAGGGGAAGTAAGCAACGCTAAATAGCTGACTACTCATTGCAGTTGGACACTGTGGCATGGTCAGTGCCACATTGTGTACAGAGCAGTTGTTGTAGCACCCATGGCAGTACAGGCCCGGCCGTAATGTTACTAGCCCACCCTCTCACTGTGAGAATGTGTCATGGAGTTGCGATCAATCTGCTGCAAGAGAAGATAGAATTCGTGACTCGTGCTAGACATTTGTCATGTCGGACCATACCACTGAGTCAACCGAACGTGGGGATTTAACGTTGTACAACATGAAACCTATCAGCGTCACGTCTGACACCTGTGTATGGCACACCACACAGTTGCCTATCTGAAATGGATTAAATAACTACCCACAGACTTGATAACACTGATATACCCTTAGATGATGCAGAGGTGACCGTTAATGTGTTCGCATCTTGTAGACAGAGCCCTACAGGAGCGAATGAAGTAGTTTATGCAGTAGTTATTGATAATGACACGGTAGGCGGACAAACCCTGCAGCATAACGTGTCTGCTCAAGCAGCAGAATAGATAGCTTTAACACGTGCCTGTACTGTAGCGGAAAAATGATGTGTGGACATAGTCATTCTGTTGTCTGTGCAGTGCATGTTTATGAGCAGCAGTGGAAGAATAGGGGAATGATAACATCCACTGGTAAACCGATTAATCATGCGCATACGAACCTGAATGCATTAGACTACATGCAGTTACCCACTGAAGTAGGTAATTGTAAATGTGCAGGGCATAGAAAGCAACAGGATAACAGTAGGAAAGGTGAGGCATGAGCTCATGCACCTGCAAAACAAGCAGCGTCACAGTTGGAAAGTGTCTGTGTGAATGAGGAATGACAAACCTCAGACTGTTTAGATGTAGAAACTGTACAAACAATGCAAACAGCAACTACGAAAGCAGAAAAGCCGACGTGGTTATGGCGAGGAGCAATCCTTGAACACGGACTGCACATATCCACAGTGATAAAGCCAATATTAACGTCTAATATATTCAGATATGCGGCTTTGTGGAGCCACGGGTAGAGACATGTCTCAACAGGGGGGATGGTACATTTGGTTAACAGAATACCCCTAACATGCGGAATTACGAACCACATACAAACCTCATGAGCAGCGTGTCACGTTTGCCGTAGATATCATGCACAGGGAGTATTTAAACCGAAGGGAGTGAGTTTACCTACACCACCCTAACCGTTCCGTACTATTTGTATGGAATTCATACATTTGCATAAATGTGAAGGGAACAAATACTGTTTAGCGATTACACATATATATAATCAAAATGGGTAGAAGCATTCCCAACCAGTAATCCGGATGCAGCAGCAGTGGCAAAGGTGCCAGTAAAATTAAGTATCCCTAGATCTGGCATGCTGTAAAGAAGCTACAGTGACAGTAGAACACATGTAGTTAACCAGACAATCACGCTACCTGGGGGATTACTTCGTATTACCATGAATGTCAATTGCATGTACAACCCACACTCAGCACGACTGCTGCCGCCGTAGAATGGGATCGAGAAATAAGTAGAGGAGTTTGGTGGGTGACATCCAGACGAGTTACATCAGCTGTCTACCTCTAGCATTGCTGAGCATGACAACAGTTCCAAATGTAAAGTGCTGCACCCACTTCGAAGTAGTATGTGGAATGGCATATCATGTGCCAGAGTGGAAAGCTGTCATGCCTGCAGAGCGGTCGATGACACAGTAGTAATTGACATGAGAGGATTGTTAACTAGTAACACTGTTCTTCAGTTAAAGTCTGTTACAGATAAGAGCAAGCGAAGACGGAAGCATAGCTGACACCAGTATCCTGTGTGTATGTCACTGTTATCCAAAGAACATTATTGCCAAGTGGACAGTCCGAATGTCTGTACCGGGTACTGTTGGCAGCGCCTACCGCAGTAAAGTTTGCAGAGAGGTCGTCCTGGGTCCACCTCACATTTCTCAAACTGGTAAAGGATATCAAGTCTGATTGACATCTTGTAGCTGATATACCAAAGAGCCGAATCACCGGCGAAGACTATATAACAATACAAAGCAACCCCAAAGACATTTATGTTTGCTGTCCTAATGATTATACACCTATTAACCATGTTTGTGTTTACGTCACAATTTCTGGGACCTTACCTGCATATAACTACTACGGATACAAATACTGATACGTGATGAACTGGTCACAGAGTGTCTTCCACACTTCAACAGATACCTAGGCATGATGCGTGTGCATATAGAGACTAGGAACACTTTAAATTGCTGTGTTTGTACTGCCATACCTACATCATATGGAGGACTTCCGATGCATGTTGTCCCCTTGGGGATAGATTGAGACTTGTGAATATCTACACTTTGATACAGGTTCTGTGAGATCACAGGACAACGTGGCAATGTACTTACCTGTTACACAAAAAGGAATTGTATGTTATCATAAACATGGTACAGTTTCAGTTGGTGGGAGTATTTGTAACATAACTGTGTCTTCACGAATGTCATATAACAGCCAAAGATCACAGTACAACTTGTAGCACCATTCCTAATTTGTATTGAAACATCATGAGAACAATGTTGAAGGATGTGCAGAAACATCCTGAATTGTATAAACATTCCTCTGTTAGAGACAGGAATTTGTTACATGCAGAGGTAACCCGCATCAGTAATAAAGTAGAATATAGTTATGTTGTTTGTGGGAAATAAGCATAGCAATGGTTACCTGGGAATTGGTCCGGCAGTTGTTATTTGGGTTATCTGGCTCCAGTCACATGACATACTGTACAATTGCCTGTGGGTGCGAATCGAACTATAACACATATAGCTCGAAGAACTGGGAACACAGTCGAGAAACCTACTAATCCAGTGGGTGAAATGGAAGCTGTTCTGACATGTCAGTCCTCTGCAAGAGATAAAGGAATACCGATTCATATGGACTTCAGTGACAGCGTCACAACCTGGGCTGGAACACCCCCAGCTTCTGGAGTAGTGAAATCAATCAGGGAACAGAGGAAGTTATCAAAAACTGTTGGAGGAAGGATCAATGTGAGTACCTGCTCCTGAACATGTGACTGATGAACTGGATGCAATGAGAACTGTTGTGTCACAAAATGTAATAGTGCACGACTGCACCGTGGCGCTGAGAATTGAATGCGTCTTGGCGCTTACTGAAGAAGATCGCTGTGTCCAACTACCACATGAAGAGACCAAAAGCAACGCCCACCTACAGGTAATATAGCAGGTGTCATCCATGGCGGAACCAGGCCCAAACCCACTGCCGAACCATTTCCACAAACCATTGGGTGGATGGGGTCAGTCATACTGAATATCATGATTGCCATTTGTGTTGTTCTGCTCATATTGGGAGCATGTGTCTAGTCCGGGATACTGTGCATGTAAGTATTAGTCAGGGACTCTGGCAACATACCTGTACCCGACACTATGTATCAAGACCTGTAGTGGTATTTGTCAATAGAAAATGCAATCCTACTTGCAATGTACATCAAATTACTTGCCTAGTTAATCGTTCCACAGACCAAGGCGCCAGGGAATGAAATAATGTTGTATATGTCTCTGGATAGAGTAGAAGCAATCAAAGGAGGGAGAATGTTAGCAAAATACATATTTAAACATAATATGACGTGCAACTTTAGAAGCTAATAGTGTATAATGCATATTATTCTACCTGACAATATAGCAGTACAGCTTCTCATGCATGTAATTGCTTGTAGTGTAGCTGCAGTGTGATTGAACCCTAACCCTAGCAGTAACCAGTGCAGCAGGTGTATGTCAGTCAGCATTAGTCATCTGCTCGGTTACAGAATAATACATGTATGTACAGGTATATCTGTCATCCTTCTACTGAGGAGGATAGGCTTTTGAGCTGTAACACAGAGTACAGCTGCTCAGCAGAGAGACACAGGAACCTAGTAGGACACGGGGTGAGGACTGAATATGAACAGTGTTGGAACCGTGTCAGAGCAGAACTTACCAAAGTACAGTCTAACTGAATATGTGGCTCGCAAGGTTGGGCTATCCTCGTGGGAAAACATGTAATAAGTATTACCTGAGCACTGTTGTAGGAATACAATGTTCTGTACTCTAGCAATGTAAATGCCTTGTGACTGACAACATCATTAATGTGTGCAAAAGATGATAGTATACAGAATGCTCATACAGATGTAACATGTATAGAGTTGAACAGATGTCTAAACTTTGACTGCATACTCCTTTGCCTCCTGCTGCACAGTAATAAAATGTTATTAATCCCAGCTTCCTGTGTCAATAAGTGTCATGTTGAAAATACGAATGAGTGTTACAGTTTGATTTAAAATACTTAATTGACAGATGTTTACGTTCTAGCATTGGAATAGGTCAAGACAAACATCACAATGTCCATGTGTACCACATACACACAGCCAGTAACACGCAGTAGTAGTGCATGAAGGCATACGACTGTGGGAATAGTACAGGACATATGGCACGTGCCAAGTGCAGATGCATGACACAAACACCAGGATGGGTGTCCCTGCAAAGAGGAACATGTGCCAACTACACCTCCCACAGATGTACTGGCAATAAAAACACATGGCAAACACACAGACACACTACCGTCCAACACATGACTGAAGCGATGCCTGGTCACACACCAACATGAAGCATGCACAAACAGGGACTAGAGTAATGTTTGCCTTAACACCCGCATAGGCCAAAGAAGAATAGAATGGACATATGCATGTAATGCTGTGAAGGATGTGTGGTAGTCCTCAGTATCACAGTGTTAGGGACACAGATACACTGTCATCAACTGTGGCGTATGTGCAGCGTACACAGCATACCTGCATGTAATACAGAGGACAATCATGTGCCACAGAAATATACAGTGGCGAAAGACTATAGTGGATAGACAATTGTACATGTGACAAACTATGAATATAGGTTCACCGTCCATAGGTACAGGGTAGGCCATCGTCCCAGGCCCAGCCATAATACTACACCATAGTTAGGATGACTTTGCCAACCTTCTGTGCTTCAGATGAAATACCCATGATATTGCTGTATCTCCGTCAAGCAGTGATAATGATGTAATCCCTGGCCTATACCTGCAATTCTCCATCCAATGGACAACATAGCTGCGAACAAGGCTAGGAAGGATGTCTGTCTCACATGTACTGTGATGTAGATCCACAGCATAATGATTGTCTGGGTGATATATGTGTCACCCAAACACATCCATGAATGACCGTGACAGGGTAAATGTCACCTGCCCTAGTGATTCTGAGGGATGCGGATACAGTAGGTGAAGCATACACATGACATATGGGTTGACATGGCCTTGTATGTCAGGCACAGGTCAACACCAAACAGCAGGTATGTGGCGTGATGTGGCAGGGGTCCTACATGTGGGGCAGCATTACACAAAATGGTGTCATCCGGCATCTGTACAACGATCAACCTATGTGGGCTTCCCAGCTGCTGTAGGTGTATGGTCAGATACAGTCTGAATGGGGCAATGTAGTAGATCATAGGTGTAACACATAATGGGTACAAGGGAACAATGACCTAGCCTGATGTAGATGTGAATCCCTGCACCAACAGGTGGGCAATGTAGAAGACCCACACAACCACGATAGCAACGTGTGTGTGGAATGAATGGTGACCGTCCAACACTGCCCCTGATTCCTGGTAATCACCCCTGTGCTGAGTGGACAGCCACCTATATGCTGGACAGGGGTGACCTAGTACTTCTCCACAGGTATGATGTTGCATGACGTTGCATTTAGCTGTGGGACATGTCCCTGACAGCAGATATGCATACCTGGGAGGCCCCTTGAAGGATATCTGTGTCAGATGTCTGTCCCACTATGGCACCTGTTTTGCAGTTATCTACAAACACTGTTGCCCATAGCACCCCTGTGTGTGCCTGTACCGTGAAGATGTAGGTGTATGACAGGAGTGCACACATGGAAGGGCCCCATGGGACACCACTTCTGACAGGCAGTAGGTCTGATATGCTGCCAGCAACTATGACCGTGTGGGTTGTGTCACATAGACAGTTTACAACACATTCTGTGATGTGCGTGTTCACATCCCAGCCAATGGGTTTATCAGCGATACCTGAGGGGGGTAATGTGATGAAGGGCTTTGCCAGGTCGAGGTAGGCAACACCCCCATCAGTGGCCTCGGCGACTGTCCTGAAAATGTCAACCATGCTTTAAAGGCATGAACCGCCCCTGAACAAGACAAACCGTGTGTGAGGCAAAGTAAGTATGTCCCCTATGCAGTCATGTACGAGCCACAGTATGATCCCTCCCCATGTCTTTGCAGATAGGTCTCCTCAGGGTAATGGGACAGTAATAACCAGCCTCAGTGGAGGTATTGGCCTTCTGACGTGGGACTACAGTTGCCATGTGACACAACCTGGGTACCCTACCTGAGGTGAGGCTACAAAGAAATAGCTGTCCTAACTGTGGGTCCAATTCATAACCGAGATAGTGGAGTACACAGCGGGGTCACCAGCTGGTCTCATCGATGCTATGTCCACTACCTTGGAGAGAGCATGTCCCACCTGTGTGTCACAGAACATTTGGTGACCACAAACCAGTGGTACACACATCTCCTCATGTGTGGGGGAGGGTGTGGAGATGTCCTCACTGGACTTGTCAGCCTGTATGTTGGCAATGTGTGTATGTTGAGTAAACCCCACCTCTATGTGAACCCAGTCAGAGCATATGTGGGACTGAGCTCCCAGGTGTCCAGCATAGCAACTGAAGGTGGTATGATTGTTAGCCAGGTCCATGTAGGTATATCTGTGGAATGTGCCCTGGACTATTTCATGACAGTGTGTAGGTCTACACATATGATGACCAAGGGTGTCACACCTCACAAGGTGTCTGCTCCACCTTGTAGTAGCCACCTCCTCGTGTTGTACATTTTGTGTATGGCTGGGGTACACCACACTGGATGCTTGGCATTGGTACAGTGAACCACAGTTGGGTAAGTGAATGACTGGCTCATGCAGTCCTGTAGGTACTGGTAGATGGCAAATGTGATTGATGCAGTGGCTGCCGTACCATCGACCACTGGCTCAGGGTCATTAAAGGAGACCACAGTACTGCGCTGTATTGTGTAGTCTGCCTCTGAGCAAGCAATGTGTATGGTAACTGGCAACACTCACAGCAACGGATGCCAAAAGCAGAAGCCAATGTCCAAATAACATAGATCAACTTCTGCATGACAATATGTGTTATCATACATGTATTGACATGTGTCTGCCAATTACATTTGGAAATGGCCGGTAAGACTGGCCTAAAGTTCCCATGATGTACACAGTCTGGGGGTGTTGTTCCGACAATAAAGTGGCAATACCTCCCAATCGTGACCTCTGGGTATGGTATGAAAGTGGTTGTTAACCTGCAACATTGGATGTATAGCATTGGTTTCTGGTGTCGGAAGACATGGTTCCTGTAGCACAACACAGTATGGGTAGTCAAGCACACATACACGATTGCTGAACACACAGCATCAGTGAAACCCACTGCTCACAAGGACACAGTCCGACAAGCTCTACACTTTACATATGCACAGTGGTGTCCATTGTAGGACCCAAAAATTGTGGAAAGAATCGAATTATGTCTTATTTCAATGCGTACCTGAAATCATTGTCGTCACAGGTACACATATGCACATAGCGTGTTTAATGTTGCTGATAGCTGTCCATGTAATGCAGCACAGATGCACAGAAATACCCAGGGTACCGGGTCCATAGAACTGCGTCCACATCACAGTCCGCACACATGACGGATGTGTAATGGGTACTGTAAATTGTTGCAGTCAAGGGATTCTGGGTATGTAGGCGGCTGTGCTTTCGGTGTTGTTTCGCAGGCAATCCTTTCTCCGCCCGTGGGAGGATGTGTCGTAGCACCTGCCTTACTCTCCGCTAATAATGCAAACCATACTCCGGAGAATGCTAAATGTAGGTGTGGAATGTGTACAGCCCTATACTAGTGTCCAGTAGGCAATTGTCATGGATGGACACCCGTATGGCCAGGATGGCACCCACAACTGCAAACCGGGTAAATGACATAGCAGCGGTAAGGCATAACACAGGAAATACACATAGGGACTACAGTTGACATTCCACATACAAAGCGGACCCTCGTGCCAACACCGGCGTACACAGCACTCAGTCTGCCAGCAACAGACTGAGGAGCACCGCTACCGTACAAGCGGAACAGATGTGCGACCTGTGGAACACATACTAATGGCACACACACAACGTCAAGTAGGATATGTAAACTATGGCATTCCCACCTATGAAGACAACATGGTTAAATGAATGCATAGGTAAGCAACATGTTCCGGTGGTGTTATATTGGAAATACAGTGGCGGATATGTCCCATTGGGATGTCTGCGGTTAATATGAAGCAGTTGCTAACCAGCATCTTTGGATGTATGTCATTTGTCCACAGTAGTAGATCACCTGGTTATGTAGCACCATGTGGAATGGGTAGTCCAACAGACATCCGCGATTGCTGAACACACAGTATCAGTGAAACCCACTGCTCACAAGGACACAGTCCGACAAGCTCTACACTTTACATATTGACAGTGTTGTCCATTGTAGGACCCAAAAATTTGTCTAAAGACAGGAATGCCGCCTTCTTTCAACACTTAAGTGAACTCATTGTCGTCACAGGTACACATATGCACATAGCGTGTTTAATGTTGCTGATAGCTGTCCATGTAATGCAGCACAGATGCACAGAAATACCCAGGGTACTGGGTCCATAGAACTGCATCCACATCACAGTCCGCACACATCCCGGATGTGTAATGGGTACTGTCAATTGTTGCAGTCAAGGGATTCTGGGTATGTAGACTCTGTGCTTTCGGTGTTGTTTCGCAGGCAATCCTTTCTCCGCCCTGTGGGAGGGATGTGTCTGTAGCACCTGCCTTACTCTCCGCTAATAATGCAAACCATACTCCGGAGAATGCTAAATGTAGGTGTGGAATGTGTACAGCCCTATACTAGTGTCCAGTAGGCAATTGTCATGGATGGACACCCGTATGGCCAGGATGGCACCCACAACTGCAAACCGGGTAAATGACATAGCAGCGGTAAGGCATAACACAGGAAATACACATAGGGACTACAGTTGACATTCCACATACAAAGACGGACTGTCGTGCCAACACCGGCGTACACAGCACTCAGTCTGCCAGCAACAGACTGAGGAGCACCCGCTACCGTACAGCGGAACAGATGTGCGACCTGTGGAACACATACTAATGGCACACACACAGCGTCAAGTAGGATATGTAAACTATGGCATTCCCACCTATGAAGACAACATGGTTAAATGAATGCATAGGTAAGCAACATGTTCGGTGGTGTTATATTGGAAATATAGTGGCGGATATGTCCCATTGGGATGTCTGAGGTTTATATGAAGCAGTTGGTAACCAGCATCTTTGGATGTATGTCATTTGTTCACAGTACTAAATCAGCTGGTTATGTAGCACCATGTGGAATGGGTAGTCAAACAGACATCCGCGATTGGGCAACATACACCAGCAGTGAAAAGCACTGGGCAGGTGGACACAGTCCAGCAACATCTAACTTGACATATGCACATCGGTGTCCATTGTAGGACCGCAAAATTCTGTTCAGAGAATGCCTGCTAGCTTCCTGCATTAGTCGTGTGTCCTTATTGTCGTCACCACGTCACAGGTACACATAGGCGCATAGCGTGTTCAATGTTGATGATAGCTGTCCATGAACTGCAGCACACATGCACAGAAATACCCAGGGTATCGGGTCCATTCAGCTGCGTCCACATCACAGTGCAGCACACATGAAGGATGTGTAATGGGTACTGTCCACTGTTGCAGTCAAGGGAGTCTGGGTATGTAGAATCTGGCCTCGGTGTTGTTTCGCAGGCAATCCTTTGTCCGCCCGTGGGAGGGGCGTGTCGTAACACATCGTCACTCTCCGCTAATAATGCACACCATACTCCGGGAATGCAAAATGCAGGTGTGAAATGTGTACAGCCCTATACCAGTGTATAGTAGGCAATTCACATGGATGGACAAGCGTATGACTAAGATGGCACCCATAACTGCAAACCCGGTGGAATTACACTGCCGTAGTAAGGCATTACACAAGTCATACACATAGGGACTACAGTTGACATTCCCCATACAACAAACACAGACAACCAGCCGATGAAGTCCAAAGCAAAGACGAGGTACTGTAGGGACCGTCAGTGACCAACCAGAGCACACCAAGAATTAAAGGCAGTCACCATAGTCTATTGGAGCCCGCCGTCTGCTTCATAAGCAGACTTATTCAGACTACATACAATGCAGTCCAACCTACTACATTTACAAGCATTAATTGGTCGGTACATTAGATGTGCTAGGTACTAATTACATGCCTTAAAGGCAGACAAGCGAACAAACCTTACTTGGGTTACACATCCCACACAGTGAGGACATCAGACATTGCTTGAAAGGTACAGTCTTCATCGGAAAATAGAAATATATGTACATATATGAAACATGAACCAACATAAAATGTTTTCCAAATGTCTGACTGTGTAAGATACATATATATGTCCCTACGGATTGTGCCAATATATTAACAGAACTGCAGACACCTAGTAATATAAATGAACCATAATATATACACATAAACCGTATGATTATGACTACTGTAAAATAGACCACCCAAATGTAAAGATTCACAATGTGCTAATGTAAAATTCATTTAGAAGGTTACTTAAATAAATCAATTCAGACATCCATGTGTAAATACTAACACAAGGCCAGCGAGGTGCTTGCCCTCACATGTACTGGGATGTCGTTCCACAGCATAGTGAGTGTCTGGGTGATGAATCCGTCCCAACAACACGTTCGATTAATGACAGTGTCAAGGTGTCGTCAGCTGCCCTTGTGGTTCTGAGGATCTAACTTATTTCGTGAAGCATAGTCATCAGATCTGGGTTCGACTTAGCCGTGCATGCCAGGCACGGGTCACCTCTGGGCAAGTGGTATGCAACTGTATACAGCTGGAATTCTTTCAGTCGGTCAGTATAACACATATACCTGAGACCCTGCATCCGTTTGTCGAAGAACTGTTGGTGCCTTTCCAGCTGCTGCAGGTGTTGGGTCAGATACATTCTGATCGGGGCATTGTACCCAATCATAGGTCTATTGGTGATGAGTACAAGGGGACAATGACCTCCCTGATCTAGATGTGAATCCCTTCATGATGATGTGGGCAATGTGGAAGGTCTACCTAACTATGTTAGCAACATGTGTGTCTAACGATCGGTTAACAACAACACGTGTCCCCAGATCACTGGTAACCCCTCCGTGCTCAGTGGATTGCCACCTATATGGTAGCTCGGGGTAACCTTGTTCTTCGAAGGGTATGCCTATGCATTTCCTGGCATTTAGCTGTAGGACATGTCTCTGGTACCACTTATCCACATCTGTGAGGCACTCCTGAAGGATATCTGTGTCAGATGTGTGTCTGACTTTGGCATCCGGTTTGCAGTCGTCTGCAAACATTGTCACCATAACCCCCTGTGTATGCGTGTACATTGGAAGCGTAGATGCTGGAAATAGTGGACCCAGGACTGAGCCCCATGGGACACCACCTGTGACTGGCTGTGAGTATGACATGGCGCCAGCAACTATGGCCATGTGTGTTCTGTGACTTAGCCCGTTTGCAACCCATATGGCGATGTATGGATTTACATTCAAGGTGCCGCGTTTATCAAGTATACCCGAGGGGTATTGTGTCGAAGGCCTCTGCGGGTTGAGGTAGGCTGTATGGACTGCTTTACCCTCAGCAATGGCCTTGGTGACTGATTCTACAAAGTGAAACACGTGTAAAGGGCATGATCTGACTATGACCAAGCTAAACTGGGTTGTATCCAAAGTATGCGGGTCCCCTATGTCTTTATCTATGTGTCCCATTATGATCCATCTCCATGGCTTTGCAGATAAGGCTTGTCAAACTAATGGTATGGTAATAACCAGGGTCAGTGGAGGCACCATCTATGTGGAGTGTGACTACAGTAAGCCCTGTGCTACTACTCAGATACGTATCCTGAGGTGAGGCTAGGATTAAACAGCTGTCCTAAGTGTGGGTTAAATTCCCCATAGAGTTCCTGGAGTACACAGCTGGGACACCATGTGGACCCATGGATGCTGTGTTGACTGCCTTGGGGCTGGATGTGGGTAATGCTGGACATACCCACGGCAGGCGTGTACGTTCGTGTCCGATGCCCAAGGGACCACACACATAGCCGGCCTTAGGCATAGGCCAAGTAGGTAGCCGTCTAGGGTGTTGCTCTACTCGGGGCACCTTTCCAGACTCTATTTGGTGTAGGTAGACCAGGAGGCTAGCGGGTGATGGATCGGTGGCAACTTCTGCCTAGGTCACCACCTAGCCTAAGGCCACTCTTCCGGTGGGTAATACAGCAGTACCCACACCCAGACGCGGGTCATTGCTAGGGTCATTGCTAGTATGGCACATCATCTATGTAAGGAAGGAAACCATATATCCCCAGACATAATGGCACAGCATAATGCCTGTTAAGCGGCCAAAGGCAGACATCGTCACCAGCGGTGCGGGCGTACTGCGAGATGTCCGTTAACAATGCCGACAATGTGTCGCATTGTGAAACAAACTCCACAGAGACATTCAATAATAGACAGCGACGGACAACCCGATGTCCTCGTGTCTGAGCTGTTCAACCTGTTACGCCATGTTAAATGTGTGTAGCACAGCGGAACCGGGCCAAACAACGCAACGCACATGTCTGTGGCTCAGTGAAAGTCGTCACGCAATGTTAAACCCTTGTAATATTGCGACACAGGCCATACATACGGAGGGTTAGTAATGGAAATTGGTTAGATTCGATCAGACCGTGTGCAATTAGTATAGCTTGAGATCTACAGCGGATACACCGGCCAATCGGCGCACAGGGTTACGACTAATTGGGGGGGGGCCGTGACATGGTACCATGGACACGGACAAAACGGGCCCATGTGACTCATCTAACATTACGTACAGGGTCAGGGCAGTACAGTGGGCGGCCAAGACCAAACCCAAAGCACCACAGCAACACCCTGACAATCGAAGGCCTGTATGCGTATGGGATATAAGCAGCTGTCATCTGAACAGCCCTGCGGTGGCGACATATGCATCCTCGGCCATGGCGAGGGCAATTAGGAATGTTCAACATGCAGTACCGCACCTTTCCCAGCAGGAGAATGGATGCCTGTGACGTGCGTGTGTGCGGGGGGGGTGATATGTAAATGTACATAGGTACCAAGGGTATGCATATTAATGACAACGAACAGCTAACGTGCACTGGTCACAGTAAGCGTCAAACGTGACTGCAGTCACGTTGGAATTACGACTATAGAACATATAGATGTGCGTGTGCGTAAAAGCGTCCATGCTGCAAAGACTGTTACATATATAAAGCTGTAAGTGCTTTCTGCACCGTCCGTCAACGGATCAGACATATGTTACGGAATAGTCACAAGTAGCATAAAACACGTAACCACACAGACACTGTAAACATATATAAGCGGACTACGGATATGCGTAATGCGGCGTCGCGTAACCCACAATCCGGACATGCGGTGTATGCGTGTGCGTGTGTGATCCAGTGGAACCAGGGAAGGTTCACGGATGTCTCCTCCACACGTTTACATTCATAATTGTCAAATATATGCTTAAATAGTACTTATTGATTCCATGCTTTGTTATCGTAATGCTACTATTATACACATCGATATACAATAACCTGATCAACACACTACATTCTAAGGTGCACTCTCAGCAATTATCAACTATGTGTCCGGATACTGATTGTATTTACCAATATTGTATATATATTAACACATTGTTGCCGTATTATTGTTTCCATGAAGTAAGGCATGCAACACTGATATGTATATGTCACGTTATAATCAAGACTTGGAGCACTGTCCACCTAACTATGAGCAGGTTTATTGATTATTTAAGCTTTAAACCGACTCTGAAGGAAGTGTATTAGGCACGGCTATGTCATGAAATCCGTACTCCGACGGTGCCCCATGTTAGTAGTTGAGAGAGCTCAGTATCCTTTCACTGTGGAGTCTATCGTATTTGACAGTGTCTGTTTCTGCCGATATATGTTCCATAATGTCGTTTATGAAGATGGGCAGGGCCTTAAGGTTTGCTGTATTTCCGCATACTGGCACGTGGATATAGATAGGCCATGTCATACAAACGATGGGTAGTCAAGCAGACATCCACGACTGGGGAACATACAGCGGCAGTCAATACCACTGGCCAGATGGGGACAGTCAAACACGTTCTACACTTTACAAATGCACATCGGTGTCCATTGTAGGACTCCAAAAATTACGATGTCTGCTCCGTTATCCACTGGGATCAGCCAATCAAAGTACTAACCGTGACTACGGCACAGCTAGACATATGCACCACCAGCGTGTTTAAGGTTGATGATACCTGCCCATGACATGCAGGACATATGAACAGAGGTCCCCAGACTGCCGTGTCCATACATGTCGTCCATATCCCAGTTCCGCACACATGAAGGATGTGTCATGCGTACCGTGGGGGGTTGCAGCCATGGTATCCTGGGTATGCAAAATGGGGCTCGGTGTTGTTTGGCAGATAATCCGTTGTCCGCCCCGTGGGAGGGCTGCGGGTACAGGACGTGCCTTAGTCCCCAGTAAGGATGCAAAGCATCCATAGGGTAATGCTAAAGGCATGTGTGAAATGTGTTCAGCCCTACATCAGTGTCCAGTAGGCATTTCCCAAGGATGGACAAGCGTCACGGACAAGATGGCACCCATAATAGCAAACCTGGTGGAATCACACAGCCGTAGTAGGGCATGACACAGGACATAAAGATGGAAACAGCAGTAGATACACCCCGTAGACATCCATCCTGCCATGCGAATCCCAGCGTACACAGCAGCGAAGGTGCTATCAAGTATGTGGGGATCACCCGCTTCCACTCTGCGGAACATACCTGCGACCTGTGGAACACATATTAATGGCACACCAACAAACGTCAACTAGGAAGGTCATACTATCGCTAAAATATGGCGTTCACACACATAACCGACATACTGTCATGAATAAATAGGTTCTACATGTACCGGCTGTGTTATACTGACAATACAGTGGCGGATAGTTCACAATGGTACCTGTGAGGATTATCTAAAGCAGTTGCCAACCTGCAGGACTACAGTAACACCCTATGGGTAAATTGTGGAAGGACACGGGTTCACGTAGCACTACATAATATGGGTAGGCGGACAGACATCCGGGAATGGGGAACATCTGGCGGCAGTCAAACCCACTGGCGAATGGACACAGTCCAACATGTCCTAAACTTTACATATGCACATCGGTGTCCATTGCAGGACCCAAAAATTACTCCTTAAGTGAGTGTGAGCAACATAGTGTGAACGGAAGAGGTGACAGCCGTGACTACGGCACAGGTAGATATATGCACCACAAGTGTCTTCAAGGGTGATGACAGCCGTCCATGAAATGCAGGACATATGAATAGGACTCCCCAGGCTGCTGCATCCATACGCGTACGTTCACATCCCATTTCCGCACACATGAAGGGTGTGCAAGGGGTACTGTCGAGGGTTGCAGACATGGGATCGTGGGTATGCAAATATGGGTGTCGGTGTGGATTGGCAGATGATTCATCGTCCGCCCGTGTCGCGGGGCGTGGCCATAACATATCGTTACTCGGCAATACTGAGGCCGATCAGCCAGCAGAAATGGAGAATGCAGCTGTGAAATGTTGACAGCCCGATACTAGTGTGCAGTAGGCAGTTCCCATGGATGGACAAGCGTCACGGCCAAGATGGCACCCATAGCTGCAAACCTGGGGAATCCACAGCTGTTGCAAAGGCATAACCCAGGGAATACAGATCACGGTGTACAGTACACACTCCCCATTCAAAGAAAGACCGCTGGGCAGATACCGGCGTACACAACACTCCATGTGCCAGCACATCTATGGGGATCACGGCTTCCATACAGTGGAACAGATGGGTCACCTGTGTAAAGATACCAATGGCACAATCTCCACGTCTGCTGGGAATGACATAGGATGGTCAAACTATGGCGTTGACACCAAAGAAAGACATCCTTCGGTGAATTAATAGGATTGATGTCAATACACCATGGCAAACACCCAATGAACAGGGAAGACTTGCTGGCACCCTATGGCCACAAACCATGTCACACATAGGTAGATGGAACAGTCAACATAAACATTTCGTCCACGACAGGTCGCATATGGTATCCAAAGGTACTTCATAGACATGTATGCGCTATCACCCGTTGGCCCCGTGAGACTTACACATAACATGGAAGTATCCAGGCTTTAAATGTCCACCCTTACACTTCCATTTGTCACTTTCTATGCGAGCAATGGAGATGTAGCCACAGCATAGAAAGCAGAGACGTACTGCTAACGAAACACACACATGTCAACATCACAGAAAGCATACTATGAACACACGTATTACATGATATTGTACTATGAAACACAAACAAACCGGCAACCTGCAGCAAGAATAGTCACCGTAGTTCGACACAACACAAGTCTTAGTAACATTTAAACAGTTCATTAAAACATGCAGCGTTTTCGTTGTTTCCACAGCGATGTGCAGGAAATATGCTATGTCTAAGAATGTTCACAATCAACAATGTGAGTCTTAACATGATTTTAAATATCACACTGTTGATTGTGAACACTTTAACAATTTGCTTATTCAGTTGTATTGTCGAAAGCGGAAACACACACACACACGGAAGGGGCGGAGATGAACCTCGCCTATTTACATGAACTCAGTACAGTATGAATCATTTACACAGCAGCTACCGAGTTAACTGGCGTGGCTGTCAGAGGCATACATGTAGGCTGCTGGCGCCACCCATAAGACAATATTTGGAAATAGCCAAGGCATGTGTTGCGGAGCGTCTAAAAGCATAATCAGTCGCAGAGGCAGCTGGAAACACACACACACACAGAGACACACACACACGGAAGGGGCGGGGGACGAACCTACGACTATCTACATGAACACACTACTGTATGAAGCATTTACAGAGCAGCTACCGAGTTTGCTAAACAGGCGCTGTCACAGGCATACTTGTAGGCTGCTGGCGTCAGCCGCAAGACAATAGTTGGCAATAGCCAAGGCATGTGTTGCGGAGCGTCTAAAAGCATAATCAGTCGCAGAGGCAGCTGGAAACACACACACACACAGAGACACACACACACGGAAGGGGCGGGGGGCGAACCTACGACTATCTACATGATACACACTACTGTATGAAGCATTTACAGAGCAGCTACCGAGTTTGCTAAACAGGCGCTGTCACAGGCATACTTGTAGGCTGCTGGCGTCACCATAAGACAATAGTTGGCAATAGCCAAGGCATGTGTTGCGGGCGTCTAACAGCATAATCAGTCGCAGAGGCAGCTGGAAACACACACACACACAGAGACACACACACGGAAGGGGCGGGGGCGAACCTCGACTATCTACATGATACACACTACTGTATGAAGCATTTACAGAGCAGCTACCGAGTTTGCTAAACAGGCGCTGTCACAGGCATACTTGTAGGCTGCTGGCGTCACCATAAGACAATAGTTGGCAATAGCCAAGGCATGTGTTGCGGGCGTCTAAAAGCATAATCAGTCGCAGAGGCAGCTGGAAACACACACACACAGAGACACACACACACGGAAGGGGCGGGGGCGAACCTCGACTATCTACATGAACACACTACTGTATGAAGCATTTACAGAGCAGCTACCGAGTTTGCTAAACAGGCGCTGTCACAGGCATACTTGTAGGCTGCTGGCGTCACCCGCAAGACAATAGTTGGCAATAGCCAAGGCATGTGTTGCGGGCGTCTAAAAGCATAATCAGTCGCAGAGGCAGCTGGAAACACACACACACACAGAGACACACACACACGGAAGGGGCGGGGGCGAACCTCGACTATCTACATGAACACACTACTGTATGAAGCATTTACAGAGCAGCTACCGAGTTTGCTAAACAGAAGCTGTCACAGGCATACTTGTAGGCTGCTGGCGTCACCCGCAAGACAATAGTTGGCAATAGCCAAGGCATGTGTTGCGGGCGTCTAAAAGCATAATCAGTCGCAGAGGCAGCTGGAAACACACACACACACACACACACACACACACACACACACACACACACGGAAGGGCGGGGGCGAACCTCGCCTATCTACATGAACACACTACAGTATGAAGCATTTACAGAGCAGCTACCGAGTTTACTGAGCAGGCGCTGTCAGGAGAGCATACCCCTCGTGAGTGGTATCATTTGCAGAGGCAATGCGCCCGATCGGGTGTTCGGACAGAGTCGCAGTCCGCGGTCTGTTACCATCCCAAGGTGCCGTACACTAACTGCGTTAGTGCTGCAGTCGAGAATAACAAGTAACTACTGATCAGTACATCACTGCATACTGGGCATGCTCAGACACTTAGACTTCGGCACAGGGCAGACATGCATACACATGTTGCGGCGGCATGGGTGGCGTAATGTGGACCGTCGTGTGTGTCCAGCCACACAACAGAAACCTGGCCATGCCACAGGCGTGGCCGTTGCGTGGGGATACAGGCATGCACCGGGGTATAACTGCAGGCGGCGCGGTGTGCACTGTGCTGTGTGTCTATCTACACAGCTGCCTACTGGGCATGCTCAGACACTTAGAGTCGGCACAGATCAGACATGCATACACATGGTGCGGCGGCATGGGTGGCGGAATCACGGACCATCCTGTGTGTCCGGCCACACAACAACAACCGGTCATGCCACAGGCGTTGTTGTTGCTGCGGGGAATATCTAGGTGCAATTAACCATGTGTAGGACTGGCCTACAGTTTGTTGCATGCTACAGACAACCCTCCCAAACACAGGATACCTTCACAGATGTCCTGAGGACACTGGTGAGTGGGCATGCTCTCACAACAGCACCGTATTGGGTGACATGAACCACCCATACATAGCCTGGGAACATTACCCATGGCACAACACAGTAGGCCAGCAGTCCCAGGTGTTCACACACCTGGCCACTGTTAAACAGCCATGCACCATACATACTAGGGGGGGGATGTCTGACAGTTCTGCCCATCACGCATGGTGAGGATATGCCCCACACAGGATGTACAGCCCTCAATGGTGATGCAAGACCGTATAGTGGATCCACTGGTCATCCACTCACTGTAACCAACACCAGCATGGGGGACCTCAGTGATGACCTCTCCACAGAAAACCACACACATCATACGACCGGTGTGGTACCCTACAAGTCCTCCATGCCAATGTTGAACAGAGGCCAGACCGGCAAGCGCCCTAGCGAATGCCTTGCCCGACCACCCACATGCATGTCTGCAACAGGCAAACATGATGACATCAGGACCTTGTCCACCACAGGTAGGCACATGGTGTGGTGGACCGCAGCCACTGACTACCTGTACATCAACAGTTGGAGCTACTACATGGCAGGGCAATGACAGTACCAGGAAACCATCACCCATTCATACCGGCGTCACCATACGGCCCCACATACCATCATCCAGGTCCGCTCGTGGGAGTGGTACTGCAGAGGGCACATGAGACAACCACAGGGCCTTCCCTAACTGTGGTAAGGACATGGTTGGGGGCACACAGACTTGCCTGGAAATGGTCCAGAATGGTACAACAGTCACTGCACCCACAGACATTGTCTGCATACCACAGGACATGTTCCATGCATACATCCCCCCCCCCAACAGGGAACATATCCATCCCACCAGAGTGTATCCTCCCAAACATGTCATATGGCCTGGGGTGATCCCATATCTCTATGGCGTTTGACCGTCAGCAATGGGCACCGATGGAGTCCCTGGCTGTGTGCTACCCATCCTCTTTGAGACCTTCGGCCCACACATGCGACCACTGTGTCATGTTAGCCTTACTATTGGCTATGTCCCCAATGGATGCCATATGGCATCTGTGGTCCCCACTATGCCAGGGTAGTGCTCCTATGGACTGTCAACAGCCACACCCTATCGCTTGACAAGTGTTGTCTGCAAAGCTGTGTGGAGGTCCATACAGGTGGCCATGGTTACAGATAGCGGTGTACAGCCAATGCGGAACATACCCACAACTACATAGTCAAAGGCGGATCCTGCCTCCCGAACCTGCTCGTCCAGTCTGGAGTGGTCACCAAGGCCATTGATGGGGATACGTGGGTTTGCACACAGTACCATGACCTGGTCGGGGCGTTCAGAGCACACTACACATGGGACCCATGGAAGGCTCGCCAGCATACATGTGGGGACATATGTCACCTGATGCTTCTCAGACAGGTTGGAGGTCACACCACACAGGGTTGGTGCTCAAGGTGCCTTGTCACACTCATATCTGGACCCAGTGGAGGCCCACAGGGCTCACTCCTGTGCCCCCTGCCATATGGCATCCGACCTTCCAATGTGCATGCAATCATAGGGGGATTGTAGCAGACAAGGTATGCAGATGACTACGCACCGGCCAACATACCCAACACCCCATGTTACACGAACATCCACCTAGGGCGTCATAGACATGGATGACTGGTGCCAGAGCCATGGCCTGCTACTAAATGCCAGAGAAGGTGCAGCCCTACCCAGTGTGAAGGACATGTTTGTCCCAATGTCACATGTAGGTGATGCGCCATTAAAGATGGTGGACATGTTCAGGAAATGGCTACCACACCTGTCGGCAACCTCTGTCAACACACACAATGGCAATGTGGGTGTGAAGACATTCCATTGTGGCCTCCTGGTCTGGATGGAATGGCAACCACATCAGGGGTGTTCATTGTACCCCTGTACACATCACACACCAGTGCAATGACTGCGTACAATGGCACATGTGGCCTGTAGCTAACCTGACGCCTGCAGCACTTTCGGAAGGACATAAGCGTTCCACAAGGCGGGGATGGCGGTGCTGGGACATGTGTCACAAGCTGCGGCCAAGGGGACACCGGCTGTGGATCTTCACAGCACAGCTGCTCCGTGGTGATCTGTGCCTGACATACGGCCATGTCTGACCTGGGTGACATGGGCACATTCCACCTCCCAGGCCCCATGCAAACACGGGCACAGAAGCGACTGTCAGACACCTCAACTCAAAGATGAGTGGGGCGTGCTGGGGTAACAGGGTAGCGGCCAGACACCCCTACAACACGGGGAGGAGTGCCTGGCCATGTGTAGGAAAGGCCCTGACTGCCTTTGTCCAGGACTGCTAATGGTGTGTGGATGTGTGGCGATAGTTATGCGCCAGTCAACCTCTGTGTGTCACTGCTAGACCAGGGACTGGGGACTGATGGATATGGCATCCCCATCCTGAGGGGTGTTAGATGCCACACACAGTCATGCTAGGTCCACACATGTCGTAGGGCACATATCCTGTTACGTTCATGTGTGCCTATGTACCTATGTAGGGGTCCATGCGGATGTGGGTAACTGTGCTATGCTGATTTTGCCAGACATGCCTGTGGGTACCCCACGACTACCGTGGGGAACTAATTACAGTGCTCCCAGTAGGCGCGTGCAAGTACACCATCAGTATCATGCGGCTTAACTGCACCGACATGGTGCTACACATGTAACCACCACACATACTGTGTACACATATCAATGAATGCTGCACCTGTCCTGCATGGTATGTCTGCTGCATGATGTCCGTGCACAACCCACATCACATACACACCTGTCACCAGCCATACACACACACCACAACATACACATCACGTACTATGCGGACACAGGTATCACATACACCTCTCACTATCGTGTCCACCCTGTGCATCATAATATGTTAGCTTAACCGTGCATTGATGGTGTGGCTCACAGTTATGTGGCAGAGACTTAATCATATGCACAGGGTGATATGTGTGCCACAGGCATGGGCTGTACCAATGGATGACATCATGTGTGTGTGTAAGGGCCAGTGCATTGAGTGGGCATGACTATGTAGATTGCATGTGGGTGTGGTGGAGCCCTACAGTTGTGTCTGCTGTGTGTGGGTGTGTGTGTACACAGTTCAGTCATCTGTGATGCCTACACGGGTATGCTTGGCAGCCCCTGACTGTACAGTGCAGGTGTTACGGCTCACTGTGTCTGCGGCGAAGTGACCAGCGCCTGCCTGGGGTCGCCGCAGACGCGACCGGGTGGAGGTACAGACTGTCCACTCTCCGATGTCACATGTCCGCTGGAAGCGTGCCCGCGGCGGGGCCGTCCAGGGCCGCGTCCGCGTGGCCTGCTCTGTCCTGGTGTGGATGGTGTAGTAGCAGCTGCAGTGCTACTGCTACCATCACTGTCTGTGTGGGCATGGGAGGTGGCGCGCTGCGCTGACCTGCAGCAGGTGGTGTTGCTGGCACCGCCCGTGCCCTATGCCTCACCCTACCTGGTGTTCCTGCACGGACTGCGCGCTCAAGGATGGCCAAGCCTCGGTCGAGGAGACCAGCCATGTCGCCCAATCTCCTATCCAGAACATCGGCAAGATGCTGTTGTGCATTCGCCAATGCCTGGATGCTGTCATTTAGAGTACGGATTGCGGACCTCTGCAGCCTCTGCCCTTCCTGGTTCTGCCGTTCGGCACGTGCCTGCGCCGCCATTACAGTCTGGAACATGCGTCTGGTTATACCAGCTGCTGCACCCTGTACGGCAGGTGTATGTCTAGCGGTGCTCCCCCTACGGGCAGCACCTGCCACATGCCTGCGTGGCACTGCACCAGTCCTTACACTGGCAACATCGTGTGTACCCACACCTTCTGCAGCCACCACACATTCCTGCTCGGGGACAACAGACGCTGACTGACCGTCATCTATGGGCAGCGGTGTTGGGGTATGTGTCGGCATCTGAACCGTGTCGCGGGGATGGAAGGGGCGTATGTGTGATGTTCTCCAGTGGCACAGACTCTGCCTGTGACGACCCTGCCTGTGCCTCATGCACATGCTCATCACCACTAGTATCTGTGGGGACACTAGCATCAGATTGACCGCGGGAGGGAGCGCACCTACAGCACCTGTCAATACAAAGACATACCATCGGTTACAATACAGACACACACACACACACACACACACACACACACACACACACACACACACACACACACACACACACACACACACACACACACACACAGCATGCATGTGATAATGCAGGTGGCATGCAGCATTCACACAACACAGACCAGTGAATGCAGACCAGACATTCATAGTGGCAGTATGTACACTGCCCTGGTGGGGACAGTACAACAGGCAGGTGTCATTTAGTAGGCATGCAGTACACACATTCATGGTAGTTTGCATGCATCAGCGTGATACACCGTGTGGCGGCGGGCAAGTTGAGAGTACACATGGCTGCCGACACTATGTAATGTACACCGCAAACATGTGCGGTATCATGTGGACATGTGAAGATGGTGTCCCACCGCATGCACCACATCACAATGGCTGTCATGGTGCAGTGTTATGTGTACAGTGTACAGATACAATGTATGTGTAACAGTGATGTCTGTGCAGGTGCGTTGCTGTGAGCTGTGTGCATAGCTGTGCGGTGTGTGGTGCGGGCTCTGTGCCACTGCACAGTAGCAGGACACAGCTATGTGTCTGTGCGATCGTGACCTGGGCGCATTACATTGCCATGTCTGTAAGTCAGTTCAGCTGCTCAGCAGCACATATATAGTGGACATTGGAGGCACCTGTAGTAGCTGTGGAGAGGAATTTCATGTCACTGGTGTACTACATCAGATGTCCAGGGGTCCACTACATTGATGAACCCACTATGTGTGTACAGGGTGCAATGGTGAGTACCCACTGTGGATGTGCTGTGTGGCAACATGCCTGTAGGTATCAACCATGGCCTTGTCTGTCTGACTCATTGACAATTGTGTGTGGTAGACATCGTGCACCACGGCCCTGTGGTGGCCCATGTGACATACACCCATACTAGTGTGGCGTGTCACATTCTCTGGATATGCTGACAGTGTGTATGTCTGCTATGTTGTGCATAGGTCATATCATGGTGTGACAATGCTGCAGCCAGACATCCGCGTGCATGGGACATGGCATGCGCCATGTCTGGCGATGTGCACCGATGCAGGGGCATGGGTCACATTGGTAACACCTGTGCTCTGGCCAGATCACAGCTCACTCTGTGGTACTGTGTCCATACTGCACTGGCATACCAATGCATACTACACATGCAGCCATTGTGTAACACCTACACCATTGTATGCATAGCTGAATGCACGTAACACACCAATTGGTTGTGTGGTGTCATACCACTCTGATAGCAGGTGTATCGACTGTACATGGGTGGTGTGTATGTCGGGTGGTGCGAGCTGTATACCGTGACGGGGGCACACACAGGTGAGCATGTCATGCCTAGACACATGGGGAATATCAATACAGCAGAACATGCGTTTGACTAGCAACAGACTTACCTGCAACAGACCCTTGTCCTTGCGACCGCCAGGCGTACCTGTAAAGGCATTACACAAAGGTATACACATTAGCCATTACTATCTCCACGGTCAGCACTGTGCATGACACATCATGCATGTGTGTGGTAGCATGTGCTATGCACATGTCTGCTAACACAACATAGCATACAATGGTTTGCATCTTGTGTGGCCATATACCTGGCATGTATTGCTATATCATGTGTTGTACTATGACACCCACGTCGCCTATCATACAAACATGCAACACTGACTTACCATGCGGCTCCAGGCTCATAGCTCGGGAGACACCCACCTCCACGATGGGCGCAAGTCGTTCCGCGTGTTGTTCGGTGGGTGTCCCCAGACTGGCCAGGAGCTCCTCCCTAGCTGTGAGTGGGGGCTGTGATGGTTACCCACCACCTGACCACGTTGTTGCCTGGCGATTGCAGCGGCACGCTGTCTTGCATGCGGATCAGGTCTGTGCAGTGCCTGCGGTTGTTGGTAGCTGCGGTTGGTTCCATCGCTGTTCACCCTCCTGCACAACTCCTCCCACATCTCCTGCCGTTCTTGTGCCTGCTGTGGCACATGGCTAAACAGGCGTTGTAGTTACTCTGGAGGTATGGTATGATGACCTCCTCCTCCTGTCGGCTAAATGGTGGAAGCGGGAGCGTGGCATTATCTGGAAGACATAATGATGGTGGCAGGTCACATTCACACTGCTGTGCTGGCATACTGTTGGAAATACATTGCTATGACATATGCGACATCTGCACAGTGATCTGTGAAGGGCATCGTGGCGGTGACACAGCCGATGTTGTGGCTTCACACCATTGAGCACTGGGTGTCACATCATATCTGTGTGCCACCCCATCACACTGTGCACGCACCATGTAGATGTTAGCCTGCCATGGACATGTGTACCTGGCTGCACCTATGTCCATATCAGTTGGCATAAGTCCCCATGTGGCGTCTGTGCTACTGTTCACCTGTGCGCTGTGTATATGTCAGTACACATCACGTCTGTGTCCATTGTGAGCGTCAGCAGCGGCACTGTACACATACACATGGACACCTGCACATGCATGTGTTGTGCCATGTACTTCCACACAGCACTGTACGGTGCTGGACAACTTGCCCCAGCTCACCTGTGTTGCATTATGTGATAGACATGGAGCAATGTGTAACCATGACACATTAGCAGGAAAGGCCATGCATAGCATGTACACACACACATTGTGCAGAGCATCACACAGCACCTGTAACATGACAGGGTGCATCGCCACCACATTACTACTGTGTATGGTTGATAGTGAGAGTGCCTTTTGTCCATTGCACCATGTGGGACTGTGATAGCTCATGCAGCCTTGCTGGTCATCTCTGCATGATATGGCAGGGTATGCCACATACATGGCAATGGGTGTGACCCACCCAGGGGCTGGCCGGTATTGGCAGGGTGGCTGTCCATTGCTTTTGTCATAGCTGTGTGAATATGGACATTCAACATGTTTATCACCATGGTGTGGACACTGTCCTCCAGCGAGGTATGCTGTACGCTGCTTGTTGAGGGTGTGTGTGGTGCATGCAGGTATCACACATCCATGCATACACTGTAGCCCTGGCAGGTGCTATGTGCTGGGATGTTGATCGACACAGTGCTGTATGTGTACACACACGCTATCCCATGCACATGGATAGCTGCCTGAACTGATGTGGGTAACACATATGTGTACATACATTGCTCGCTGCCACCCACATGTCTGCTGCTGCACTACACACCGCCATCCCTCCCTGTGTGAATGTGGTGTTGGCCTCAGCAGAGGTATCCATGTATGGGGACATGGATGTTCACATAGCAGGCCCACTGATGGTATCGTCGATCTGACCATACACATATGATGCACCCCTCACACATACAACCCATTCATATTGTTGTTCACAATGGTGACACGGCTATATTGCTATGCCGGAGTCATTCACAGGCATACATACACAGAGGCCTGCACGCCCTTCTGTGTCATTGCCTGGACTATTGGTGTGGTTTGGCACCCAGCGTGTTTGACTGCAGGTGGCGCAGACCTACTGTGCACATGTCTACATGGTAGGCCTGTTCTATGGTAGGCATCTGTGATGTGCTGTGCACATCTCATATCTGCACATTTGGTTGTTGTCCATCGGTCCACAGGCCAGTGGTGGGACATACAGGGATGTTGCTGAACATATGTACATGCGACCCTGTACAGCTGTGGCGCTAGCCTCTCAGATGCGCATGTGTCGTGGGCGTGAACACCGTACACACACATGTGGTTGTGGGCGCCGTCCATACCCATCTCCACCTGTGGGTTGCTATCATCCCACACACTCCTTGTACTGTATGTTCAGGCTATGCAGCTATGTGGGGCTTGTGTGCATACAATGCGATACTATGTGCCTTTGCACCCATCACGAACATTGTCACACAGGTACACCGGCAGCCATACACATCGCAGATTGTTGTCAGCATGTCACATGTGGTACACACCTAACACATCTCCTGCGGGACATGGTAATCTGTATGGGCATGTCCAGTAGTGACATACCACAGCTACCCCTACATGTCGGCTATGCAGGACATGTCTGTGTACATCTACTGTGACATATACACAAGCAATGCCCCCTACCTACATCACATGGTACTACCTGTGGAGTATGTGTGTCTGCATCCATGCTATGGCCATAGATGACAATTGTACATCTATATGTGCAACATACCTCAGTGGGGGTTGTCATGAGCACATGTTCCATGTGTCAATGCATTGTTTGTGTCTGTTGGGCAGTCATTGTTGTGCATGGTTTACATGGCTGACATAGTGTACTGTGTCTGATTCCAGGTACTTCATTGGGCTACCAGCATTGTACATTTCTACAGCACATTCCAGCCATCATGTAGCCAGCTTAGATGACAGTGGGAGGTGTTCCGCCATGTGCACATATGTCACACGGTACAAGGGTGACTGACACACATTGTCAGGACTGGGTTCTGACTGCTGTGGATGTGTGTACCGGTGTTGACAACCATGACTGCACCAGATGGTGTCTTCTGGATGTGTGACATTCACAACAAACACCCACATTCACATAGCAGCACATCGTCCACGACAATTGACATTCCTGCCTGAACACTGTATGCGGTATGTTTGTATGACCACTGCATATATCACTGGTGGCCACCAGCATGGCTGCCTACAACAGCAGTGTGTATCCTGTGCAAACATGGGTTACACCAGTCACACCACACCTGTGCCAGCTGGCCCTGTAGTGGGTGACAGTGCAGTTCCATTCATCATGTAACAGTATACATCGTGCACCAGTATGTTGCAGACATGTGACCGGCTGTGCTAGTCAACATATGCACACATGACACATCACCTGGTACACCGTGTCTGCCTTGCCACCTGCTAGTGTGACCACCCTGTGATGACATTTATGCGGCCCACATGGGCGTGGACATGTGATGGCTCAATGGTGAATTAACCGTCCAGGTGTGTGTCTAGCCAGGTGTCCAGTAGCCAGTGGTCTGCATGCAGGGATAGTCTACATTGGCCTACTCTGTCACTGGGACTGTTGACTATGGTCATACTGTTGTTATGCAGGCATGTGCTGTTTGTCCAGTCTGATAGTCGTGTTCAACCACACTACCGTGGCACACATGGCGTGTGGACATCTGGCTAAGGTGTGCAGCCCACATGTACATCTTCACATGCTATGCTGCCTGTGCAGCGGTGTCACATGTCTGTCTCCGGCAGGGCTGTCACAGGTAGGCACAGCATGCAGTGATGTGTGACAATGCTTACACCCTCCACTGTGCTGTACACTAGCACTGCACACACAGTACAGCACACATGTCATTTATCTGCAGTGCCTGGGACCTGCCTCCATGCCCTACTCGGCACACCTGCCAGTCCAGATTGTACACAGATCATACCTCCCAGGCACATACCTGGACTGCAACACACACGGGTGGGTGGTTCCCACACCACACCGTGATTTACACACATACTGTATTTTCCCATGACACATTGCATCATAGGTAGTCCATGTTCAGATACCCATGTTTGTGGCCACTCGCACATTGTGACCGCGACAGTGAAGACACTGTACACCACAGGTTACATGCCAGTCGGGTTGGCATGCTGTACATTGCACCTAGGACAGTTGCTACTGCTATGTATTGCCAGCAACACGCCCTTGCCTAGTATGGACTCCCATGTACCCACACATGCTTGGCCATGCAGTACGCATAGCTGGGTGACACATTACACGACACATACCATACCTACACTACCCTCAGCATGCACCAAACCTCCATGTGTCTGTATGCTAGGCCTACACACCTCCCCTCTGTTTGCTGAACATCCATGCTTACCATCCCTGCTAGCCACACCTAAACACACAAACATAGCAGGATGCATGGTACATACACACTACAGCCGGTATTACTGACATCCACTGACAGAGGTAGTTGAGGGCATGGCACCCGTCCGATGGACAGTCTATGTGCCTATGCCAACAGTGATCACAGTGCACTTCTGCTACATTTACACACTGGTAGGGACCATGCTATTCCACACTGAGACATGGTGGTGCTGGCCTTTTCACAGGCATACAGTGGTATTCCTGTTCCATGCACACGTGCTGTATGGGCACATGTGCAGGCTGTTGCACGGTAGTTATGTTCACCTGTGTGTTGTGTGTCACTTGACAGTCATGGTGTGTCCTGCTGGTGCATGACATACTCCACAGCTAGCTACCTACACATGACTGCCAGACATTTGCAGTGTGGGCCCTCACGCGGTGTGGTGGTATGTCTCTGCTGTTTGACTACATCCACATTCAATGCAGCATACCGCGGTCATGCAGGCATTGACGACACAGATGTTGCTGGCATCCTGCCTGCCAATGGGGTACCTACCAACAATACACACTCTCACTCACTACAGGGTTCCAATCCTTGGCTGGACATTGTATTAACCCTGTGGACACATACATAGTACTGGCATGCACATGTTATGTCTGGGAACACAGTCCCAATGTCACCTCCAACCGCCGTGGTTGTTGTATCCGCCAACCTGGCTGTTACATGTCTCTGCAGCAGCACCGTCAGTGACTGCTAGCCCATTCATGTCGTTGTGCACCCTGACCACCACACTACCACATCTATCACACTACACATGGATGGTACTGCATTGCACGTATGGGGCTGCATCTCTACACCCATGACTGGGCCATTCAGTATGGCACTGGGCCACATCTTGACATACATGCTTCACACACTCATTGACTACCTGCATGCCTTTCCTGGCACCCTTGTTGGGCTTCTGTGCGCCACAGCACACCACATCCCATGCTGGCCACCTGTCATATTATTGCATGGGTGGTTGGGGTGGTACAGAGGGTATCACATCAGACATGATCCGCTCTTTGCCCTTCAGCACCATTCCACTTTATGCTATTGACAGTGTACACATCCAGCATCACATCGTACCCTATGTATCGGCATGTTCGCCATGTGCCTTCTGTACAGTTCACACAGTGGTGCAGGCATATCATGCTAACTACAACATTTCAGGGGCGTGTGGCATTGCGCGTTCCTCAGACATGTGGCCCCTCATGCTCAGTATTTGCATCGTACACTACCTGCTGTCACACAGTACTGTACATGCCTACATATACCACTTCTACATACCTGGCAGCATTCTAGCTCATCCTACTCATGTTGCTGACACCCATACAGGTGTCAGTGTGGCAGATATATCATGTAGATATCATTGCATCAGTTACATCACACATAGTGCATACACATCACCTTTGCATACTGACGGTCATGCGGTGTGTATCACATGGATACTGTCCCTATACAGGCATATCACGTTGTACATGGTTGATGTACACACACATGGTGCTGTGGTTGCCATATTACACCATGGCGTGGGTACACATGTGCAGGACTACACATTTCTGGACCGTATGTCTAGCTGATACCTTGGGTGCCCTTGTACCTGTGCCATACACACATGTACACGCAGGCCGTGTTACAATAACACATGTGTGGTGTACCTTACACAATGGATACAACGTTACATGTCTCAGTATAGTCATGCTGTGCTCTCTACCCGGCTCAGACAGTTTACATATGCAAATGACAGTCATGTAACACATCTGTGCTCACCTGCATGCCACTAACACAGGGGTGTAATGTACTCTGCCATGGGCCATGTTCTCCACAGTACTGATGCATGTAGTACTCCTACATGGCGTTTGCAGTGGGCAGGGGGGGAGGAGCAGTCCTGCATGTGTGCACACATGCCACATTACTCATCCCGGGCGTCTGTGTGACATCCACAGACTGGACACACACCATGCTGTGGGACATAGGTCCTGTGCACATCCCACAGGGGCACACTGTGTCACTAGTCATGTGATAGCTGCCTTGCTGGTAGGGTGACACAGACCCATGGTACCACCACACAGCGGACGTACTGTATAGGCATGACAGTTGACATCCAGTTCTGCCGTTCAGTGGACACTACCATCGGGGGGTGTCAGTACTGTGTACATTGCACATGTGTTTACACGGCCCTGCTGGACATCATTGTGTGACACATTCCACCTGCTAGGGAGCGTTTGTACATGGTCCCTTGCTGTTACCTCCATTTTGGTACCTATTCTGCTACTACATTGTCCCATATGTGCAGGCCATACATATCTTGTGTATGTATATAACATTAGGCCATCGCTCCATCATGCATGCTATGCCTGTGATACTGTCTATGATTTGTGAACATATCCATCATGCCAGCTTTGCATTACACATAATTGACATAGTCGCCCCTACTGCGTGGGATAGGTGCGTCGTGCGCACATTCCGTATGACATCGGCGGTATATGCCCATGCACATGTGTGCTGTGACACTATACATAAATGTCCTATCCTGCTGTGGCACTTCATTGTTGGATATCCACTGCCAGCATCAGCGTGGGTGGTGGCATTGTTCTGTGTTTGCAACCCCTATGGCAGACCTGGGGTAGGGTTACCACCTGTGCCACTTTGCAAGGGACAGTCCCTCCTTGGGCAGTTGTGTCCTGACAAAATGTATCACAAATGGCAAATGTCCTGAGATTGTGGGACATCACTATATCCCATTCTTATGTAAGAGTTGCATAACATACTTATTTATGTATGTACATTCCTAACTGTTACAAGACACACAATAAGCAACTGAACTGCTACAAGACTACACTTTTCTTTATGCAAAGAGTAGAGTTCTAACCTTTGTACTGACCATGGGTATGTGTCCACCTGTAACATCTGATGTGTGTCCGGCGATTTCCCACTTTGGCCTTTTGAAAGGTGGCAAGCGGACCTGGGGTTATCCGGGTGTTTACATGTTGTCCCACTGCTGTGCACCACGTTGTCCACAGTCGTTGGTATGCTGCGGCGTTTTAGCATTACATATCAACCTTAGCCTCTCTCTGCCTGATGGACAGGTATCTTTACCTACACACACCGTTCACATACTGTACAGATTAGTCATGCGTATCGTGCGTTACACACCAGTACATGTCGTGGGTTCGACATACCTTTCCGACCTTTTGTTCTGAGTTCGTCTCTATTCCCTTGTTTCTCTTGTTTCTCTTTCTCTATTTGTATTAGTTCGGTATGAACATACGGTTTGAATATCCAGGAGTCTTCCTTATATTAAATGCGTCGCCTGAGGCATGTGGGTTAATCAGGCCAATAGCTGTTCCTCGGTGTGTACTTATCGCATATCAGCGGTGATCCCCTTCCTTTCGTTAGATTCTGGCGTCGGCACTAGGCCATGGTTCTTTCCTCGTGTGGCGTTGGTTATTTGCAATACCTTCGTGAGGATGTTATGTATTGTATCATGTTTGTGTGACTGCATCCGCTATGTGTGGTGTCGGGTACATTTCGCTGTGGTGTTAGCCGTGGATTGTGTGTGTTGGGTATGGTATTGTGTTCGACATGTGGGTCCCGTGTCCTGGCGGCGTCTGTCGATGGCGTTGTGCATTCAGATGTGTTACATGGCTGTTATTTTCCTGTACATAGCGAATGCATGGATGCATCAGCCGCTGCTAGTGTTTCCCAGGAGCTTGTTGTGGGTATAGCGCTGTCATGCACTGCCTGTATGTGTTTGCTACGGTTTTAGCTGTTATCCCTTTGATATGTGCAATGGGGTATATCTGCGGATGTGGGTGGCCAGTGCGGGGTGTGAGTCTTGCATTTATACATACCAGATATGCATGTGTGTGTGCTAGATACCTGGTTGGTGAGCTGCGGGTTGCCTGTCTGTTGTTCGGGAATGTTTGTTTTGTTGATCTCGTCTGCTGTTGAAATCACCTGCATGTGTGCTTCCTGCACGTATTCCTCCTTCACTTCGGTTATATATCTGCGGATGTTAGTCCGTGCCTACTATCCAATGGCATTTTGTGGCTGATAGTTACGGTGATTGTGGTCCTATACTTGGGGCGGACTGTATGCTACCGGTAGCCTCGTATTCGTGTGCCGCTTCGTTACGTGGCGGTCGTGGAACACACGCGGTATTTACCGGACCGTAAGTGTTCACGATCGGTGCGGGATAGCACATTACGTATTATCACCGTACATGCCTGATCCTGTGTACCGTTGCCGACGGACCGTGTGCAGTCTACGTTATGGCCGCCATATCTACGGTCATCGTTTGTACATCGTCCTTTGCATCTCCTGTTTGCTATGGCCCTGTGGTACACTTTGGGACATTTTCGCTTTGCATCATTTTACGTCGCCACGTGCATAGCCACTGAGGAGATGTCAGTACTACTTTGTGGGTACTGCTGTACATCGCCTATGGTTCCTGTACTGTATGCCTCGCCTGTTATTACACTCCGCCTGTGACATGTCATCTACATACACAGTTTACACTGGCACACACATTACACACACACAGCGGAACACACGACAACCTCACCTCACACATACACATATTGCCGCCATGGCTGTCAACCTTCTATTTCCAGAGTGGGAACACACACAGTAGTAATGTGAAACAAATGGGCATAATGTGGAACACATAGTAATGGCATAGTGACAACTTCAGCTAAGTAGGTCATAGGTTGATTATAATATGCTGATTTACTTACAGTGAAGAACCTTTACTGACTTACTATGAGTACATTCTATTTACCAGGATGTCATTTATATACATTCCTAACAATGGATGTTTGAGAGACATTTTCAATGTGGAACTTGGAGGAACTGCGAGGAACATGAACTGTTTTACACCCCAAATGAGTGCGTTCCTCATAATGTCGTACACTTCACTGGTATGCTTTCGCTTTCGCACCGGCGGTTGAACACAATACCTCGTTGGCGCATCGCCCGGTGGCGGCGTGTATCTCCGCACTCATATCCTATGGATATGACACGCACATATGTAGGGTTGCCACCTTTTCAAATGGCCAAAGTGGGACATTTTTAGTAGAAACGTCAGATTTTGCATGCCAACACATACCCACGGCCAGTACAAAGGACAGCGATTCACTTTTTGACAGAATACAAAGCTGTAGCATTACAGTTGCTTATTCTGTTTATTATCATATTTAGATGTTTCTTCTACAAAATAACTGTTTTCTGCAACTAATAAAGTAATTATGGGAAATGGTTTTGTCCTACAATCTCAGGACATTTGCCATTTTGTCAATGTTTTGCAGGACACAACTGCCCAAAGGTGGACTGTCCCTCTGGCGATGGGACAGGTGGTGACCCTACACATATCCGTTACTGTACCGTGGACTGGTGACCATCCCGACAGCGGATATGTATTGATGCAGGTTAACATTTCCATGGCTGGCGTTACCTGCCCTGCCCACCCTCAGGATGATCGGGTTGTCGGTCACTATGTTTAATATGTGGTGATTTAGCGTCTTACTTATCTGTGAACTTGCATCCCTGGGTTCCATATTACCCTGTTGTACTTTCTATCTGTGTATGCGTACATATATTTCTACATGTGTACTGATATGTATTTCCGTATCTGTGTATGCACATGCGTACATGTGTGGTCGACTTGCGGCGATAGTGGCAGCATATGGCTCGCCGTGTGCTGTTGAACGGCGTGCGTTGAGGTGTTGGCGTTCCATGCTCTGCTGGCTATTGGGTGTGCAGTGTTTGGCGGTGCCTTTGTTGGAGTCACACATCGTCCGCACATACGGTACACATTACGGGCGGACATGTTTGTGTGGCGTCCATTTTACTGTGTGTGCAGGTCAGGAGGTGTCAGTCCATGGGGCCTACACTGTCAAAGTATGTGCTATCGTTCCCTCTTTGCCAGGCGTAGGCATATTGGATGCGCCTCTGTCTACCTACTGGGGCTGGCTCAGTGTGTCCGTGGCGCCGCGCCCTGTGCCTGTGCTTGCCCTGGCAGTTGTGGCGGGCTTGGTGGCCCTCCGGCATTATGTCCCTGCAGCAGCTGTTTCCGCAGAATCATATTGTGTAGCATACAACATACTATGAATATGTGGGCACTTGTGCCTGGAGAGTACTGCAAGGCTCCACGGATGTATCAAGCACGGAACCGTGATTTCAACATCGAACACACGCTCTATGATTATTCTCGTTTGTGCGTGTGCCTCATTATGGCGTTCTTGCATGTGTGTGTGTGCATTTCTGATGGGTGTCATCAACCACGGCTCCAGTCGTAGCCAGCATCCCCACAAGGTGACCTTGTGTGATGTCCCCACTGGCGAATACCTGATACAGCTGTGAGGCATGCCAGATATGGGAGTCGTGGTAGCTTCCAGGGCTGCCAGCACACACATCCATGATAATGCCCTGCGCATTGCACACGACCTGGCAATTGATGGAGGGTATCCCTTGCGGTTTATGTAGCGTCTACCCTGCTCCCCAGGTGGTGACTTGATTTCTATGTGCGTACAGTCTATCGCACCCAGGACCTCCGGGTATTGTGCCACCACGGTGGAAGCGGCGCATATTGCTAGCCAACTCCTCCTGAGATGTGGGGAACTTTATGTGCTCATGGGCATGTGGTAACATGGCATCCAGGAACTGGTGTAGTACCCTGGATGCTGATGCCTGTGAGATGCCCATTATGTCCCGGTGGGCCTTTGAAAGGTACCTGTAGCCAGTATTAGCAAGCTCACACATACCTTTGTGTCCACTGGGATGGGCTCCCCTCTGTTGTCTCTTGTTCTCAGGCGGCCGGCACAGCTCCACTATTTGCTGTAGCGTGTCCCTGTCCACCCTGTAGCGCTCTACTATCTCCAGGTCTCGCAGCCCTGGTAGGTCACCCTTGGTCTGAACACTCTCCTTCTCCTGTGAGGCCTACGGTGGTTGTCGGCACCACCCTCCGCAACTCCGTCTGTCTCTGCCACATACCTATGCATCACGCACGGCGGCACCCAGCATATACATGTTAAAAGTTCCCGTCTGTTTACACCCTACGGTGCCGCGTTTGGGAAATCGCGCTGCGTGTTGTGCGCACTCACATTTATTACTGTTGTGCTGTATACCGGCTGAAGTCATTGGGTGTGTCTGTGCGGCCGTATCCATGGATTATTTCCGTGGTTTTACGCTTGCAGCTGCGGTACTGCCTGTAGTGTTACATTACAGTTGCCTGCATTGCCTTCGCCTGGCATCTTACATTACTGCATCCTGCAGGCACATGGCATATGATGCATTTTATCTGCAGCCGCGGTTATGCTACCGCTGTACTTGGCTGTGCTATTTCGGTTCTTTGCTCTTTGCATTTCTACTACATCCCCTACTATCTTTGCACTCATATGCCTCCCCTTTCCCGTTCTGCAGGAGTCTGCATGCAGACTTATCAGCTGCGGCGTTTGCCCTTCCTGCATTGATTGGTGTTAATTGCTCATGACGGATCTAGTTACACTGCTTCCGCATTTCCTCGTATTCACCGCAAAACCTTCCTATATCCCTGGTTGTTGCGGTGAGGCCGTCACATGACTGGTTTAGGGAGCGTAGTCATCCTCGTGCACATGCATTTATGCAGCGCATTCTGTACTCTCAGCGCATCTATTTCCTAACCGCCAGTCCTGATGCTGTGATGTGCATTGTACAGCCCAGATTTGCTGTCCTCAATATCCTTCCTCCTACAGTGGCACACCCTCTGTGGTTGACATGTATCTCGTGTAGGCCACTCCTCGGTGTAGTACCGCTTCGCCGTTTGCTCCATCCTTACGCTGGCGCCCGTTTTGCGATTCACTATTATCTGCCTCATTTGCATGGAATTGACTACTAATACCTGGTTCTGGCGCGGACACCGCCACCACTCCTTGACAACCATTGCGCTGGGGTTGCAGCTTTACATACATACTATGGTGTGTGGTGGCTGTGCAGCTGATTTGTGTTCTACTGCTCTTTTAGGACATTGTCATATTATTTCATTGCTTTACAACTTCTGTGCACATATCCGGGGTCTGCTGTTCTTTCTACGTCGTGCCATTTATGTCATTTTTACATTTTGTGCATATTTTCTTTGGACATTCTCGGTGCCTTTCCACATTGGCATATTGCACCTATATGATACCTGACTTTGACAGCCTTCCGTTACTCCTCCGGTATGTTTGGGTAAATGTAAACCGTTTTTGGTTTACATTGCCGTGCTACCTTCGCCTGCGCCGCCGTGGATCGCTATTTGCCCTCATTTGCATGGTGCAATACCGCACACAGTGTGTTTTGCATACCCTCGCCGGGCGGGGCGGTCGGCGCCGCCCGGTAGTGCGTGGAATTCATTCATACCTGAATCGCTAAGCAGCCATATTTGGCGTTATAACGCCGGCGCTATGCTGGCGCCTGGCGCAAGGTTCATGAATCCCGGGGAATGTCTTTAGATTTAGCCATGGGCAATAACCCAGATATTCACCTATGTAAAAATATGATAAAACTTCTCATCTCTACATATATTATAATCAGTGCACTTTTATACCACATCCACCAAACCAATATCCCAAGATTACAGCATATCAATGTAAACATGCTTTTGTCCAGCTTTTATTCTGTTTTTACATTCTAATGCATGCATTTCATAAAATTAAAAGAAGAAAAAAGGGCCTGTTTACATTAATATCTTTATTATATACAACAGTCACTGAAAACACTTTACTATATAACACGCAATTTATATCATGAAATGTTTAAAACAGATATTGTTAAGAACAAAAATTGGTTACTTACAGTTACTTTTTTCCCTTTAGTGTCCATCAAAACATTAAGGACACAAAGTGGGGTATATACATAAATGCCCCCCTCCCCAAGTTTAAAAAAACACAGTAAAAGTCCATTATTTCTCAGCTACTTTTTCTTGTACAGACATATTTTACAAATGTGATTGATGTTTTATGGTCTCATGTTTATTCACTAATTTCACTGTTGTTGGTCTTCTTCCTGTTCATCTCCATCTCCCAACTTCAGGGTCTGGTTAAGTCCAAGTTACTTCCAATTCTTCTAGTCAACTCCTGTTCTTTTTTTCTGTCTTGCAAGCATTTTCCTTTGGAGCGTTGGAAAGGGTTCCACTGGTGAAGCATGCCTATGAGCTTTATTATCAGAAGAATGAGAAGCAGAGTTACCCTTTGCTTGATGGCTCACTTTTTGTTGGGCAAACTTGTATTTCTTCCTTGACCTGCTCTGCATCAAAAAATGACTTTGATGATCCAGGAAAAAATATTCTGAAGACAGATGGATACAACTTGTCTTAGTTTCTGGTGTCATTCAAAAGGGATCCAGTATCTATAACACCTGGGATTTTGTTTACTGGCTAAGGCTCTTGCCATTTCTATAGTGCCTTTTTTGAAGCATCACAAGAACAAATTTTCAGGCATAAAAATACCCTCTAAAAACAACCTCAAGGCTATGCTGCTAAATGCTAGGAGCCAAAACCAGAAACTGCACTCACTGGAAGCAGTCCTTACCCTGGAAGATGCTGACATTTGTGCAGTTACTGAAACATGGTTTATGGCTGTCTACAGCACTCCAGCTATGCCATGTGGCATGCGAACTAAAGGAGGTGGTGTATCAATATTCACTAAAGATAAATTCAACTACAGATTGGTTAAACAGCACAACTCCCTTGAATTACTTCAGGTGCAATTGACTGCAGGTAAGACCCCTCTTCACATCATTGCCAGCTATAGTACCCCCTCATATATCAGGACATCCACTCAGCTTACTTGGATCTACATGAGTCAATCAAGATACAACCAAACACCTTGGTTTTGAGTGTCTTTAATTACCCATACATAGACTGGGTAAATTATACATGTTCTAACTCGTTTGCCCAAAGGGTCCTGCTCTTTGTTAATGCCAATACCCTTAACACACCCACAAGGGGCTCAAACATCCTGGACCTGGTGCTCACCAACATGAGGAACAACTGCATCATCCCCAGTGTGTAGCCATCCCTGGTGAGATCTGACCACGAATCAGTCTTGCTAGGAGTAACTATAACAAAAAAATCCCCTTAGCAACAACTAGACTAAAGCACTTTTCCAAGGCCAATTACAACCTCTTACATGACGGCATAAATCGCTTCATATCCTCTCACCCCACTTATGGAACAGACACCTATGCTGAGTAATACACCAGTGCTTTGTACAAGCACCTTCACTCTGCTGTACCTGATAGAGCCAAAGCAAGACCTTCAAGGAAAAACAAACCTGCCTGGTGGACAACTGCCATTAATAGGCTATACAATAGGAGAAAGAAATGCTATCTAAGAGTAGGAAGGAAAGGTCTCAAAACTGGAAACACTCTCTCATCAACTTAAACAGCAATAAGACTCCTAGTGAAGTCCTCCAAATCTAATTATGAATCCAAATTAGCTTCCCTAACTAAGGATAACCACAAGGCATTCTTTAGTTACATCATTAACCTCAAAGGTAAGGCCCAGATTTGCGCTGAACTCATAGTTAATGGTGCTACATATATACAACCTGTGGATATAACAAACCTGCTGGCTGACAGATTCAGTGAAAACTTCACTCCCCTGCCCCCACCACATATACCCCAAAGCATTCTAACACCTGTACCCCACCTAGTATCTCTGTGAAGCAGGTCTTTAAATGCACTCTCCAAAACCAAAACCACAGCCTCTATTGGATTAGACAACATACTGGGGTGTGTTCTATATGGGTTAAAACAGGAATTAGCAATCATCATTGGGCATACTTTTCAATCACAGCCTAAGCACTGGCTTTGTTGAAGTGTAATGGAAAATAGCTACTATCATCCCTTTGCACAAAGGGGGTGCGTCCATGGACCCCGGGAACTATAGACCCATTAACTTGACCAGCCTGTTCTGCAAGGCCATGGAACAAATCATCATGGATCTTATTAACAAAGATATATAAAATCTCCCAATGCTCAACCCCACCCAGTTTGGCTGTATCAAGGGGAGATCATGCCTGTTAAACTTGGTGGACTTCTTTGAGACAGTAACCAAAGCCCTAGATGAGAGCAAATCTTTCCATATGGCCTACCTATTTTTAGCCAAGGCCTTTGACACAATCCCCCAGTCAGGCATCATTGATAAACTCACCCAGCTGGGTATAAACCTTTATATTGTCAGGTGGGTTGCAAACTGGCTCCCTGATAGAACTCATGCAATCAAAGTAGGGGACTCCACCTCTTCCAGCACACCTGAAACCAGTGGTGTTCCACAGGCAGGGTTCTGGGACCCCTACTTATTGGAATCTACTTCTCTGAAGTGCAGGCTAAAACTAAAGGACTGTGGCTGACAAAGTTTGCTGATGACTGCAATCTGGGAGTGATAATTGAAACCCCTAGAGATGTCAACATCCTGCAAGGTCTTACGCAGTCTAATAACTGGTAAGAAAGTCATGGTGTTAAACTTAATGCAAAAAATGCATTATCATATCCTTTGGCAAGGGAGATGTTCCTGCAAACTACCACATCAGTAGCAATACCCTAAGCACACAGTCAGTGGTGAGAGAGCTGGGCACACAGGTTGACAACAGCCTTAACTCTGATCACCATGTCTCTACAGTGAATGCATTATCATCTCCTTTGGCAAGGGTGATGTTCCTGCAAACTACCACATGAATAGCAATACCCTAAGCACACAGTCAGTGGTGAGAGAGCTGGGCACACAGGTTGACAACAGCCTTAACTCTGATCACCATGTCTCTACAGTGAATGCATTATCATCTCCTTTGGCAAGGGTGATGTTCCTGCAAACTACCACATGAATAGCAATACCCTAAGCACACAGTCAGTGGTGAGAGATCTGGGCACATAGGTTGACAGCAACCTTAACTTCGATCACCATGTCTCTGCAGTGATAAGAAGGGCATTTTATATTGCTCATCTCAAAAGTAAGGGCATTGCATCTAGAATAAAAAAGAGGTTATAACCTCCCTGTACTCTTCCCTCATCAGGCCAGTAATAGAGTGCAGTGCTCCCTTTGGTATGTTCCTTTCCAAACACCTACAGCAATTGGAAAGACCACAAAGGTTCCTTACAAAGAAATTTCAGGGTCTTGGAGATTTGTCTTATGCAGACAGATTGAAGTCATTGTCACTTTACTCTGTGTTGTACAGACTGCTCAGAGGTGACCTGTGCCTATCATACAGAGCAGCCTTTGACCCACCTTTAATGGAAATGCTGCACATTCACAAGTCAAATGGCACATGGTCACTTGTTCAAAGGAACTTAACCTGGTATGTGATATCAACAGAACTTGCTCGAGAGGCAGATTTGCCTCACAGAGGTTGCCCCACTTTTGGAACAAGCTTCCTATTCATGTTAAACAAAGCCCATCATTGACCCTATTTAAGTGTAATTTGAACAATTGTATGGGCAACAGGAAATTCACCATGGGGGCTTCACCTGTGTCCCTCTTGGACAGGGGCAATAGGTGCTGATTTTAGTGTCTGCTTAATCCAGACACCCTTGGGAACATGGGTTGAACTTGGCTAGGCTTGTAAGGGCCCTGGGGCCATTAGCCTAGTAACCTCATATTATCCTATGAACATCCTATGAACTGCTTGAAAATCATACCTGCCTATTGATATTCCCTGATTGCTGGGGTAGATTTGCTTCTCTTCTGTCTGGTGTACAGTGAATAATCATTTTCCACAATAACTTTACTGCCTTCAACTTTTAATACTTTGCCATTTGCCACAGCTTTGTCAGGATCATCTTTTTATGCTGGTAGGACTGTATCTTTGCTAATATAGGTTTTGGCTGGTTTCTTATGGCTGGGTTTGGTGCATGTACACAATGTGCCCTTTCAGTTAACAAGTCCTGCATCAAAATACTAGTTAAGTGTCTTGTCTGTGCCTTTATAAAATTAGTACAGTCTGTTCTTTCCATCTTTTCTGGTATGAGAGAAAATTTCAGGTTTACTCTGTGTCCTCTATCCTCTAACTCTGCCATTTTTTAAACCAGCTCTTCTTGAGCAGTCTTAGACAGCCTTTTCTTCATTTGTTCGTATGAGACTAGTCAGACTTATGCATCTGTAGTTCCCCGGGTCTGTGAAATACCCACTTATGGAGAGGGTTAACTATTGTAGTCCTACCTTTGTTAGGCATGAAGCCTGTCTGGAGGCTATAGCTAAATGGATATTCACGTGGGCCTCACAGGTCATGTTTCATGCTATTCAAGACTAAAAATATCTATAAACTAAAAATATCAGATCAGCACAGGCAGAAAAACTAGACGATATGCAGATAAATATAAAGGAAAAGTACAAAATAAGCAATTTATTGATGATCAAAAAGTTTTATAGAGAATTGGGAAACAAGGCAAAAGAAATTGAAACACCACTAAGAAAAGAAGAAACAAATACATTTTGGAGAAATATCTATGAAGATCCAGACATGCGTCTGGAGCATTTCTCCCTGAGCCACCGCTGAAAATTGACTTTGTTCCAAGTCAGACTTTCCAGGAAAACAAATGTTAAATAAATAAATAAAATAAAGATCCTGTGGAACATAACAAATATGCTAAATAGAAGTTAAAGAAAGAATAAGAAGTTCAAATGTACAGGATATGAAATGGGATGAAGTAACGGCTAGAGAGATTGAATCAAAGTTAAGAAAAGCTCCTAATTGGAAAACCCTAGGTCCAGGTGCAGTACCTAACTTCTGGCTAAAAGTATTAACATCTTTACATGAATACTTAGACATGAGTAAGAACTATTTCTATATGCACTCTGAACAGACACCAGCCTGGTTAACAACAGGAAAAACAATACTCCTACTTAATAGTGAACCTGCAAGCTGTCCTAAAAACTATGGACCAATAACTTGCCTTCTGACAACATATAAACTATACACTGAAATTGATGCTGAGAGTTTATAGTCATTTAGAAGAGAAGTCAATCATGGCAATAGAAGAAAAGGGTAATAAAAGAAAGTCATAGGGAACAAAGGATCATTTGCTGTTAAAGTCATAATGGAGAACTGTAAAAAGGGGAAGAATCTAAGTATGGCATAGATAGACTACACAAAGGTATTTGACAGTATCCCACATTCATGGATAAAAAGAGTGCTTAAAAATGCATAAGATATACCCTACACTGATCGATTACATTACAGTGACCATGAAACAGTGGCAAACCACTTTGTAGTTAAGTCATGATAAAAGACAAGTTATTATTCCAGGGATAAAAATTTAAACAGGATATTCCAGGGTGACTCTCTGTCACCGCTGCTCTTTTGTCTTGCCCTTAACCCATTAATCTGTATACTTAACAGACTTAACATGGCTACAATTTAGCTTCCAGAAAACAACAAAGTGTAAAGACTTCTCATCTTACTTTTGTAGATGATTTAAAATTGTATAGTTCATCAAATGAAGAACTGAAAGCACAATGTGAAGTGGTCAAAACATTTTCAAATGATATAAGAATGTCATTTGGTCTTCATAAACTTACAAAACCAACCTTTAAAGCAGGAAAGCTGCAGCACCAAGAATCCATCAATTTGCAATAGGAATGTGATGTAAAAGAACTTGAGCAAGAGGGCATGTATAAATATTTGGGAATTGATGTAAGATCAACAATAAACCATGAACAAATGTGAATAAAACTTAGTAAGGAATATTTTAGAAGGCTAAAATTAATAATGAAAACAGTGTTGACATCTAGGAACAAAGTCCAAGCTATACACCAATTTGCTCTTCCTGTCCTGACAGTTTTGGAGTGATTGACTGATCCCAAAAGGTGTTGGATAGGTTGGACAGGATAAGAAGGATGCTTCATGCTCATCAAATGATTTATAAAAATCAGTGCATACCAAGACTATATATTCCCCATTCTGAAAGAGATATGAGCCTCCTCAAAATTGATTACATGTATAGATCTGCAATGATGGCACTGCATACATATCTGCTGACCTCACAAAACCCAAATGTAGTAAACGTTTTGAAACATGAGGAGAATAAGTCAAAGCTGACTTCCATGCTTAGTTTAGCAGAAGCATATCGCATCATGGTGGGAATAGAAATCAAACCAGAAGTAGATAAAAATCAGGCAGCAACTGAATGTGTCAAAATACAAAAGACGGAACATAATGTGAAGGATCAAATGAGAAGGCAAGAAATTTGGAAAATTAATACATTTAGTTGCAATTATGGAAAACTCTTGGAAAAACTTCATGTTGATCAGGATCAAATGCAGGAATGGTTAAGGAGAGGTGAATTTAGACCAAAAGATGAAGGGTTAATATTGGCGGCCCAAAATAATAGACTATGTACACGTTGGTTTACAAAGTCCATTGAACTTGTGGGAGAAAAAAAATAAATGTAGGTTTTCTAAAGCAGTCGAACATCTTGTTGCTGGTTGTGATATACTAATGGCAGAAGTACTGTATACTGAAAGGCATAATAATGTGGCAAGACTGTTTCATTGGGGATTGTGCAAACATTATAATACTGAAGTAGCTGAAAAACACTCGAAACATACTCCACAAAGCATCATAGAAAGGGGTGAAGTTTATATCACATGGGGTCATCCATTGCCAACAGTTCTAAAAGTAAATGCAATGAAATCAGATATAGTCTCTCTTAAACCTTTTTTGAAAGCCAGACCCTTGAAACATTGACACTGGTATATAGGTTTGTGTTTTTATGTACTGGCACTTTAACCACTGTATACTTAATTGATGTGCTGATTGTTTTATTGATGTGTTATTTAAATGACTCTGGTGTTCTTTAGTATTCAGTCTGAAGAAGCGGTAGGAATATACCGTGAAAGCACTTACTCTTTTATAGGTTCTTAGGTTCACAGGTAGGTGCTACGCTATCTGCCCGAAGGCATTTATAAGCCTAGCCAGAGTGTGTCGGCCTTCGCCGCCCCATTGATTAAGTAACTGATCCTCTGTCAAGCAGAGCCAATGAAGTGATCCCAGGGGTGTATTTTCTGTTACCCATCCACTCGTCAAGGTTTCTTTTGAAGAGTGTTAGTGAGGGGCTCTGCCTGATGTAATTTGGAATTTTGTTCCAAAGCATGGGGAGTCTCTGTGACAGGAATCTATCCCTCCAGCATGTTCTATTTATTGTTGTGGCGAGGTTTAGCTCACTAGAGCGTGTGGCTCACAGTGACTTGGATTTCTTTAGGTGGAGCATGTCCATCAATTCTGAGTTTGATATGCCTTTGTAAGTCAGGCAGAGATCACCTCTGAGTAAGCAATATGCCACTGAGTACAGCCAGAGTTTTTTCAGTCGGGCTGCATAGGACATATGTTTGAGGCCAGTAATCCTCTTGGTGAGGTAATTTTGTGGTCTTTCCAGCTGTTGGAAGTGTCTTGTGAGGTACATCCCAAATGGGGCATTGTACTCTATGATGGGTCTAATGAGTGACGAGTAGAGGAGCACTATAACCTCTTTATTTCTAGATGCGAACCCTTTAGTAATTAGATGGGCCACATAGAAGGACTTCCTAACTACTTTGGTAATATGATTGTCAAAGGAGAGATTACTATCTACCTGGGTCCCCGGATCTCTTATTACCTCTTCTGTATTAAAGGGGCTGCCACCTATGTGGTAATTCATGGGTGTTTTGTTTTTCCCAAACGGGATGACTATGCATTTTTTGGCATTTAGCTTGAGGCCATGACTTTGACACCAGGTGTCCGTGTCAGTAAGGCCCTTTTGGAGGATGTCCGTGTCAGCCGGAGAGTCAATTATAGCTCCCAGTTTGCAGTCATCAGCGAACTTGGTTAGCATAGTCCTCCTGTGTTTGCCTGTACTTCTGAGAAGTATATGCCGAACAGTTGGGGTCCCAGGACCGAGCATTGCGGGACACCACCTGTGACTGAGTTAGAGTCAGACCTGGAGCCCACTATTCTTACCATGTGAGTTCTGTCTGTAAGCCCCTTGGCAACCCATCTCATGACGTAGGGGTTTATGTTCAGGCTAGTGAGTTTTTCTGTAATACCTGAGTGGGGAATGGTGTCGAAAGCCTTGGCGAGGTCAAGGTAGGCTGTGTGAATCACCTTTCCCTTGTCTATGGCCTTGGTGACTGTTTCAAAGAAGTCAACCAGGTTTAGTAGGCATGATCTGCCCTTAACAAAACCGAACTGGGTCAGGTCAAGTGTTTGGAGGTTCCCAATGTCTTTGTTAATGAGTTCCATGATGATGCGCTCCATAGCCTTGCAGACCAGGCTAGTCAGGCTTATGGGGCAATAGTTACCAGGGTCAGTTGTTGCCCCTCCTTTGTGGAGAGGAATAACTGTTGCTGTGCACCATTCTATGACGTTGATGCTGATACTGTTTTCAATGTGGAAACTGAGGGTTGTACTGAGGTCACGATTGACACGTCGACCACGGGGCGATCCGTCAGTGAAGAGACTGGGGGTTGTGTTTCAAATGAGGAACTGGATACAGGTTCACGAGCAGGAGCTAGACCCAAATTACGACCTATGCAGAGCCATTTTTTGGATCTACTACCTGTTCAAGTGAAAAAGAAGGGCCCATGGAAGCGCTCTTCCAGCGACGACAGGGAATTACTGAAGAAAAGACGGACAGTAGAATGACTTATAGTGAGTCTAATAACATTGTTTTTAATCTGTCTTCACGTGAGTTAACACAGGACGAACTTGCAGTGTTGAATAAAGGTTTGTCGTTTGTCCCTAGTAAGATGTGTAGTTATCAGGAGGTACTACTTGATGTTATGTATTTTTGCAGGGGTCTGATGTTGGGGAAAATGTATGGAAATGTTGGGAATACACATGTAGGCTTGAGAAAACCAAGTAGTTTTGTACCGGTTTTGATACTGGCTTTACAACTTTTTATTAACCAATGCGACCATGATTTTGTAGAATATTTTCAAAAAAGGGACAGAGAGAGATATTACAACCTGAATGAAGGGCAGAGATTGGCGTTATCTAAACTAGGTGAATACACAGATATAACGATAAAGATGGCCGATAAGGGTGGTTCAGTAGTGGTTTTGGATTCGGGTTGGTATACTCAAAAGTTAAGTACGCTTTTATCTGATGTGCGCACTTATTTACCTATTAACCCCATTGAAGTGAGGAGGATTATTGACAAGGTGCACAATAAATTAACATGTTTGAATCAAATGTTGTTGATAACACCACAGGAGTTGGATTTTTTATATGTTGATAAACCGGTCACTCCGGTTTTTAAAGCACTGCCAAAGGTACACAAGAGTTTGAGTGACCCACCCCTACGACCGATTGTTTCGGGTAGGGGTTGGGTCACTGAAAATATATCGATTTGGCTGGAGGTGTTTCTTAAACCATATGTGGCCTCTATACAACACATATTGAAGGACACAGGACATTTTTTAATACTGATTGGCGATATTAAGTCAAGGGAGGCACCAGAGACGTATTTAATGGCCACTCTAGACGTGAATAATTTATTCACAGTGATCAATAATGATTATGGGTTAAGGGCCATCAAGACCCTTTTGACAGCTAGGGGCCTTCCACATAATAAAGTGGAGTTGGTTATTGAACTTTTAACCTTGGTATTGGAAAATAATATATTCCAAGGTATAGGTAATGTATATAGGCAGGCACAGGGGATAGCCATGGGCACCCCCTGTGCCAATACCTATGCGAATCTCGTGCTGTCCCATTGGGAAGAGTTGTTTGTGTTTGGTTATCATGCTTGGAATGAACAACTGTATAAATATTTCCGTTTCGTTGATGATATTTTTATTTTATGGAAGGGGACAGAAACGGAATTACTATCCTTCATTGGTTACCTTGAAACCACTACCACTTTCCTTAGGTTCAGTATGGTCACATCTAAAGAAGCAGTTGATTTCTTGGATGTTTGTTTGATGCAAACAAGGGGAAGTTTTTCTTCCAAGTTATTTAGGAAGGGGTGTTGGAGGAACACAATGCTGTCTTTCGACAGCATGCACCCAAGACACACCTTTCCTAATATAGTACAGGGACAGTTAGGACGGATCTCCAGGTTGAGTAAGGATGACGAACAGTTTGAGGGGGAAGTTATACATCTGGGACAATGCTTTGTTGACCGAGGTTACAATGATAATATGGTCAAAGAGGTTATAAATAGGAATAAACCACATAGATATAATAAGTATAAACCATGGTTAGATACACCTTGTAACAACCAGGTAGCTAGGGACGTTAGGTCCAAGACCCGTAAGGTAACATTGACTTATGGGAGTGACACTAAAGGGATTAGCAATATTATACGAAGAAATTGGAACATCATAACCAGTGATGAATCTCTAAGAGATATGGTAGGCACCCAACCGCAGTTTATATACAAAAGGAATAAGAATTTAAAAGATGTTCTATGTAAAGAAGAGAGGGCTCCAGTTAAAAAACATGTTATGGGGAGAGCAGGGACTGTTTCATGTGGGTGTTGCAAGGCATGTGCCTTTATTAAAAAAGGAGTTGAGTTTCGTCACCCCAATAACAACAAGTTATACACTTTTAAGGGCAGGGCGACTTGTAAAACTACCAATGTTGTTTATATAGCTGAGTGCAGCTCGTGTTCGAGCTACTATATCGGGAAGACGAATCAGATGTTAAAAGAAAGGATCCTTCAACATTTGTCCAACATCAAGAATAAAAATGAAAGTAATGCGTTGTTTAGGCATCTGAAGAAATATCCTTCACATGGTTTTACCTTTAGGGTTATAGTGGATTTGCACTTGACCCATAGGGGGGGGTGATATTAAATTGAATACGGAATTGGCTGAGACTAAATGGATCCTTGAATTGACAGCACACAGGGATCCGGGGTTAAATGATGTAGTACCGCTCAAACCAGCACTTAGTAAAAGGCGGGTTTTTTATTAGTTGTTGATTGGTTAGATTGTGTTTTAAAAACAAATGTGTGATGTAACATCTTTATCTGAAGAAGGGTATTGACCCGAAAGCGCTCATCATATGTTGTTCTTGTTTTATGGAATAAACTGCTTTTATATACAGCAGCGTCCGGCTACGTTTTTATTCAATTACTATTGGACTTCAGTTACGTTTAGCTGGATTTGGCAAAGCGACGACCTTTTTGTTTTTGTCACCATTCTATGGGCCCATAGCCTGTGGAGAGACTGAGGTTGAACAGCGTGTTTAGGTGGGGGGATTAGTTCGTTCTGTAGTTCATGCAAGACACAGCCTGGGACACCATCTGGTCCCATTTACGCTGTGTTTTTGGCTTTTGAAAGGGCTGTATTCACCTGTGCATCTGTGATTTTTGGGACACTACACTTTTCCGGTATTGTTGTGGGCCCTTTTGGATGTGAGAAGGGGGTGAAGTTTGCACTGAATCTATCTGCCAGGATGTTGGCAATATCAGGAGGTTCAATATATTTTGTGCTATTTTGTACTAGTTTAGTGCATATCTGTGAGTTGCCACTTAGATTTTTAACATAGCTAAAGAAGGCTTTGTGGTTATCTTTTGAATCTTTGGCTATTTTTCTTTCGAAGTTAGCCTTGGATGATTTCATTTTTTTTTTTTGTTTTTGTTTTTATTAAAATTTTGTGAATTTTACTTGCAGCTGTGTCAGACTGGTACTTATTATTGCCTCTGCTTGGTCCCTTTTGAAAGTATCATTCCTTATTCTCTCTTCGACTACTGTGTTTTTCAATGTGGCAAGACTGTTCATTGGGGATTGTGCAAACATTATAATATTGAAGTAGCTGAAAAACACTGGAAACATGCTCCACAAAGCATCATAGAAAGGGTTGAAGTTTATATCACATGGGGTCATCCACTAACAGTTTAAAAAGTAGATGCAATGAAACCAGCTATAGTAGTCCATGAAAAGAAGACAAAAGAAGCATTGATCACTGGAATTGCTACTCCCAGTGACTACAGTGTCTTACATACAGAGAGACACAAAGTCATAAAATACCAGGATTTGCAGGCAGAAATGAGGGCAGTGTGGAAGTAAGATACACAGACTGTAGTAGTAGGAGCAACAGGTCTTATAAAAAAGAATTTACAATCATACTTAGATATGTTACAGACACATGTAACTCCATATGAATTGCAGAAGGAGTCATTCCTGGGCAAATTGTGGGTGCTGCAAAGAGCTATTCTGGCTAACATCAAAGATTGAAACAATACTAATTTCATGAACTTTAATCATACTTTGATTTAGGAATGGGGTCCAATCCCATCATGGTATTTATAACCCAAAATACATGGAGAAATTAAAAAAAGAGAGACATCCTAGGATATTATCAGGGCCCATTGAAGCAGTGTTCTTGACCTTAAGGAGCATGGAGAGGACCTGCTACCTAGCTATACTTAGTGGAGATATGGTGGTGGTGGAATATTTCTTGGGGGGGGCTGATGGTGATAGTGGGGCAAAGTTGGAGCTAAATCTATCAGCCATCAGATTTGCTGTATTATCTGGCTCCATATATGTGGTCCCATTCGCCATTAGGTCAGCACATTGTTGGGTGTTGTCTTTAATGTTATGGACATAACTGAAGGAAGCTTGTGATTAAATAAAACGACAATAAAATAAACTGAACAGACCACTTTCAGCACTAAGAAACGGCTCTGTACACTCTGTGTAAAACAAACAAATAACGGCTCTAATAAAAGCTTGAATAACTGACTTCCACAGTTTAATATTTATTTCAAAGTAGACAGTTATGTGGTCTAATCTGACCAATGAGGACTTTACAGTAGGGAGACTGTATCATTTTCCCATGTTTGAGAGGACCAGATCAAGGATACTTGCACCGCTGGATGGCATGCAGAGTAGCTGTTCCAGGATGTTTGTGTTAAAGTCCAGGAGTCTCTGGGCCTGCATAATTGAACTTGTAGGTTTCCCAGTTAATGTAGAGATAGTTACCCACGAATATTGTATTTGGTGGAATGAGGAGTGTCTCTAGTTCATTCAAATAAGTGATATGGGCTTCCTGGCTCATGGAATGAGATCTATTGCTTGCAAGGTTATGGTATGGAACATTACTTATGCCAAGTTGGACATGGAGAAGCTGTTTTATCAGGCTAGAGGTGTGTTCATGTCAGATGAAATTTCAGACTCCTCCAACACTAGATGCTAGCTGAGCAGTAGCTGTTCTTAATGTGTGGATGTCATTATAGCTTTGCACTGCTGGGGTGTAACTGTGCTGAGCAGCAACACTTTTACATTATTCTGAGTCAGTTTATCTGTGGCAGTAGGTTTATCATATTGGCAGTGCCTAAGAACAGCACTATGAGGGTGGACAAGATTTTAGCCAATACTTTAAAATATGTGTGTGTGTGTGTGTGGGGGGGGGGGCAGGTGTAAAACATCCCTGGCAGAGCAGCATGGTCTGTCTACCATCTTGTCCCAGGCAGACAAATATTGTACTCCCTTGGAGTGACACTAAAACTAAGCTAACTATTAAAGCCAGTTATCTTCTGCTGGCACTGTGGCACCATCTTTGGAGAAGGTAAAATGCTTCTCAATGCTAAGGTCATACTAACCTGAGATACATAGTCTGAGAGCTCTGTAATGTCCTGTTTCATATAATCCAGGAGGGGTATGTCTCAGGTCATTTACACCTGCATGCACTATTATGGAGACATACTGGTACTCATGTTGCAATGGCCTGAGTACATGCATGATCTGGTGGATCCTGGCCACTGACAGGCAGCTGACCATGACTTTCTTTCCTTGCTCAGCCTGGTCAGTAGCTCATCTGTATATCACAATACTGTCTTCTGTGGATAAATTATTGTGTTTGTGGAAGTTTGTTTATGGGCGTAGAGACGGAGATACTTTGTGATGACTCTGTATATGCCTTGGTGCATGTTGTCTCAGCAGAATGTTCTGGAGGCTGCTGAGGATACTCGTTTTGTGTGATACGACTGGGGGGGGTCTTTTTGATTTTGGAAGATTACATTTAAGAGCCTCAGCAGGTGTGGTCTATCTGTTTAGTCCATACTATGTGTAGTATATGTAATATGTATGTATAACTGACAACCTGTTTGTTGATGTTTGTGTTGTTGAGAGATTTGCTTCCAGTGACATTGTATAATTTTATTTTTCACATACCATGTCAGTTTGATTTAGAATTCAGTGGCTGTCAGAAAAGATGAGAAGATTGCTACATTACCTCAGTCTGCCCAAATCCACCAGGCTGCTACAGAGATAATAGGAATGTACAAATCCATGCTTATAAATCTTTAATTGGTGCTTTTTTACTAGTAGATGGTACAAGAGAGGTTAATGGCCAGCTACTAGAATGTTACTTGTATTTGCAGTGCTCTGCTCCTTACTGTGAAAGCCAGTTGCTCTTTGCATTAGGGAGATTTCTCAAGTAGTCTTTTATATGGAAAATTTGACTTCAGAGTACTTGCGACTATAAAGGGAAGTGTAAGGTGCCCCACAAATATAAACATAACTAAATCTAATTAAGTAAAAAAAAATCCAAACTTCCTTATTTAGCACTGAAAATAAGGTCTCTTAGCCTAGTGAATAGCTTATGAGAAAAAACTTTGCAAAATAATATTTATATGCTTATTCTCAACAGCCAGTAAATGGGGAGAGGGAGGGGAATTATGTTGTCAAATTATCATAAGGGGTGTGCTACGACAGATGGACTGGGTTTAAGAATATGACTACAACATATTAGTGGAGGAGGGGACTATTAGACCATTAGCTCTGAGCTGACAAACCTGGAATTGCCTTAGTGCAAACACAAGTCCTGTGTAGTGTTACACACTCTAACTACATAAGAAGGAAAACAGGGTTTAATATCAACCACTTAAAAAGTAAAATGCAGTACAACTATATACTGAATTTACTAATATAGGCCTAAAGCAGATGTACAGCTTTTAAAATGAACTTATAAACAGATCATGAAATGAAATATCTTCACTTATCTTTGCTGATGTATGTACAGTAAACACTCGGTTAACCAGTACCCATGGGGATTGGTAGATGCTGGAAAACTATAGTTTCTGGTGGTTTGAGGGTTACTATTAAAAACAGGCCTGACTAATACTGTACCTTATGCTATTTGTTTTGGTTTGACTTGTTCTTAGGTTGGGGATATAAGGAATTTATTCCTATCTTCCTTTTTAAAACTCTAAAACTCTAAAAACGTAAGGTATGTTTCTGTGTGTGTGTGTGTGGGGGGGGGGGGTCAGAAAGTGGAACACATGAAAATAATGTTGCTGTATTTCTTCTATTTTTTTTCTGGTTGCTTAAGTTCTGGTTAACTGAGACTTTACTGTAGCTGTTTAAAAGAATAAAACAATTAACAGCTTGGGAATTCTTAGACCCTTAGCTCTGAGCTGACTGGCCTAGAACCTATTTACAAAACATGCTGGAGGGATAGGTTCCTGACCCATAGACTCCCCAGACTCTGGAATAGACTGCCCATACATGTCAAGCAGAGCGCCTTTTTTGGCTGTCTTCAAAAGGAACCTTGATGACTGGATGGGGAGATAGGAAATTCACCTCGGGGATCATGTCAGTTGCCCTGCTAGACAGGGATCCAGGGAAGTAAATACTGTGAGAAGAAATAGCCAGGGAATTGTTATGGCTAGGCTTGTATAGGCCCTAGGGCCAATAGCGTAGTACCAACTTATGAACCTATGAAAAGTATAGGGGAACTTCCCCAGTTCCCTGGCCAAATTTCCACTACTCAGTATGGATACTATCTCAGATCTACCCTGAAAAGAGGCCAGGGGCAATTGCCCTACTGAGGCTAACCCAATCAACAAAGTGTAAATAACATCACCTAACCCCAGCATCATCAATAGACAGAACTTATAGAAGAACTTATAGAACAGATAAGATGTGAATTAATAGTGAACAATTTCAAACAACAGTTACCTTTCAAGTATTTGAACTGAATTAAATCAAATCTGGCTCAATTGTTTTATCAAAACTATAAGTAACAAATCTAAGCAAAACTGCAAACTTTGCCCCATTAGTAGTCTGTAAATGAAGATAGACAGAGTCACGTGCAAATAAAAGCAAAAAAGAGCTAATTCTCATCAGCTGAATCACATTTTTGATTATGATGTTCAGCTATATAGTTTGACAGCGGCATTGCTTTATTTTTAGCAGCAGTTTCTTTATTCAGCAGTCATCTTATCGTGCCTGCTGTACAAGGCTTTAATAAGTGTTTCAGCTAACATGTATGTCTTGCCAGAGAGAGTGCTACAATAATTTATATTACATGAGGCTGTTATGGGATTTTAAAGTCTAAATGACCATTTATTTATTGACAGCTTCAAACCTATAAGAGCAGCTAGCTTTCACTTATAAAAGCATGTATCTCTATTTTCTGCTCAGAATGATTTGTTTCTAAATGTCTGAAGTGCCTGGCAGCTGCCAAAGAACTGTTAAATAAAATGTTGAGGTATACCACATACTGGGCATCTAGTTCATCATCATTCACAGTCTTTGCAAATCCAAGAGGCTAACAACTGCCATCATATCCTCTTCTTACCCACTAATGATGAAGCACTGATCATTAGGTTCCTCATTTCAAGCTACACCATGGGTAAATAACTTGCTCTTTGAGCATTATCCAGATGTTGCAATTGTTCACATTGCTGCTAATGTAATTTTATATCTGTATTAACTGCTCCTATTTGATTTTCAGCAACAGTAGTTAACAAACTTTCTTTGTTCAGCATCTTTTCTTTCAGCCAACAAGCCATGGGATATATTTCTACTAGTATTTGTACTGAGCAATGTTACAGCTGACCCAGCCTTACCACTTTGCAAGTGTTGCCAACACATAGGATTGCATGACAATAAAATGAGACACAGAGCTCAAGAATAATTATACTAGTTAAATCAGTGCTGATCTGGAAAGTAAAACAATAAATAAGCATATAATAGCAGTTTTCACACAATCTTCCTTGTTTGACTGCAAAAAAAAAGACAAAAGATTGTCCCCGGGATTCAATAAATTCTGTGTAGGCTCACTGTAGTCTACACAGAATGTACCTGTGTACATGGCCATGATCTTCCCTCAGCAGCACGCCTTGCATATTAATGGTGTGGCACACCTAAGAAAGTTTCACAGCTCAAAACCTCACAGAATATGGATAAGGAATCTATGTAACACCGATGGCATATGTGTCAGCCAGTTAACCTGACCGAAAGGAGTATAAGAACTAATGCAGGAGCTATGTATGCAATTTTTTCACTAATTTAGATGTTTTATTTTTTTTTTAATTTTGTGCATATTTGTGCAATGTGCCACATCATTTAGTTGTGCTTAGCTCTGTGCAACCATACATCAGACATATGCCAGACATCTAAAAATAGAAACAGGATGCAGTTGATTTTTTTTATTTTTATGTGCATGTTTGCATGATGTGCCACATTATTTAGCTATGCTTAGTTTTGTGTACCCATGCATCAGACATGCACCAGGCATCTAAAAATAGAAAGTGGATGCTTTCAGTTGTTTTAGCTGCTTAGCACCACGCAACCCCATCCAGTGAAGCTGCGCTATGCTTACAATAGTACCTTTGCAGTATATTTGAAGATGCATGAGTTCCCTTCACTATTCTTATGGTAAAATAGGTTGAGTGATGACCTATAGTGTACTAGGTCCTGGGTATGAGTCCTGGGCAGTAATACCTTTTTCCATATACTGCTGTGAAACTGTATGTCCCTGAAACATCTGCACACTTTGAATTCAATTATTGTAATATTTAGAGAAGGTGTGCAATGCTAAGCATCACATAAACATGGGTTTCCCATGTTTGCAAGATGTTAAGTGATGCAGCGCATTTTTGAAATTTTCAATATGATGAACAATGGTGGGAATGGTTCCTATTTAAAGGTCAACTGGCAGGAATTGCACAGTATTCCTTGGAGCCTGATCTTGTGTGTGGATATGGCTGTCATGGGAGAAGTAGTACACTTTCAGGAACAACATTGGGGTGTTCACGAGTCTAGGATTTTTATTGGACTCCTGGTACAGCACCATGGATCTCAGCTGCTGCAGGAGAACTATATTGGCTCAGAATGAAAGTCTGAGGCCTGGGATAGTTTGGCCAGAGACCTGGCTAGTGCAACTAGTATCCTCTATGCTAGTGAGCAGTGTTGTTACCATTATGATGACCTCCAATGAAGGAAGAGGGGTACTTTGGATCGATGGATCCAAGAGGCACAGGTAGGGAGTACCCAACAGATATGTAAGTATGTTTTCTAGTAATTCATAAATATACAAGCTGAATCTGTACAAAACTGGTATGCATAATGGTTTCCCTCTCTTACCACAGCTGCAGAAGAGAGGACTTGCAATGTGCGGTCCCATGCAAGCCATGGCCAGGATGAGGCAAGTGCATAGTATGTAAGAAAGTCAATAAAGTAATAAATGAATGTATAATTTAATAATAAAATTTAAAAAATACATATGTTGCAGTCTTAACAGTCATGTATGAAATACCTGGGACATAATAGACTTTCATTAATGTGTCAGTGCATATCTAAACTGTAAAAGCATATTAAAGCATGTAAGCATGCAGTACTGTGTAGCATAGCTTCCAAGCATTACTTAATGTTGTTGAATACCCAGATTAAGAGTCAATGTTGTGGTCCGGTCATTGTCAGAAATATGCTGTTGATTGCAGACAGTAACTGGTTAGGGTAAACATGTATGTTAACCCAAAAAGTAAACTGAGGACAGTCCAGTGCCAACCTACATAACGTGTAGTAACCAGGAACCAACCTGCCTTTCACTATGTTTTACCTCCTGCTTGCACTCCATTTCACCACTTTCCTATCTCCCCAATTTTCTAAGCTAAATGGTGGTGTATTATTACATGTATGTGAAAGCATAATAATCGCTTACAAAAAGTTCACATATGCCCTATATCAAACCCAGTACCATCTCACTTGAACAATATTGCATCAACCTACCAAGCCACACAACCAGTTAATTAGCACAGGTGTTGTAAGCAAGACATAGTAATTGTCATTTTCTCATCATTAGGCATGTTTATGTGATGCTGTGCATCACGCCGCATCTCGCATCAAATCTGCTAAAACATTAATGGAAAGATTGGAATTTAACTGGGAATCTGGTAGAGAAATACATCACTATAAACCCATATACCTAATAAAAGATGTAAGTGAGGTATGTAACAGTAGTTCAGTGTGCAATTTTCTGTACAACATGGAAAAACACACCTGCTATATCACTGATTCTGTAGTTCAATCTGTGAAATGCTTTGAAAACATTTATTTTTTGGTTCACGTGATCCTGGGTTCAAATTCAGTTGTGTCTAGCATTTAAAACACATGTATGTGTACATCGCCGTTATAAATTGTGATATGTATGACTATGTCATCACCTGTTTATTCACCCAGTGCAATAAAGCTGGAATGTTGGCTTCTAAATAATGTAGGTCAAAGGCCTAAAGATAGGAACACATTTTAACTATTCCTATTACAACCCTAGAAAGTGCCTAGAATGTCAGGTTATGCCTTGACATGGATTCCCAGAGGAATTTGAAGTATGTAATTCAAATATGGCCCACTAATTTCAGATTGCAGTCCACAATGATTTGCCAGTGATATTCCAGACAACCACAGGTGTAAAGGTAATGCACATATATGGGAGTCATGACAGAATCTAGGGTTGCCAGCACATACGTTCCAGATGACTAACATGACATAACACATGGCTTGGCAGTTGTTTGAGTGGTTGATATAATTGTTAATATACCCCCTACCTTGTTCTAGGACACACCAAGCATGTTGTCTATTACTCTGTTAATGATACATTTGGCTAACATACTTATCTTAAACACATACCTAAATTTCCAGTGGGATGAGGTCCCTCAATTTGGATCTGGCTGTTCATGAAGGCTGCTACAGGTCCCACAGTTACTCTTCTGTGTTGTCGTCCTGTAAAGTCTTCACCCTCTCTGTGTATGCCTATTGCCAGCAGCAGCAGCAGCAGCTTCAGCCTGTAGTACGCACATCTATATGTAAAAAGTAGCTGGTACATTCTCTCTGTGCTGATGTTGTATTTTTACTACACTAAATTTCATCCCAACATATAAGAAAAGGGATGGGAATTATATTGATGCTTTATATCTTGTTGAGTAGTTGCATGGGATTGGCTGATTATACTGTACATCAGCTGTGTAGGCTGCATTTATCATTTCTGAAGCACAGATTGGTTCAGAGGCAATCAACTGCTAATGAAAACCATCACAAAAAGGCAAATTTCTAGCTAGGCAAACTAGTGTGGATAAGAGTTACTTCTCATGTAAAACTCATTGACACATTTCTTTTAGAGCAGTATCTTTCAACAGAGGAGTAGTGTGTACTCCATCAGGTATGCATCCATTTTGTTTCCTGCATGATGCATGAGTTTGAATATACTAAGGAAGAATGTGGATTACATCATTAAGCCTTGTTAGAACTGCACTGATGACATGGCATTGATCTCCAGGTCAGCCCTGTTAGACGTAGAGGGGATATAGAGTACACGAAGAGTATGATGCTGTCTGATAACTAGGTACACAGCTCTCCTGGGTACTTCCTTTGATAGCAGTTGTAGTAGTACACTGCTGTTTTGTTGGCACTATTGTTTATATTACTTTTTTCATGGGGGGGGGTATTTCCTGCTGTGGAGCACACTACAATGGACTACTGTGTTTGGTGTGGGAGCAAAAATGAGTATCTGCCATGGCACAAACAGGAATATGCCACTATTGCTACTATCCTAGTTGCATCCACACCCTTTGTATTTTTGGCCCACTGTTGAATATGACATGTAATTAAGCAGTGATTACTGATAGCCTTCCTTTAGTGCTGTATCGCTACACAGTTTACTGTTACATATATGATTCTTATATGTGTTCTAATTTCTTTGTATTTCAGTAAACATCATGCGTGCATGCCACAGGCCACCATTTTTTGAGGCAGAAAACAAACACATCACTGAGGTGTTGTGACATTATCAGGTCATGCTGTCCCAGGCAAATAGGTCAGAACGTGCAACCCTGTGGGATGAACTGACACACACATAAATGCCTTGGGTCATCAAAATTGTACCTATGAGCAGGTGGACACCATGCCACAGACATGATAAATGCAACAAGGAGCTGTGATGTTGATGTGGACAGGGATCGTCATGGCACCGGTGGTGGTCCTGCAGCAGAACCTTCTCTCACAGCTACAGATGAAGTCCTGGTGAATCTTGCTACACAGGACAGCTCCCAGACATCCATCGGCCAATATGTGGTGGATGTGTGTGCCACCCATTCCTTTCAAGAGGAGCTTCCAGGTATGCTTAATTAGATCAGCAGTAGAATACTGTCACATTCATCCTGTCAAGGTGTATAGAGTTTTACATGGGTGTCAGTTTTTTTGGGGGGGGAGGAAAGTTAGCTGCAGTTGTAAGCTCATGTAGAGACTGTCATCCACATACCTTTTAACATTGCAGTTACTGTAGATATGAGATTACTGGACATATTAACTCCTGTTATACTGTAACATGTGGTGATGCTGCTGCTATTATCTCTCCCTCAACTTTTTTTATGACAGTCAGGAACTGGAAGAGGCCGTGCTCCTGCTGCTAGTAAGCAGAAAATTGTTATGTCAGAGATGTAGATATATTTCAGTGTCTTAGCTGAAGTGTCATCCCAGTCCTGATGGCTGGATTGATGTACTGTCTGCATAATTGTCAACTGTACACATATTTTCCGAATGTCCAAGTTTACACTCATACCTCTACCTTGTACGTATAACCATAGTGATTGACTTGAAAACTATTGTCACAACATTAATGATTGCCATAACTGACAGCTGTATAGATGTTTACAGAGTGTCTACAGTGTACATCATTATTTTTTGCTCATTAGATTGTTGTTTTCTGAATAATTATTTCCAAATCATTACAGATTGGGGTTAGAAAGTAATGTCCACATGTCCCACTCTGTGAGGCTGTGAGGTATACAAGTCTGTAATAGTGACAGCAGTGTATACACCTTAACATATAAATGCACCATAGTAGTGCAGAGCATAGAACTGCAGATATTAATGTATTGCTTTTTCCTTTTTATCACAGGTGACCAGGGATGTTGGCCTTTGTCCCCTACACCACCTGATGTCAGTGTCTCTTCAGAGTCTGATGATGATGGTGGCCAAGTTGAGGCACAGCTTGGGGCTGCAGAGGCTGAATCAGACACAGAGGCTTACATCCCTCAGCCAGACTCAATATCACTGTACACAGCCAGTATGCCTACACATACCCAGCCCCCTGAGACTACAGATGTTGGACAGTTGGAAAGTGGGGATATTGAACAGGAAGTGGCTACTGTGGCTTCAGTGACTGTTGACATTGGCCACAATCTAATGAGCAAAAAATAATGATGTTGAGGTTATACACAGGCGCTTATAGGATGCCTGCTGTCCCTCCACCACCTGTTGCAGGTGTCTCAACACATGTCACTCAGTGTATGTTTAGGGCCATCCTGGAGGCACAGTCACATTCTGAAAGGAACTTCAGACAAATGCTCAGGGTCATGGATGCAGCACAGTCTGACATCCATGACTGTGTCCACCATGTTGCTGATACCCTGGATCAGTTGACTGAAACAGTGGAAAAAGGAAGGTCTGAGACAGACTGCACACTATATGTCATAGAATGCACATTGTCTGTGATGGAATGTCTGACTGGAGTTGAGCATCGGCTTTGTGGGCATAGGTAAGCAACTACATCTGCTGAGTGTCAATGTGGCCTTGCCCAATCATGGTCTCGTAATGGCAGTACATCCAGTGCTCTGGAAAAGAGTGTGCTGTCCATGCCAAGACATAGCAGGCCATGGGCTCATGGTCCTGGGCATTCCCATGAAGGGCACATGCCCAGCAGACATCAGTCACTTCGGGTAGTAGCACAGCATCTGACCTTGGGTGTGGAGGTGCCAGTACAACTCCTGGCAGAGCTAGTTCCCATGTTCAGGGGCAGAGATAATGAACTGTCAGCTCTACCATGCACAGCTCACAGTTGTCCAACATACAGACATGTAGGGCTAACACTGAGCTTGGCTGTGTTCATGCAGACACTCACACACCAATGTCACATTGAGGCACCTACAGACACACAAGCAACATTTCCATGGTCCATCTTGCCTGCTTCCCTTGCTTAGTCACACATATGCTTGCAAACCTATTGGGTCAGCATGGGCCTCATCCACCTGCACACAACACCCTGTGCAAGTAATGATAACTGTACCACATCCTATCATCTTTCTCACAGATGCAGGCTCTTGGTGCTGTTGACATGGTACTTGTACTTGTCATTTACAAATATTGTATTTTGCCACTTATAGTGTGGATAACATAATCATTTGTATACATGAAAATGTATGCTGTTGTAAGGGCTGTGGAGTCACACAATGAAATGTGTCTCATGGAAATATTTACATTTCCTTTCAGGATTGTGTAATACACACCTATGGGTACATATCTTCAATCAACCCATCAATGTCAGAGTACAGGATTGAATGTCAGCACAGAAGACAAATGTCATCAGAAAGGTAATACAGTATAGGTTCATGGGTTCATAGGTTCAAAGGTGTTTACTAAGCTAATGAACACAAGGGCTTTTTTAAACCTAGCCATTCATCCCATATCTCTGGCAAGTTCTAATACCCTTGATTAGTGTAAGCAGTGGTTTGGGAGATGAAACATTTACAAGCAGGGGCCTGGTAGATGAGCCATTTACAGTTTGCCTATGTCCATTAGAGATATAGGTGCAAAATCAGGGATGAATTCCCTATTCCCCATCCAGTTGTCCAAGTTGCATTTGAATTGTGTTAGAGAGGAATTCTGCTTCACATGGATGGGGATCCTGTTCCACAGAGGGGGTAGTCTCTGGGATACATACCTGTATCTCCAGCAGGTCCTATATATATTTTACAGGTAAGTTGTAAGTCTTTAGAATGGGTAATTCTGGTGCTGTTAGTTTGGTGGAAATGCAGGAAGTCCAATGCCCTGTATGCGAGGCTTAGATCTCCCCTAAAATCCCTGTAGGAGACAGAATACAGGGATAGGGCCTTGATGCAATATGCATAGGACATTTTACATACGTCCTGTATTGGTTTAGCGAGTAACCTCTATGGATATTCCAATTATTGGTTATGCCTGGTTAGGTATATACTAAAGTGGGCATTGTACTCAATGATAGATCTGATGAATGCCGAATACAGTGGAGCAATGACTTCCTTGGACTTAGATGCCATACCTTTGTTTATAAGTTGTGCAACATAGAATGTTTCCCCAATACTGTAGACACATGACAGTCAAAGACTAGATTACTATGTGTGTGTGTCCCTAAGTCCCTAACTTCAATCAGTCAACTGTTATAGGTGTGTTGTAAATATGATAGTTTACAGGGGAGGATGATTTCCCAAAGGATAGTATTATATATTTTTTGCCATTTACTTTCAGTCCATGGCCCCAACAACAGTTGTATGTCTGTGTCACCACCTCCCGTAGAACATTTGTGTCAATGTGGGATTTACTGACAGCTCCTAATTTGCAATCATCTGCAGATTTAGTCAGCCAGAGACCACTGACATTGGCTTTCACTTCAGGGAAGTAAATGCTAAAAAGGAGCAGTCCAAGGACTAATTCCTGACGGAACTCCACTTGTGACTGGTCTCTTTGTAGAGGTGGCCTCACCAGTTCTAACTTCATGGGTCCTGTCTGTGAGCCATTTGGCTATCCACTGGGTGACATACAAGTTTGTATCTAGCCTCTTAGTTTTTCAACAATGCCTGATTGGGGTATAGTGTCAAATGCCTTGTCAGGTCAAGGTAGGCAGTGTGAACCATTTTTCCTGCATCCATTGCTTTGGTTACCTTGTCAAAGAAGTCCACCAGTTTGAGTAGGCATTATCTGCCTTTGACAAAACCAAACTGGGTTGGTTCCAGTGTCTGACGATGTGCTATATCTCTGGGTAATTTCCATGATAATTTTTTCCATGGCTTTTCATATAAGACTAGTGAGATGTATGGGTCTGTTGTTTCCAGGGTCTGTAGATGGCCCACCTTTGTGCAGATGGATGACTGTTGCTTTTCTCCATTCCTGAAGCACAAAGCCTGTTTGGAGGTGGCAGTTAAATAGCAGTTCCCGAGACTCTGATAGGTCATGTTTCATGCTATTTAGAAGCCATCCTGGGATATTGTCTGGGTCCACTGATGCAGTGTTCTTGGTCTGAGAGAGATCATTAAGGACCTGCTCCCTAGTGGTAGTACAGGGAGTTATATTTGATACTATTTCCTGAGGGAAGGTTGAGGGGGAGAGGGGGTGAAGTTGGAGCTGAATTTATCAGCCAGGTGGTTTGCTATATCTTCTGGCTCATTATAGGTGGCTCCATTTACAATGAGCTCTGCACACAATTGTGTATTGCCTTTGAGGTTGCAGACATAGCTAAAGTATGCTCTGTGGGTGTCCTTGGCCTGGGAGGCCAAACTTACCTCAAATTTGGATTTTGTAGATTTTATTTGTCCTCTGAGGTTTTTGTTTAGTTTGATGAGAGTGCTTTTGTCCCCCTGTGTGCTGCACAGCAAGTTTTGCCATGATTTTCTTTCTTCTGTTATACAACCCATTACCTCTTCCTGGTGGGTACAGCTGCCTCTATGCATCTATTAACATGCCTATACAGGACTTCTTTGAATACTTTTGCATAGGCCACAATTTTCTCAGGGTTTCTGGGGTCTTTAAATCTTGCTAGGTTATCAATTGATAGTAGAAGGTTAGCTTTAGAGTAGTTCCTGAATAGTCCATGTTTAGCTGGGGAGTCCAGGTTTTTTTAACTTCAAAGGAGACCATTTTGTGGTCTGACCTTACCAGGGAAGACATTATAGTAGGGGGTGTGCATCACTCTCACATATTAGTGAGGGCCAGATCCAATATGGTTGGTGTATTGACTATTTGGTCCAGGGAGTTTGGGTTTACGAAATCCAGGAATCATTGTGCCTGTACGTTTGGTGTCATATAGGATTTCCAGTTAATAGTGGGGTAATTAAAGTCATCCATGAATATGTTAATGGGTTGGATGGTTAGTGTTTCTAATAAGTTTACATAAATGCTATGGGTTTTTTGGGTAATAGAAAGGGCCTATAGCTTGCAAGGAAGTACTATTGGAGTTTGCCTCTGGTGATTTGAACATGGCGCAGCTCAAGGACATTATCCTATTTGTCCAGCCTTGAAGTATATTTAGTTTTGATAAAATGGAAACACCTCCACCTTTAGTCCCTGCCTGTGAAGTAACTGGTTTAAATGTGTGGAAGGCATTGCTCTCTGCTGCTTTCAACCATTTCTTAGTGACCGATCAACATCAGCATTCTCTAGGGTGAAGAGACCTTCTGGCAGTGGAGTTTTTGGTTTAGACTCCTAGCATTGAGCAGTAATGCTGTCAGATTTCCTTGGATTTGACTTGTTATGTCAGAAGTACTTTCAGTTTGTCTTTGCCTAAAAAAGGCAAAATGGGGGAAGACAATGTTTTAACTAATATTTGAAAACCTAGAGGGGAGAGATGCAGTCCACCCCTGCCAAAGCAGCATGGTCTGTTGACCATCTCCTTCCATACTGACAAATATTACACCCCCCTTAGAATGACACCAGAAACTAGGCCAGTTATTAAAGTCAGTCATCTTTGTTCACATTGTGGCATCATCCTTGTAAAAGGTGAAATGCTGCTCAATGCTAGGCTCATACCAGCCAGGGACACATATTCGGAGAACTCCAAGACGTCTCTTAATATAGTCTAGGCAGGTATGTCTCAGGTCATGTACTCCCACATGGACTATGACTGAGTCATATTGGTACTTGTGGTCCAATGGCATGAGTGTGTGTGTAATAAGGCAGATCCTAGCCCCTGATAAACAACTGACAGTGCCTTTCTCCTTACTCAGCCTGTTGACAGGCACATCAGTGTCTCACGATGGAGTCTACAATGAGTAGAATGTTGGACTGTGTAGTGGCTTGTCGTATGGGCTTAGAGGTTGACTCAACATGAGATGTAGCTGTATGTGTTGATGTGGGTGTTGTTTTGAAAGAGTGCTTTTGGGGCTGCTGAGGGTATTTGTTATCTGTACGTCATCTAGGAGATCTTTGTGATTTAGGACGGTTACAGCACATGTCTGCTTTGAATTTTGTGTGATGGGCATGGTGTGTGGACTACCTTATTAACATTAGGACTACCTTTATAAGAGAGAGCTTGCCTGCAGTGACATTGTATAAATACATCTCTCACATACCATTTCAGTATGTTTGAGAATGAACTGGTTGTCAGTAAACATGAGGCAATTTCTACATTGTCTCAGGATACCTGTATCCACCAAGGTGGTGACGGACACAGTGGGAAAGTTCATATCCATGGCAACAGACCCTTTTTTATTAATAAAATAGTTGTAGTGAGAATATTAATCAGTGTCACGTGTATCTGGTTTGCAACTATGGGGACAGTGCTAGTCACTGCAGACTAGCTGTCCTGTGTACAACTAGGTATTGGATAAAATTACATTGTGCTTTTACAGGGAAAATGTCACTCAGTCTGTCTGAGTGTGTACAGAGCACTGCCAAACACTTGAGGGGATACTAATACATAGACCCTGGAAATTTAAGGATAAAGTATTTAGACAGATATTCTGAACTTAGACACAAATCAAGCAGTGCTTACTGAAATCAAAGAATTAGCTTATCAAGAATGACAAAAAGAAGGGAGTCGTATGAATGGCTACTGCCTGTCTACTACTAGTGCTGGTCTCAGCATAGCTTCACTCTGATGGGATACAATGTTCCTTTGCTTCTTCTCTCACCAGATGCAAAACATTGGCACCAATCCAAAGATAAGAAGCAGATCGCAGCCTGTTTGGTGATCCAGATGATACAAGGGTCTGTAGGCTTCTTGTAGCCTTTTCCCGGTAGATGCCTAGAATAGCAACTAGACCAATCAATTCAGTTTTGGAAGTATTATGCCTTGAGTTCTGAGGTTCATAGGATGTGACTAGGGTAGTGACCCGATGATGGTTGGGAGCATAGCTGATGCATCACAATATAATGTTCAATGACAGATGACATGGATATCCAAGGTTTATCAAACAAAGTCCACAGAGGCAGTGATCCAGGTTAGATAACATTTTCACAGCAATTCATAGAGCCTGTCTTTTAACAGGGTAATGGAGATGGTCTTCTTGATATGAATGTGAGGCCTACTGCAGAGGACTGTCCATCTTTGTGAGATGTTCTTGTCCCTCCAGCATGTCCTATGTATGTCATACTGTACATTTAGGGTCCTGGAACATGTAATTGTAGTCCCACATTAGTTCACAGAACTTCCATTTGCCGTCTGGTTGTTTGAAAGGCGTTGTAGCCTTGCAAGGCCAAAGTACTTACTGCAAAGTTGAACAAGTTTTCTGCGAATGCACATACATCCCCATCTTCACTGCAAAGAATGCTTACAGAGAGTATGTTTTACACTGTGAACACCAAGGGTTTAGCAGCATTGCCCTTACTTTGCTGGATTTGTACATTGTTAATTTGTAAGTCTGCTCTTGTGACCCTGCCTAATAACAGGATTTTGGTTCAGTTAAGTGCAATATGCCTGACAAAGCAGCGCACTCAATCCACCATGTTATCCCACACTGTCAGGTCCTGGTTTATATCAGAATGACACCATAAACTTAATAACATCTTACATGTATGCATCTGTCAGGCCTCTACATAACTATGGTGTTTTGTGATGTATACACAAGCAATAATCTATTGCTAATGACATTAGCAGTGTCTGTTGAAGAGAAGTGGACAGCTTCCCATTGGCTTACATAAAATGGTCTGACTAACAGCTCACACACACACACACACACACACACACACACACACACACACATACACACACACACATACACACACACCAAGTTGGTTGCGGTGAAAATAGTACATTACCTATTTACAGTCACAGAACACTGGACATCACAACCTCACACACACAAAGTTGGCTGTACTGGGAATAGAACCCCTACCTATCTAAGTTTATAGAGTACAGAATGCAGTACATATTATATATGCCACAGCTTACGTCTGACATTAACATGACTTTAGATAATCATATAATACATGACATCAGGAGGCTCAAAACAGTGCAAAACCTTGGCATTGTGGGATTCACACTTATTCTGTAGGTAGATGCCCACGCACACACACACACACACACACACACACACACACACACACACACACACACACACACACACACACACACACACACACACACACCAAGTGGGCTGTAGTGTGATTAGAATAACTATCTATCTAAATCTATAGACTACAGAACACAGTACTTAACACAAACAACATGGTCCAAGTCTGAATTTAGCATGGCATTAGGTAATCTTATAGTACATGACATCAGCAGGCCTTAGGGAGGACAAGGGTTTGGAGGCTTGCCTCAACTGTATGGCCCAAAACAGTGCCAAACCATGCTATTTTGGGATTCACACTTATTCTGTAGGAAGATGTACACACACATACCAAATGGACTGGAGTGAGATTAGAACCCCTACCTGTCTGCATTTATATACTATAGAACACAGTACTTAACACACATGCCACAGCTCATGTCTGACATTAGTATGTAATCTTATAGTAGATGACATCAGCAGGCCTTGTCAGGCCAGGTGTTTGGAGGCCTGCATCAATTGCAAAGCCCAAAGACACAATTACAGTTCGTGTTTTTCATCTACTAGTCGATTTTCCTTCATTTACAACAACTCTGTCACAGGAGTCATCATCAAGTGAGCGTTTACAAATCTGATCAGTTGTGCCATCTGGTGTAGGTCCACACTTCCTTCATCTTATTCCATTTCATCAGTTACAGATGACTTAACGGTGTTTGAATTTGAATGTTAGTGGGAGTGAATAATTTATTGTGGGAGACATCTGGTGATTCTTGTCTATTCTTGTAGAAAACACCAGTGGAAATTCTTCCACGGGACCACCATTTGACACCACTATGATTGTCAGTAACACTTTTTATTTTTGAGATTAATTAACTATGGCTCAATATGTACGATGCAATACCAGGCTTAGCTGGAATTCATTTCATTTCAGTCAATAGAGTTACATTTTTAAGTAATGGACATTAGTTAACCATTGTTCATTTTAAAAGTTTTGATACTCGGTCATTATAGATTGATTTTTACTCAGATGTTATTATTTTTGTAACGATGTACAAATGTCATATGAGATTACACATTTCAAAAAATGTTTTATATATATATAATTTTTAAAAAAATGTCAATTATTGTTATATGGGATGTACATCATTTCCTGTTCATGACTATAAAACCAGGATGTTGGGAGGCATCCTGGTTTTCTGAGGAAGTTCATGTTGACAATAAAGTGAAAGAAAGTGCTAAAATCTATCTGGCTTTGCAGCTTCTTTTAATTTTTCCACAGTCGCTAACTTTTTGTTTTTTTCAGAGTTTTGTTCGGGGTTCCGAAAGTGTGTTTTAATTTTGTTTTTTTAATCTTATAGTACATGACATCAGCAGGCCTTAGGGAGGACAAGGGTTTGGAGGCTTGCCTCAACTGTATGGCCCAAAACAGTGCCAAACCATGCTATTTTGGGATTCACACTTATTCTGTAGGAAGATGTACACACACATACCAAATGGGCTGGAGTGAGATTAGAACCCCTACCTGTCTGCATTTATATACTATAGAACACAGTACTTAACACACATGCCACAGCTCATGTCTGACATTAGTATGTAATCTTATAGTAGATGACATCAGCAGGCCTTGTTCAGGCCAGGTGTTTGGAGGCCTGCATCAATTGCAAAGCCCAAAACAGTGTAAACCCATGCCAGTTTGGAAGTCAGTGTAGAATACACACTTGCTCTGTATGGAGATGCACACACACCTACACACCAAGTGGGCTGGAGTGAGAATAGAACCCCTACCTGTCTACATTTACAGACCACAGCACACAGTACTTAATGCACTTCCCATAGCTCAAGTCTCCTTTCTAAATGAATGCAGGTGAACAAGTCCTAGAGGACTTAACCAAACAATGAAATGAACAGCTTGGGTGGTCTAAAGAATCACATTGTGTCTTACTGTCACCTGCAGCTAGTAGGCTAGCAGTCAGATAACTGTTTAGTAGCCTAGCCATGTGACAACAGTATCCGTATTGAGCATATGTATCTGTTTGCATTTGGATGGGCAAGCCCATGGCCAAAATCAATTTGCCCTGTCCATGAGCAAGCACACAACATTACAGATTACACAATTTGTTCAGTTCCTGATGTATGTGTGGTGAAATCCAGCAGACACAGGGGGCTGTAGTGAATGTGGGTGTTCTTGCTGGTGTAGATACAAACAAATGGCTTCACAATATATGTACATAGTCTTGTACTGTGTCATACATTTTCAAGGTTCCCACATGCAGTCTTAAGAAGACATGTGGTCTTGAATAGTAGGCACTATAACTCTCAACTCTCCAGATGTTTGCAGCAAGTCCACAGGTTTGACTCATATGTATGTGTGTTTCACACTAAATTGTGGTTTGCTTTCAAATGTGGCATCATTTACAAATGAAGTTAGAGAAGACTGCCAGACATCTGAACTTCAGAAGTCCCAACAATCCTCCAAATGCCACCCATGTTATTCTATGCACTTCCACATTTTGTAAGTGCATTATCTAAAGTTGAGCCCTTACTATTGGTCCTTTGTCCAACATTATATGTGGCTTAGTGCAGCTTTTCTCTCTATGATTTGGGTATGTTGGGCACTACAGATATACACAGGCACACACACGCACACACACACACACACACACACACACACACACACACACACACACACACACACACACATATATATATATATATATATGTTAATATATTTTTTTTAAATTAAATTGTGTGAGGAGCAACGGACTTGTGCTTTGATTAACTAAGTGTACGGGCATGCTCATTGCCATTTTTGGACCTGTTGCACATTGCTAACCAGTGTGCAAGTGGGATGTTCATTGCTTATATCAGAGTCTTACTGTCCCATAAACTGAGTCCAGCCCACACCTAGCTGTACTCCAGGCTGTGATTTCATTTATTATGCAGTCTGACCTCTGTCCCTGTTTCTGTACTGCTGTGCTTCTCGCAAACTGGCTAAGACTTATTAAATAGGTTGTAGACATGCGGCACAGAGTGAAAGTGTGTAATTAATATGAGAAAGAGGTTAATAATAGTATAGCATGCACAAAGTCACAGTCTGTAAAGTGTAATGTATTACTAGTTCACATCCAAAGTATCTGGATATCTCAGGATTAGAGCCCTGAACACTATCTCACACACTGACTGTTTTAGTCTTTTGAGCCACAAAAGCTGCCTGACAGAAAGGTGATCATTCATCACACAATTATCTGCATAAATATGTGCATTGCAATTCTTCAGTAACCTAACACATGCAATGTAAGATCAAATTCTATATTGCTGCCCTGAGACTGTGTGGCATATTAACTGTGCGTAATCCTCATATACCACAGGTAAGTTACTGTTATGGCAGTTACAAAGGGACACTCCTGTTTTGAGGGGGGGGAAACAAACCCCATGTTCAGCTAGGATACACACTAGTCTATCATTTAACCTCACTTTCTAATATCTCCCTTGAATGACGTACCAGTAATCTGTTGCAGTAGAAATGCATGAATATTCCATGCATGAGGCTCACTGATTACAAATGGAGACATGATAGTGGAATGGCTGTCTGTAGTCACATGTGGGTGTAATTTATGTCCAACTAGCCCATATAGTTACTTGCATAATGTACCAGGTCCATAGTTACAATGACATATCATAATAATCCACTAGAATACTGTGTAGGTTACAGACTAACATCACAAATGCAGTAGTTGACAGAACTGTAGCTCAGGACTAACTCTGTTTGATGCAAGCAGTACACAGCATATAGCATATACTGTGAATATTTGTGCATGGACAATACTGCAGGGCTCCACCAGATATATCAAGGCACTGGAACTGTGACTTCAGAAGCCCAAACACATGCTCTGTGAAGTTCCTACTTTGTGTGTGTGCCTCATTATGGCAATCTTCCATGGGTGTGCATGCATTTTTGATGGTGTCATTATCCACGGTTTCTGGGCGTAGCCAGCATTCTCCAGTAAATGGCCCTGTGGGATGTCTGCCCTACAAACATCTAGTACAGCTGTGATGTGTGCCAGATATGGGAGTCATGATAACTGCCAGGGTAGCCAGCACACACATTCATGATAATCCCCTGGGCATTGCACATGACTTGGTAGTTGATGGAGTGGTATCTCTTGTTGTTAATGTAGATTCTACCCTGCTCACTAGCTGGTGCCTTGATGTAAACATGAGTGCAGTCTATGTCACCCAGTACTTCAGGGTAGTGTGCTACATGGTAGAACTGTTGCATATTGCTGGCCCTCACCTCAGGAGAAATGGGAAAGGATATGTGCTCACTGGCATGTGGGAGAATAGCATCCAGGAATTGGTGGAGTATCCTGGATGCAGATGCCTGTGACATCCGCCTCATGTCCCCAAAAGGTCTTTGAAAAGTACCTGTAACTAGTATCCAAAAGGTTACACATACCTTTGTTTCAACTGGGATGAGTTCCCCTCTGATAGCTCTGGCTCTGAGTTGAGAGCAGCAGTGCTCACTGAGTTCTTGTAATATGTCCCTGTCCATCCTGTAGTGCTGTATAATCTCCAGCTTATGTACCTCCTGAAAGGTTGCTCTGGGCCTGAACACTCTTCTCTTTCTCATCCTAGGCCTACTGTCAGCACCAGTAACATTGACTCCCAAATCTAGCACATACAGACGTAGAATAGCTGCAGCAACCCCTAGCATTATTTCAGTTAAAATTTCCAAGTTTCTACTCTAATGCTTCAGAGTATTGAGGGAAAATCACAACGTATGGTGTATGCATATTGTATACAGTTCTGGAGTGGGTCCACCATGTGTGATTGGCTAATTATGATGCAGTTCACCTGCTTAGGATATAATTGACATGATTTAAAGGCCCAACTTTAGTGAGTGATGCTGCTCTGTGTGCAGCATAGCTATGCAAAACTGTAAATTGTTAATTGAATACATCCGGTTTCCATTTATAGCTGTCTACATCATCACTTGGACATGGGTGGTCTGGTCATGCAAACAAGCTGAGCTATACCCAAACAGTTTGAGCAAGCAGCACACTGCTCAAAAACATGTGTATTAAGCACAAAAAAAATCCTTTAAGTGACATGACACTCCCTCTATGTCATACATATCCAGTGGGACTATAAACACCTTGGAGCCTACACGAAGTAGATAATCGTACACAGTTGCTCCCTTTAGTGATTCAACATATCCACGGTATTTACCCCTCATTTGCATAATATTCATCTGACAAACTAGAAACTACATGGTTCATAGCCATTTAACCTGGTTAACAGCATGAAAGTATGATTGTGCAGACTTGATGCAAGGTCTTACAGTACTTTTGTCTACAGTACATAATATAGTGTTCTTTTATATATATTTTTTTAATTTTTATATTGAGCATATTTGCACAATGTGGTGCATAGAATAAACATGTGTAAATTTAAAATTAAAAAGAAAACTTTAATTTGACATAATTCCAGATGTTTTCAGACATCCACAGTGTATGATGTGGACATTTATGTATGGGATCTTACCATTTTTATGGGAATTATGTCCATATTTGTGGACTTATAAATCCCTAACATTCAGTGTAGACTCCTGTACTCCTGTACGTGGAAAATTTCTGTGTGCACTACTAATTCGGAGATGGAGTCTACACACATGCATTATGGGTTGTTGGATCACTCCATCTGGTTAATCTGCATAAAATTCATCTAATTAAGCAAAAATCTGCATTGCACTAAATGTTCCTTAGTTGTGCGTGTATGTGCATGAGTGTGCTCCGCTACATGGAGTTCACTGAATCTAAAATTGTTCACGCCATAAGCTTTATTGAATTTCCTTGTGTGTTTTTGTTTCTGAATTTCTATTTTTCTAAATTACTATGAAACTTTTGTCCTTGCATCATGGAACCTTTAGGTTCTGGAGAAGGCATACTAGGAAATATCGGTTTAGAAAATGGAAAGATAGCTAGCTGGACACACTCATTTTCCATGTTTTGTTAAATAAATAAAACACTGCGACATGGTACAGCCTATGCAACCTTTTTGTATTGCAAAGGGTTTTATTACAGGCCTCAGCAGCTATCTTGACTGCAGTTCATCTCCTTGACTTTTTTACTTTCAAAAGTGAAGTTTTCACATTTAATGTCATAACTCATCTGAACAGGTTACGAAATGGTAAGAAATGACATTGTAGCAAATCAAGACCAGTTCATGCAAAGTATGAAAGTTCAAATGACAAAGAGACACACAGACAAGTGCGCAGACACAGACACACACAGGTGCACCCACATGCTCCCAAATATGCACATACATGCTTGCATGTATAATGCACTCATACCCACCAACATACAAAGACCTACAAATATTAAGGTGAAATTTTCATAAATGTGAAATATATTGCTCAGGCAGATATCTGTGCAAGTTTCATGATTATATATTGTTTTGTATTTTGTCTGTGCAGACTCAGAATTCCTGATTATTTGTCTCATTTATCTTAGTGGATACACAAAAGTTGAATTACTGGATCTCAGTTGTGATCTCCTTTATGTAATTATATAACTTCACAGACATGCCATTGTGGAACTTTAAATGTTCAGTGTTCAGTGTATTAAGGAATACACAGGCCACTAGTCTCATATGTAGCTAGCAAAGAGTTTGTTACTGCAAGACCCTAAATCACAAACTCAGTCCTCAGTCTACTCATCTAACAATCTTTCAAACATAGTGTTTGACGTTATTGCTTCATTTTTAAAGCAAGATTGTTTCACTGATAGACTGATAGTTCCCTTTAATGTTTGTAAGCTTTAAGTTCAGACTTTTGAAGAGCTGCTTATGAAGAATTCTACACTTATTTTAAAGTTTTCCTGCATGCAAATAGGAAAGCATATACAAATTTCAGAAAACAAACATGTACAAAGCAGTATAAATCCACCTTTCTAAATATTAGTTTCAAAGGTCATGGATCAATATGTTTTATGTGGGACTGGTTTAGGAGCTGCATGAAAAACAGAAAACTCAATGATCTTTTTAAAGTTTACAGTGAAATACCTCAGAAGATGTGAAAAAATTAAGTTCCAAAGAAGAAAAATTGGATTGGCACTTAATATGTGCCAGACACAGTTCATTATTTTCAAAACAGATTTATGTCCAATATTATTTGTTGAATTTCGAAAAGGTCTTATATTACTTTGACATGTTTCCATTTGATACAATATATTTTTCTTTATTTGATATCGTCCATGTGCTAAGAACATTGATCATTTTTAAACAGCATGATAAGTTACTTAGATACCCCATTTCTTGTAACTACTGCCTTACATTAATATTAATTTTGGCTGCAAGGGATTGGTTGCTATAATGCATCAATCATTTTCAGAATAAGGCAGTTTTCTCCTCTTTTTTCTTTTTCTTGGTTAATACATTTGCTTTAAGTTTTCAGTAACTGAGCAAATAAAACAATGATAGTCCCACTGACTGATCATCACTGATACAAAATGTTACTCAAGACATGACTGCTAATATTGGGACTGTTAAAATAAAATATGTTTTCTTTATAGACTTCTGCACATTTTACATTTAATATGTATAGTCAGATTTTCTTTATCATATCATAGATATGCCTATAATAAATACATCTGTGTTTATTAAAGCAAACAAGGAAAGTAAATAAGCAAATAAATACCCATGTATACAAAATATAAGATTCTAAGACATGGTATGCATGCAGTGCCAAGGCTTTCTGATCCTTAATCAAGGCTTGCACACAATCTGTTCTGAGGATGAATTGAAAGATAAGATATAGCAGCTCTCAGACTATGCTATGACAGACTAGAAGATGTGAGTTACCTACTATACATATAAGCAGGTATACCTATTTTTTTATGTGAACCGTTATGGTACAGTTAAATATGTCAAGCATTTTGAAAAAAGCTTAATGTAATATTTTCTTTCATGATAAACTTGATACTGCTGTTTCATAGAATGAAAATCTGATATTTTCAGCTCACCACCACCCAAGGGTTTTGGCATTCGAGAAGGCAGTTCTGCCTTACTTACATTTATTTTATTTAACATTTGTTGACCGGGAATGTCTGACTAGGACAGAACTTATTTTCAGTGGTAGCCTGGGAAGAAATGCTGTAGACTCATGTCTTTGGAATGTGGGAGGAAACCGGAGCACGCAGAGGAAGCCCAAAGACACTCCATCTAAGACTCAAATTGGAGAACCTCTTGCTGTAAGGTGACAACATTAATCACTGCACCACTGCACTACCCAAATCTGGTTGGTGCTTCTGTTTTTCATACTTATGGATAAGAAACTTTAAGCTTCCTAAAACCAAAACAGACCATTTATGTTACACAATGATAAAGAGGATGTGGTGTTTTTTTTCCTGGGACAGATAGTCTTATCATTCACATGTTTATCAGTAACTGATGAATGCCTTATATTCTGCAGTGGTTCCCTATGAATCTACAAACTACTTTAAGAATAAAAAATGTAGGATTATAGAATGCATGTATTAATGGTTTAATTTCTGTGTCTTTAGTTTTTACATTAATGGTTACTTGCCTCAAGTCTGAAGTTCAAATTTAAGTTTATTATAGTGCTTATTCCTAAGCATTTTATGAAGAAAAATATCATTCAAACAATGCAAACAATTATAATAATCAAATAAAAGAACTGTATATATAATATGTAGTGATTAGCTAAAACAAATCTTGCTGAACAAAATAACTGTGATTAAAGTAAACAGTTTAACACTAACAAATAATGTAAAATGAAGTTAACATTCTTACATATTATACAATGATAGCTCATTAGTATTCAAAAACATGCATTCTGATTGGTCAGCCCAACCAGTGTGCCCATTGTAAATTGAGCTTATGCGAACAGAAAAAAAGTCTGGAAGTACCATTGAGCAGCCAGATTTTTTTCTACTAGTATATGGTACAGAAGCGGGTCTATATTATAACATCGAAATCTACAAAGATCGAATGTTATAATATCAAACCCTAAATACCGAAATCCGAAAACATCGAACAGTCAGAATAGCAAATTTTTTCCCAGGGAAAAAATTTGCTATTCCGAGAAACATACACACAACACAAGCACACACAATAAATAGTAATCCATGCACATACACTTAAAATCCTACACCTAAACCTAAACTAAACTTTACATACACTACTAGCTATCCACTTACCTTAACCCAATCCTAACCCTACGATCTGTCACTAACACACACTCACCTCACCCGCACCCTAACCCCAACTCACCTAAACCGCCCCCTAACCTACACACAATTGCACACGTACCTGACCCACACCCTAACCCTAACGTCCACACAACCACACACTTACCTGACCCGCTCCCTAACCCTAACTCACCTAACCCGCCCCTAACCCTAAGCTGCACACAATCGCACACTTAACAGAACCTGACCCGTAATGTTCCAACATAGTGAACGCTGAAAACAGTGAAGCCACAGCAATGGCCCACCAAATTCTTTCCCTTGGAAAGAATTCAGTGACCTGTACCTTTGCTGTTTTCAGCGTTCGACATTACGGGGTCGATATTATAACATTTGATCTTTGTAGATTTCAATGTTATAATATAGACCCACAGAGGCATACATCTCAACTCTCCAGATTTTTGCCTTATATTTTTGGGCTGTACCTCATAAAATTTGTTGTTTTCTGACAACTCTCTGAGGAATAACATCATTAAGTAATGTCACATATTTCAATTTCAGACTTCATATCCTTCAGGCAATACACAATAATCTGGATCTTATTATTCTAGCAGCTTTCTAAGTTTCTAAAAGCAACATTTACAGTCAGTCTCCATTTTGGAACCTTTGTGCCCCCTTTTTTTATGGTTTTGTCCAAATTTCTTGAGCTAAGAGGCTGAGAAGTGCATACGGAATGCAATGCAAATACAAGGAAAATCAGCTACATTCTGAAAAACTAAAGAAATGTACCTAATTTTTCTTGTATTTCTGCCGTCTCTCTTGTACCTCTAAACTGTTCAGATTTTATAATTAAAAAAAAACAACAGAGATCTTTCTTTCTCCATTAACTGTTTTCTACAGTATTGATGTAATATGGAATATAAGTCCTATATGCATGCTCAGTACATCAACAAACATGGAAGAATGTGAAAACAACGTGGAGAAACACTATATAAAGAGATTATTTAAGAAAAGTAAGTAATTTTTTTTCTTTTTTTTTTCTCAAAAAATTTTTTATTAATTATATGAATAGCAAGACAATTAAAAGATTATACATAACAAGAAGGCATAAATGAAGATATAACAATTCATCTAGTGATAACAACCTTCATGAGATTTTGATAAGTTATTTAGAAATAAAACATACACCATATGTACACTATATACAAGTTAAGCAACCTGAGAGAAAAAAAAAAAAAAAAAAAAAAAAAAAATATTTGACATTAACTATTTAATATGTTTAGAACCTTTTCTAACACAACCTTTCTAATAGCTTTTTTATTTGGACTTCCACCTAAGTATCTTTGAGCATCAATAAATTTAAAAGCCATTTTCTGGAAAGTAACCCATTTTAATTTAGAACGATCAATCCAATTTTGTATTATATAAAGTTTTAGTAATGAGCAAATAAAAATGATAACATGAATATCAACTTTTGAAAGATGAATCAATGGAATATGTAGAATAGCAAATTCCCACGTCAACGTGGATTTTTGATATCCCATTTTCTGCAGTCTGACTTTCAAAGATGTCCACAATCTGTGAGAAAAATGACAATACCATAGAATATGAAGGAGGTCTGCTTGGGGATGAGAACAGCATGAACAGGAAGGGGACTTATTTGGGTTAAATTTGTTTAATTTGATTGGGGTAAAGTAGGCATCATTATTAATCATTAATTGTGTGTATGCTAATTTTTAAAAAGGATAAATTCCTTAGTGTGTCTAATAGCCAGGACTTTCTGAGATTCTGACAATTGGGAATTATAATTCAACCAAACATTAGATAAAAGACAGTTGTGGTCCATCATTAAAGAATTAATTAATTTATATGAGTTTGAGAGCATTTTATCAGATGATGAAAGTATTTTGATAATCGTGTTAAGGTTTTTCAATTGTGAGTCTATGGGGACCAGAGATACAAATTTGTTTTTAATTATTGCTCTTAGTTGTGTAAGAATTGGTGAGTAATTCCAGTTTACTTTCAATAACTTACGCCAGTCAGATAAAGGCAAGTCAAGATATTTCAAAACATCTCCTACTTTTAGATTTTTAATTAAAGGATAGTTTGTTAAGTTCAAAAGTTTATTGTCCAATAATATATTTGGGTTTAGATGAATTGGCTGAACATGGTGCGAGATCTTTTCTAGTTTACACATTTTGAGTAAGGTTTGGAAATCTCTAATCTTTTGTTTAAATACTGTAGATATATTTTTAATAAATAAACTATCCAGAGAGATAAAGGGAATAGCTTCAGGATTTAAATTATTAGAAATGACATAATTATACCATAATTTTATCCATAAAGAGTGATTTGGATAAGAAGTGTTATTGAATTTAGAGATAGTAAGAAGTTTATTGGATGAGACAATCAAATAATAGAGATAAAGATTAGGCAAACCCAAACCTCCCTTGTCCTTCGAAAATGCCAATCTAGAATAGGAAATTCTAACAGATTTAGGGAACCATATGAATTTTGCCAAAGCTTTATTTACAGACTCAAAAAATTTTTTGAAATTATCTGATCAGATGATGAGAATTGGTAAAGAAATTTAGGCAGAATATTCATTTTAATAATGGCCACCCTTGAAAGAAATGAAAGGTTTAGATGCTTCCATCTGTCCATATCAGACAATATAGAGTTCCATAATTTATTAATATTATTTTGAAAGGAAGATTTATTATTGTGTTCTAAATTGATTCCTAAATATTTTATATTATAAGTAAACTGAAAATGATCGTCTGGAAACAAAAAAAGATTTGTGTGCTAAATGATTTAAGGGAAAAATATGAGTTTTTGTAGAATTTAAAAGATAGTTGGAAACCAAAGAAAAATAATCAATAGAATTCATTATTTTTCTGTAATCAGATAATGGAGTTTGAAAGTAGATTACTAAATCATCCGCAAAAGCAGATAAATGAATATTAGTATTAAGAATTCTAGGGATGTTATGAAAAGTATTTTGAGTAATAATAGCAAAGGTTCTAAGTAAATGTTGAAAAGAAAAGGGGACAATGGACAACCCTGTCTTGTTCCTTTAGTGATCTTTATCGGAGCAGAAAATTGACCATTAATGTATAGTCTAGTAAACATATTCTTGTATAAAACTTTTAAAAAATTTATAAAGAATAAGGGAATATTAAAACATAACATAGTTTGAAATAGAAAGTTCCAACATACTCTGTCAAAGGCATTTGATGCATCTATAATCAAAGCATATATAGGGTTTGGATTTTTCTTAATGAGATGAAGTATAGTCTCTAAAGATAAAGTATTATCCCAAGCATGTCTCTGAGACATAAAACCTGATTGATCTGACGAGATAATTGAGGGTAAAATTTGTTTCAATCTGTTAGCCAGAATAGATGACAGAATCTTAATATCCACGTTAATTAAAGAAATGGGTCTATAATTTACTGGGTCAGATTTATCTTTATTATTTTTTAGAATTAGAATGGTTTTGGATGTGTTCCAATGAATATCTGAGATATCATTAACTCTTATATGATTGTAAACTTTAAATAGAAAGGGAAGAACTACCAATTTGAAAGTTTTTAAAAATTCTGGAGTAAAACCATCAGGTCCCGGAGATTTACCCAATTTAAGATTATCTATTGAATCCGAGATTTCTTGTACCGATATAGGGGTAGAAAGTAGTTTTGCTGATTATCATTAAGTTTAGGAACTGCAAAGAGTCTAAAAGAGTTTTGAGTGATTATCTTTAACAGAATTAGAAGAACCTGAATATAACTCAGTGTAAAGAGAGGTGAAAAGTTGAATAATCTCTTCATCAGTATTATATAATCTGTTATTATAAGATAAAGATGTAATATTTGGATTTCTGAAGTTAACTTTAATAATTCTCGCTAACAATTTAGATGGAACCTGGGCCCACTCTGAATATGAAGCAAGTAGCTTTTGTTCAGCTAAGGAGAGGTTATTTTGGTGAAGCAGAATTAAATCTTTCTGATAATCAAAAATTTGTTTTTCTAAAGTAGCATCATAGTTCAGACTAAGATGATTTTCCAACGAAGAAATTCTTGATTTTAAGAATTCCTCTTTCTTAAAGTATTGTTTTTGAAAAAGCAGCTTTACTAATAAATAAACCTCTTAATCTTGCTTTACATGCAGCCCATTGTATGTCATAAGGAATGTCTGATGATTCAAGACTATTCACCACTTCATTTAGGATTTCTGAAGCTTGTTTGCAAATATCTTCATTTGACAATAAGTTATTATTTAAGGTCCACTTATTAAACATAGTTTTATTTTTGATATTGGGTTTTATGTTCAATTTTAGTGAAATTCTTGAGTGATCCGAAAAGAATCTGGGTTCTGTAGTAAAGTCCACAATATATTTTGAAATATAATCTGAAATTAGAAAGAAGTCTAATCTGGACCACGAATGATAGCACTTAGAATAATAAGTATATATATCATTCTTGTTTATATTTTTAACAGTGCGGAGGGGATCTATTAAATTATATTCTGTCATCAAATCATTTATAGCCAGAGTAGATTGAAGATTATAGGTGACAGTGGAGAGTGAACGTTCTATTACAGGGTTTATAACTGCATTCCAGTCACCACCCACTATAATATGATGATCCTTATAGGATGCAAGAATATTGTAAATTTATAAAATGAACAAATGTTGTGAATTACATGGGCCATATAGATTTAAAATTAATAAGGGTTTGTCCAAACCAGCAATAGAAGCGGTAAATAAGCACCACCTCCCTCATCATCAAATTTCTCATCAATAATATTCCCAATGAATTTTTGTTTAATGATTATAGCTACACCTCTGGAGTTAGATGAGTCACCTGAAGCTATAATCTTTTTGATCCATTTTTTTTTAACTCTTTATTCCAATCAATACGTGAAATATGGGTCTCTTGAATAAAACAAATGTTAGCCTGTGATTTAAAGATCATATGAAATAATAGTGACTTTTTCGCTTTATCTTGAATGCCTCTAACATTCCAAGAATCTAGAATTATGTCAACAGGCATATTCTACAAGTATAATCATTATTGATGCTATAAAAGTGAACTCAAGGTGTAAATCCAACACAACATTAAAAAGAAGAAGAAAAAAAATAAAAGAAAAAACAGTCTTTAAGTATTCAAGCAAGTCATCAAATAACATTTGTTGAAAAAAAAGAAAAAAGGTTTTTTAAGAACCATGAAATGTATAATAATAACCTTTATCCTAACCCTAGTGCCTACCCACCAATCCCCCTGTGATAAAGAAAGAGCAGAAGAACATGAAAAAAACATTGTAATTATAGATAATAATAACCTCAAGTTAGAATACAAATTACTCAAAGGAAGCCTAACATAACATAAAGTCCGAGTAATACTACTAAAAATATATACAAAATTAACTAATTTCAAGACGTCCAACATGCTTAATCCCTACTTCTAATACTAATCTAAAGCTCCTATCCTTAAATTGAAATTTATAGTGATTAAATGTATTTCCTCAAGTATTTCAAGAGAAAGAGAAACAAGTAAATAATAAATAAATTACACTCTGCTTAACTAGAACACTCTATCATAAGAAGTAATACAATTAAAACTGAAAGATATGTAAGATAACATATATAAGTATAACAAAACCAACTGGTAACATTATAATATAAGTAAATAAGCATTGCATTACTGAACTAAAGATAATAGTCATGCACTATCTACTGAACCTTCTTTAGTACTTTAGTGATAATTTCATTAATCAACATGACCATTAGTATGATAAAAGCACTAATACCTGTAGAATGAGTATTTAGTTATAGTTCAAATAAAGCAAAAACAACTACCAAGCAACCATATCTCAAAATGAAAAACAATTCAGTCTGGAGATGCATCTATTAACTAGATAATAATAGTACAGGAACTATTCAAAATGAAATATTATAAGCTGTAAGGTTTTAACACTAGTTAATATACATGAATAAAGTATAATTATATTATTAAATAGTAACTTAAACAGCATCATATATATTGGACTGAATGTACAACAATGTGCATACATATAATTTTAAATCTACTTTTTGAATATTTTACTAATGACTCTGTTAGGTTATGTAGCCATACTATTCTTCTAAGCTATAGATGTAACATAGCAAAACAGCATGAAAAGACAAGGCTTTTAAAGTAAACATTTTGAACATCTAATTAAAACAGAAACAAGCAAGCTAAATGCAGTAAATCTAAGGGCTTAAATATATACAGGTAGATTCAGCTAATCATATTAAAGATAGTTATTTCAAACCTTTCAAATAAGTAAAGGCTTTCTTAAACATAAACTACTAATCATAAATATCACATCCAGCCTCTGAGAAGAGAGAGAGCAGAGAATAGAAAGAACATGAAACTTTCATATGAACAGGTATACTTTGTAACATTAAGTAATTTTTTTTCTTAAATAATGTCCTTGTATAATATCAATAATGGATTTGTGGGTGTGGATGTATGAGGATTTATCCACGTTTGGCTTTATTTAATCACTTGTGCTTCACTCTCATGATCAAACCACACCAAGCATGGGTAAATCCTCAATATACCCACACCTGCTCATTGGTTATTGCTTAAATATATGTCCTAGTAACTAGTGTTGCCTAACAATGGACCCAAACCAGCATAACACAAATTTAAATCCAGATTTAAAATTCAGTAGCCTGACATTTTCATATAGTCTTCATATAAGTTGGAAAAAGTGAACAGTTGCCCTCTCACTGGCAAAAGGAACATCAGTTATGATGTATAAACTTACAAAATCCAGCAGGAAAGAGAAATGTAAAACACCACATACTCAAGGAATAGCAAATAAAGCTTGGATTCAGCAGCTCAAGTTCCAAATAAAGTCTTAGTGTTACAGTCCCGTAAAACAAAAACCATGAATAATTGTAATAATGCTATTACACAGAGAAATATAGATTATTTTCATTTCTTGATTTGCTTTTAAATTCATTTTAGCAGTCTGTATCTGATTTAGTAAAGATATTTCAGCCTATATTAATATTCCAGTACATAGCTGCACTGCATTTTAGCTGTTTTAAGTGGTCTAACAACTGTTATTAAGCCCTGGTTTCATGTTTGTGTACTGAGTGTATAGCAGGCTAGTTCAAGACTTGGATTTGCATTGGGACAATTCCAGGCCAGTCAGCTCAGAGCTAAAGGTCTGAGAATTTCAAAGTTGCTGTCTGTTGTGATTTTTTTAAATTACTGTTGCATTGTAGTAGCTCTAATACAGAGAGAAAGACAGATAAGTACTTTCATTTCTTGATCTGATTTTAAATTCATTCTACGTTCTGTATCTGTTTAGTTAAGGTCTTTAAGCCTATATTAATGGTTTCAGCACATAGTTGCACTGCATTTTTGCTGTTTTAAGTGACTATTAAGCCCTGGTTTCATTCTTGTGTATGAATGCATGTCAGGCTATCTCAGGACGTGTCTTTGCATTGGTGTAGTGCTAGACCAGTCAGCTCAGAGCTAAGGGTCCCACTCACCCTGTTGTAGTTGTGTCCTTAAACCTAGGTATCTGTTGCTGCCTGCCCCTTAAGATAATTGGACAACATAATTCCCTCCATCTCCTGGCAGTTGATGATAAGCACATTAGTAACATTTGACAAAGTATCTCCCCTTAAGCTACTCACCAGGCTAAAATACCTTTGATAAAATTGTTTCATTTTGAGTGTACTGATACTCCTTGTACTAATTTAAGTATCAAATTAGTGAACTTTTTTACTATAATTTGTTTTACCGGTTCTTGTTGGTAGTAGAAGAGAGTTACCAAACTAGTTGTTTTGTATTTAAATTTAAATACTCAGCAGCAAGTCCACCCAAACATCATTCTAAAACTGAATTCTAAGTATTTATTGTCACACCTGCTGCCCAGATTCATTCCTTTCAGTACTGTACACCAGCACATCTGCACAACTTCTCTAACCAACCTGCTTGAGACGGGTATTTTATGACAGTGTAATAACTGTTTCATGCTGTCTGACAATCTGTTACTCAAACAGCATAACATAGTATGTGAGATGTACATATGTAATATCTTTGGAGACAAAAATCTCACACACAGTAAACTCATACAACAAAATCGTCAACAATACACCACACATCACACCTCTCCAAGGCCATCACAATGCACATAATCTATCATATACTGAGTTTCTAAAGATTAACTTGCCTAAATCTCAGCAACCTCCAAAACACAACACAGGTACAAAACACACTCTGCAAGTTAAGCCTAACTCTTTACTTGCACAAGGAGTCCCAAAGTCACAGATGCCATGCCTGTATGGCAGATGTCGACCAAACCAAACATTCTTGTTATAGGTGACTCCACTGTAAGACATACGGATGCGCCTCTTACCACACTGAGCAAGGAAAGAGTTACAGTCAGTTGCTTGTTTGGAGCCAATATCCATCAGATTATGCATGCATTCAAGTCCTTGAACAAGTACCAGTATGACTCTGTCATTTTTCATGCTGGTGTCAATGACAGTCGTGTACCTCCACAGATTATATGAAGAAAGATATGATGGAGCTCTCAGACTGTGTCCAAGGCAGGTTTGAGCCTAGCATTGAGCAGCATTCTACCTTCTCCAAGGCTGATGCAGCAATTTGAGGTAAAAATAATTGACTTCAATAATTGGCTTAGTTTTTGGTGTCATTCAAAGGGAGCCCAATATTTGTCAGTCTGGGAGGATATGATCGACAGACCATGCTACATCACCAAGGATGGTCTGCATCTGTTTTCTCCAGGGTTTTGATCATTGGCAAAGACATTGTCTACACCCATAGTGCCTTTTTTAGGCAATGCCAACCTGATAAACCTACCAAAGTAACAAAACAAGTAAAGGAAAATATGAAGGTGTTACTGATCAGTGCTAGGAGCCTGAACAAGAAACTTCACTTCCTACAAGCCCTTTTCACCCTGGAAGACGCTGACATCTGTGTAGTGAGAGAGACATAGCTTGAAATAGGGGGAGAGCACTCCAGCTGTTCAGGGCTATAACGCCTTCCACAAATTTAGACCAGCTACTGAGAATGAGGGGAAAAGTGGAGGTGTATCAATCTACATCCAGAAGAGATTCACTTCAAGGCTAGTAAAGCATTAGAGTTTCTTCGTGTCCAAATATCTATCAGGAAAGGCCCTGTACAATATATTAGCTAGATAAAGAACTCCACCTATGACAAAAGAAAGCCACAACACCTGTATACAGGAACTAAAATCACTCAGTATTAAGCTAAATATCTTTCCTATGTGATGGTAATGATTCAAGTATAGACTGGGAAACCTATACCATCACTACTGCACAAGCACAGAGATTCATGGACTTGGTTAATACAAATGCCTTGGAGCAATTAGTCAGAGTACCCACTAGTGGGAATAAGATCTTAGATCTTGTCCTTACTTATATGGGAGCATCTTCTACCATCCCTTGCATATCTTCATTATTTGTTATGTCTGACCATAAAGCAGTCTCCTTCAAAATTAAACTGAAACTAGAGATCCCTTCCACCAAAGTACCTTTAGAAATTTCAAGACAAACTACCTACTCCTAAGTGATACATTGGAAAGCTTCAAATCCCACCAAATTTAGTTAACTCCACTGAATATGTAGAAATGTATACCACCACAGTATACCTGCATGTAAACAGACACATAAATGCAGTTATACCCCCACACGAACAATTGCAGGCAAACCCCAGAAACAAACCCACATGGTGGAACCATAATATCAACAAGCTTTATAATAAAAGGAAAATAATTTTGACCAAATGTAAGAAGAGTAATTCCCAGAATGTTAGAACCCTTGTCATTGAAATAAAGAGACAACTCAGGAGCGTAATAAAATCTAACATAGCCAATTTTGAGGCTAAAATAGCTATCCAAGCCAAAGACAATCACAAGGCATTTTTTTTAGTTATGGTCATAATCTCAAAAACACAATGCAGCAAAGCATGTTACCTACACTGAGGGTGAAAGTATTTAGCTCTAATTTTACCCCATTCTTCCCTTCATCTGACCCTCAAGATATATTAAAACTGGCTCACCTCCAGCTATCAGATAAGATCCAGGTCGTCTAGGTGCTATCAAAACAAAAAAATACTGCATCGATAGGTCCTGACAATATCTCTGGATGCATTTTACATAACATCAAGAATGATTTAGCCACACCCCTAAGAACATTGTTCAGTGTCAGCCTCCATACAGGTTTGTACCAAGTGAATTGAGAACAGCTAGAGTCATTTCTCTGTATAAGGGAGGACCTTCCACAGACAGAGGCAATTATGCTAAGTCTGACCAGCCTCATATGCAAAAGCATAGAAAGACCTATCATGGCATTAATCAGTCAGGAGGTAGAGAACCTCCAAACACTGGACCTGTCTTGGTTTGGATTCCTCAAGGGCAGGTTAAGTTTACTTAGGTTCATGGGTTCATAGGTAGGTATTAGGCTATCGGCCCTGGGGCCTATACAAGCCCAGCCAAAAAAGGTACCCTGACTTTTGCCACCCAAGAAAAGTATTTTTCTGTGCCACTGTCGAGCAGAGCCACAGAAGTGATCCCCGGAGTGAATTTCCTATTTCCCATCCAATCATCAAGAATTTTCTTGAAGAGTGCTAATGAGGAGCTTTGTTTTATATAGATAGGTAGTTTATTCCAGAGTATGGGAAGTCTCTGGGACACCTGGTGGATATCTTTGAAATGGTCAACAAAGCAATGAATGAAGGCAAAATGATAAGCACCCCCATACCTCAACATGACGAAAGGTTTTGACACAATTTCCCACTCAAGCATAGTAGAAAAGCTAAATAAACTGGGTAGAACCCCCTGTGTCACCCACTGGATTGCCAGCTGGCTCATAAACAGGACATGGATAATCAAAATAGGGGAAATTACCTCCACAAAGATAACAGTCACCAGTGAATTCCAGCAGGGTTTTGTGCTGGGACCTCTCCTGTTCATCATCTACTTTTCTGAAGTAAAAGCCAATACCGCAAGGCTCTGGCTTGCTATGTTTGCAGATGACTGTAAGCTAGAAGGAGTCCTTGAATCCCCCAAATGACTTAGCCATCCTGTGGGAAGGTTTGTCTTAAATAAATAACTGGTGTCAAAATCATGATTTGAAACTAAATGCCAAAAAATGCATTGTTGTATCCTTTAGGAAGTCATCTACCTCAGGGCACTACCATACTGACAGTACAACCCTAATAGTTAATGCAGTTGTTCAGGATTTGGGAACTTATGTGGACAGTGACCTAACTTTTGACAACATGTCTCTGTTGTTGTAAGACAGTCCTTTTATACTGCACAGCTTCTAATCAATGGAACTGTGCCTAGATCGAAGGATGTCATTTCCCCCTTTACTCAACCCTCATTAGGCCAGTCATTGAATATAATGACACTCTGGCATGTATCTGGCCACATAGAAGTAACAACTATAACGCCCACAGAGATACCTTACTAAAAGTATACAAGGCCAAAACAACATGCCCGACGGATCACCTCAAAGCCTTGTCACTATACTCAGTATCCTACAGACTGCTAAGAGGTGGCCTTTGTCTGGCATACAAGGCATCCTCCAACTTATTACTAACAGACTTCAATAAGTCAAATGGCTAGGGATCTAAACCTTTTCTGCAACATCAACAGAATTATTTGGAGGGACAGGTATATTTATCAGAGGATGCTACTGCCATGGAACAGACCCCCCCCCCCATCCCAGTTAAACAAAGTTTATCCCTGCCCATTTTCAAGTGCAACCTAGATCTATAGAAGAGAAACAGAAAATGTACCCCAGGACTGCCACCTGCCCTACTAATGGACAGCTGCAGCTCTTAAATGCTTTATCCTATACATGGGTCCCCTCCAATTATCTATGGTATGATCCCAGGTATTCTCGTTAGGGGTAATATATAATCATGGGACAGGTAAGACCAATCTATAACCAAATTGGATAGGTTATTTAGAGTATAAAAAGGGAAAATGGTTTGACTAAAAATGTCCCTCAAGGACAACTAGCCCTAGTACTTACCTATGATTAAGTTAATGAACAACTCTGCATATTCTCCATTCCCTGTTCACATTTATTTGCTTCCCAAGGTGCAAACATCTGTGAAACCTCCTTGTTACATCACTGTGGCTGGTTTTGAAATTTTAACTGAACAGCCCCCCTTGGAGTTGTATCTTAAACCTTTAGATATTTTGCTTTGCTCCAACCTGAGCAATACTATAGATTTAAAAGAAAATGAATGTAGCCCATTTGAGCTACTCGGACATTGTGGACCTTGAATGTTAATGCACAGTATTCTTGCATTCCACTTTGAGTTGGCTTTAATGTCTTCAAGAATTACATTGAAGAATCAGGGATACGTAGTCTGGATTTTTTTTTTTAATTTATGCTATGACTGGACATGTATTGCTAAGAATATATATATTTTTTCATCTTATATTGCTATTTATAACTACAGAGAACTGCAGTGGGGACCAGACCTATCAAATGTCCCTATCCTGGAGGAACAATCCTATTTTCAGGCCTGATTTACTTCAGCACAGGATGTCCGTATTTTTGGATGTAAGCCCCTGTTTTCAAGCTTGATTTATGACTTCCCACAATTTTCTGAGCCCCCTTTATCACATGTACTTTTTGAAGCTTTCTAGTATACAGAAACCACACTACTAATACTACTGTTAACAACACACATTTTACATCTTCATTTTTCTTAAGCAAAACTAAATGACCAACTTGCATGGTAGAATTTTGTACAACACCATTAATGTCTACAGATTTTACATTTTCTTTGATAATATGTTTATATTGTCCATAATTTTTCTCGCTCTCTGTTTTTAAACAGGTATTTCTGAGTATTATCCCACATTCCAATTGGAAGTGGGAACAGCTTTGCACTCTTTGGTGTTGAAATTTTATATTAGCTAGATGTTTAGATTTTAGAAACGTTCTATTTTTCAGGGGCACTTGTTTCTATGTTCAGTGTCTGCAGGTTTAGAGGTATGGTGAGGGCAAAGTTTGTTGCCATTACAAAGAATGCTTTTTTATGTTTCACATTGCTATTGGCAACTACAGGAATCTGCAGTGGGTACATATTTTGTTCCTATGAGGTAGATTTATATATATATTTTTTTCTTTTTCTTTTTTTTCAAGCAAAAACAGATGACTGATCCTGCAGTGAATCAATTTCTATGTCACATTTGCATGTAGCTTAGATTTGTTGAATGGTTGTTGGACTGTTTAAACAGCTGAAGTTTTCACGACATTTCCACATTTTCTAAAAGAAAACCCTGATGTTATCTACTGTGCTTTGAAATTTGATTTAATTTATTTGTGTATTCTTTACCTGTTATAGTCACCTCTATTAGAAACCATTTCCAAAAAACATGATTTTACAAATTTCAAGTTGTTATCCATGCTTATGGTTAACAATATTCTGAAGTCTCATTTTTATGTATAAGTAGGGCAGATTCTCATCTGAGAAGTATGCCAAATGTAAAAATATATATGTAAACTGAAACATTCTCCTTCTGTCAGTTTTTAAGTTGATTATATGCCAAACCAACTGGGTCATTTATCTCAGTATACAAGTAGAGTTTTTATATTGGTATGACCTCTCACCTCTTGAAAGTTCAAAGTAATGAACACATAGCAGAAATCAGACATTAGAGGGTAGCAATGATCTCTTCAAACACCTCCTAACAGTCTGTTAAGACTCTAGGATCCATGTAGCTCTTAACACCATTTAACTACTATAAGCTTGCATCAAATGTATAAATTGGTCTGAAGAAGTCTGCTTTGCAGATGAAAGCGCACCACGTTGTATAGAGTACTTCAATAAATTGTGTTTTTCTATTCCTTGTTCCGAGTCCATTCACACTTTGGTTGCTAACCTAGCAGAGACTATTTCCAGTCTCATTGTTGTGATTACCTCCTAACATATGACTGATTTGCTTACTTTTAAGCCTTTGGATAGACACATTTTCATGACTTGTATGGAAGGGCAGTTTAATATTAAAGCATGCATTTTAAATAGTATTTTATGTGTGCATTGTTTCCTCTGGCATTTAATGATCATTTTTTATCTTTGATGTAATTTTTATGTTTTTTTTTAGGGACTCAATTTTTTATTTCATTTACTTAAGGGTTGAAACTCATTTATTAAATATGCAAGCTTAATTAATGGGTGCATACCTCTTATTGGCCCAGATTTTCACAGAATGTCCAGATTTTTTCTTGTTCCTCATAAAATTTGTGGTTTTCTGGGAAAACACTGAGGATTGAGATCACTAAATGATGACATACATTTGAATTTCAGAGTTTATATCCTTCAGAAAATGCATAATAACACAAAACATATTAAATCCTGTTATTCTATCATCTTTGTAAGTTTATAAGAGCAAGATTTAAAACCAGTCCCTATTATTCACCCTTTGTCCCCACCCCATTATGTTGGGCTTTGTCCAGATTTTCTGCTTTAAGAAGTTGAGAGGTATGAATGGGTGATATCATTTAGTTTTATTTCTGCTTTTGATATGGAGTGTATATATATATATATATATATATATATATATATATATATATATATATATATATATATATATATATATATATATATATATATATATATATATATATATATATATATATATATATATATATATATATATATATATATATATATATATATATATATATATATATATATATATATATATATATATATATATATATATATATGTATATATATATATATATATATATATATATATATATTTAGGAGCACTACAGACTCCTGAAAGCCCAAAATCCTGAGGCCCAAAATCCTGAGACCAAAATCTCGAAAGTTCAAAATACTGAAAACTCAAAATACTGAAAACACACAGGATAGCAACACTTACTATATTCTAGCACAAGTACATACAGAAATAAATAAAACACAAATCATAGTACTCTTCTCCAAGTATAAGCCACCCACACCCCCCCTGCTGCTACTTAAATATATCAACTCCGATATTTCACTTAGTATAGTGAAGTGCAGTCTCAAAGTTGATATATTTAAAGTAGCAGGGGTGTGGGTGTGCAGGGGGGCTTGCCCCCCTGTGTATAGTTGAAGGGTAATATGTTTCTGTATGTACCTTTGCCTCAAGCTCAAAAGCCCCAATATTTGAACAATAATTTTTGGAATGGCAAGAGAAAAGCAGATTCGGAAAGAAACACCGGGGATGGTTTTCGCCACCAACAACAAACTTTTAGTAATAGAGGAGCTTATCAACAGCATAACAAAAGCACTAGATGGAACTGAATTTATGTATTGTGATTCTGGTGTAAACAGTGAGAATAACATTGTTATAAATTTATCAGAAGTGGAACTGAGTGAAATACAAATGCATATTTTAAATAAGGGTCTTACATTTGTACATACTGTGATGCCTAGACCCTACATGTTGAAGTATATAGAATGTGTAGAAAATTACATTTGCTTAACTATTTTTCTAGAAATAATTTAGATGCTGGCATTGACACTTTAATTTCCACTGAAGACATTTCAGATACAGATGACAGTTTTTATTTGTGTTCTTCTGATATAGATGAGTTAAATGGTTACAGCTATCTTGACACTACATCTGTAAAATTTTCCAGTGATTTTTGTCCGACCTTTTTTGCATGAGTGTGTGCAACAATTTTCAGCTATGGTCAACTTTTCTTTGGAACATACATGTAAAGAATTTACGCAAACAGGAAATTCTTTTTCTTATAACTTGTCAAAAGGTGAATGGAAAATTCGTAAAAAAATAGGGGAACAACATGAATTGGTCTTTAAACCCTCTGATAAGGGGAATCATTTAGTAGTAATGCATGCTAATCAGTATATGGAAATGTGCATGGAACATCTTAGTAATACTGAAGTATATGTTAAGGTGACAGTAAGTGATTACCAAAATGCACAAAAAGAATTTCAGCATTTACTTTTTAAAGGTTATAAACTTAGGTATTTTTCTAAACAAGATGTAGATAAAAAGCTATATAATGAAAATAATTCTCTAGCATATTTTTACTGTTTACCCAAGCTTCATAAAAGCATGCAACACCCCCAGGAAGGTCCATTATCTCTATGCGTTTTTATGAAATATAGGTGTATTTTTGTATGGTTATTTATTACCCCATGTAATGAAGTTACCATCATTTATAAAAGATTCTTTTGATTTTTTAGATAAAATTAAAGTCATTGAGTGCACTGAAGACATGTATTAGGTGTCTGTTGATGTTAAAAGTCTATACACTTCTATACAACATCAACATGGTTTAGAAGCTATAAAGTTTTTAAGGAGACAGTCCACTAAGTAATTATGTATTAGAATTGATAGAATTTTGTCTTACTAATAATTATCTTTGTTTTTCTGATGATATCTATGTTCAGAAAATAGGCACTGCCATGGGTGCACCTGCCTATGCTAATCTCTTTATGGGCCTTTATGAGATGGAATATTTATACAGACATCATTTTTTTAGAACTTGTGTCATTTCCTATTATAGATGACCTAGTATCTTTGTGTAAGGATGGGATGACTAATTTATCTGCTTTTGTTAAAGATTTGGATGTAAACAGGTTTTAAATAAAATTTGATGGACTTCAACAGGGCCAAACTAAATTTTCTGGATATTGATGTAATAGGTGTAGTGGGAGAAAAAATTAAAACTAAAATTCATCGAAAGTTTGACAACAGTAATCATTTCTTACATAGATCCAGTTGCCATCCATCTCATCTGCTGGATTCTTTACCCTACAGAGAGTGATTGAGAATCTGCAGACTATGTACTGATGAAAAGGAATTATACATAGAACTGTGTACATCTATAAATATGTTTTTGAGAAGGGGTTATTTCATGAAAGATATCCAGAAGGCACTGGTTAAATAAAAAAATAATTCTTTGGTAGAAAATTATTTGTCAGCAGCCGTACTGGCTCTGTTATGAAACACTACAGAGAATATACTGGCAGTAATACTAGACAAGATAAGTTAGAAGTGAGGCAAATGTATATAGTTATTTCTTGCAATGTTTTTTCTCATGAACAAGTTAGGATAATCAAGATATTTTGGTCATTTTTATTTAAATTTAAAGTATTTTGTGATACATTATGTAGATTTCCTATATTTCCGTACACAAGAGGTAGGAACATACAGGACATTAATGTACACAGTAAATTTGTTAAACTAGTGGATAAGTTGTGCAGCACTTTAGGTACACTGGGCACTAGTGGTTGTACTACATGCTCAGCATGCAAATATGTTGTTCATTTTTTTTTAGTTATGTCAATGGTGTTCCCTTTAGTCCTAAAGGAGATTTTACTTATGTAACATCTAATGCTATTTATGTTCATAGATGGATCTGCAGTCTCTTTTATACAGGTGAAACTAAGAGAAGTTTTAAAGTGAGACTGCAGGAGCACATTAGAGACATAAAAGTGGAAAAAGTAGCTAGTCCTGCTGCCATGCATTTTAAGTTGTTTCACAATAGCAATCCAGATTCTCTGCAAGCCAACATCATAGAACAAGTTAATTGGGGTGTTGGCAACTCTGAGTTTAAGAATAAACATCATTTGTTATATAAAGAAAGTATTTATATTTTAAAATACAATACTTTAAGTCCTTGTGGACTTAATACTGAATGTTCATGGAAACTTTTGATATAACTGTTTTCTAAGTATAATAGAAATACAGTATTTAAGAATTTAGATATTAATTAATTAGTTAAGTGTTTTATAATTGATAGTTAATGTTTGTATAAAATGGTACTGTTTTTTCCTTACTGATGTACTCCTAGAAGGCATTTCTTGCCGAAGCATTAGAGATTTGAGACTTTCTTGTTAATAAAGTGCAAGCTGGTGAATTTTCTATTTTTTTACTGGCTTTTTTGTCATATTTTCAAGTGTTGGCATCCTGTGTGTTTTCAGTATTTTGAACTTTCGAGATTTTGGTCTCAGGATTTTGGGCTTTCAGGATTCCGTAGCACTCCTATGTATATATATATATATATATATATATATATATATATATATATATATATATATACCAAAAACTCAGTTAAATATTGAAGAAATAGATTATATATAATAAAACTTCAATGTAAAAACCAGAAGAAAATAAATAAAATAAAATAAAAATTCAAATAAAAGTCCAAGAGCCAATAATTAGCGCTTTCATCCAGGTTTAATGTACTGGACTTCTTCAGAATGTTTAAAAATACAAATAATGTGTTAATAAATAAGCATCAACTGTAAAGAGATGATGACATCAAAATTCCAAGACCAGTAGAAAGCCAAGCATTCAGAAATATATAAATTCTATAATACAGTAAGACATGAATATTCAATAAATGTACAGAAGTTCATGAATAAGTAAAAGGAAAACAAAACTACAGAAAATATAATAATTATTGGTTCCATTTTAAAGCACATCTAATATTTATATGTTCATTCAAACCAGGTGGGGCTTCAGCATTTAATAGAAGCTGCCAGCACAACTCCTTAACTTCCAGTAAGGTGTTTTTGTCTCCAAAAAATAAAGGTACATGGTCTAAAACAAAGAAATGAAATCCTG
>NC_056732.1:1283597239-1283704739 GCF_019279795.1 Protopterus annectens
AGCCCATGGCTCTGGCACCAAGCATCTGTTTGTGTAAGTCCCTTTTGTAGAATATCCACATAATTTGGGGATTCAATAATGGCTCCCAGTTTGTAGTCATCTGCGAACTTTGTTAGCCAGAGTCCCTTAGTGTTGGCCTGTACTTGAGAGAAACTTATACTAAAAATGAAAGATACTCTACGACAATCGAAGCAAACCTCTCAAAATTGTTTAAAAAATACTTCTTTATTCCAACAGATAAGTAAGCGCTTTCACATCTCCACGGACGCTTCCTCAGACTTTATAACAATTACAAGTAATTCAAAATCTCTTTAAATGGCATTCCCTTGTGATGAGAACCAACGAAAACACTGATAAAAATCACATGTTGCTCATTTGAAGCTACCTAATAGTACATATAACAATACATAAAAAAGATATATATGCTAAATAATATTTAAAAGACCTTATAACAAAACTTGTACAAAAATTCTTATAAAAACATATAAAAAGCTTCATCTTAATCATAATATGTCTCTAAATAAATATCTAATCCTAAGAAAACCATGTATATTGTACATCTTAGTATCAACTGAAAGTTAATGCTTAAGTGGTTGATCTATCAGAAAGGGTTTCAATGAAACCCTGACATTAAGGCCGTGTCCTCTGTCAGCCTGTAACCTAATAATCCACTTCCCTTCTTCTTTCTCTGTGTAGTTGCCTATATTGCCTAACCTTTCAGGGGCATGTATGTGTTCTAGGACTAAAAACTTGAAACTATGTGTTGTATCATTCTGTAGAACATGTTTAGCCAGGGCATTTCCTTCATTCTCCCTATTTATGGCATAAATATGTTCCCTTATTCTTTCTCTTAATGTTCTATTAGTTTTACCTACATAGAAACCACTGCATTTCTGACATATGTCTAAATAAACTATGTTCCTAGATTTTGCAATCAGCATAATCATCAAATACATAGTTGACCTGTGTATCTGGATGTTCAAAACTATTTCTATTTAGAATGAAGTTACATTGGTTACAGTTGCAACAGGCAAAGGTTCCTTTCCTGGATGAAGTCGGTCCCTTTTTGGTGTTATGTTGATAGCATAGCATCCGTTTCAATGATTTAGTGTTCCTATAACTGAAGCTAGGATATGTACCTACTAATTCCTTTATTTCCTCGTCTAATGTTAATATTCCCCAATTCTTCTTAATTATCTGTATTATCACACTATTATTATTAGTATACGGAATGACTAATCTCTTCACTTTATTATTACCTTGTCTCTTTACTTCCTGGGGAAAATTATTGTTCCTGTTTATATATGGTCGTCCAGCTTTCCCTCTTTCTACTTCTTGTAGAGCTCTCAAATCTACCTGTATATTATTAATAGTTTCATTATAAAGCACAACTTCACTAGTAAGTCTAGAATATCTAGTTGCTTGATTTTTCACTACATTTCTATGCACAGTGGTGGATGCATGCTATTCCTAGGTAAAATAGCATTCCTTCTGCAAGGTTTCTTATAAACGTCTGTACTTATAATTCCATTCACTTTCTTTTATAATGCATCCAGAAATGCCATCTTATCCTGTGATATCTCACTAGTAAGTGTAAGAAAGGCAGTGGTTCCATTGATATAAGTAATAAAATTTTTCAACGTATCAAGATCTCCTCCCCAAATAACAAAGACGTCATCCACAAATCTCTTATAATATTTAATAAATGTCGAGAATAGCATATGTTCAAGTATGTAAGTATATTCCCAATATGCCAAGACTAAGTTCGTGTAAGAATTGGCACATGGTGTGCCCATTGCTACTCCTGTGACTTGTAGAAAATAACTTCCCTTAAAAAAGAAAACATTGTTATTCAAAATCAATTCCATCAACATAGTTATTCTAATAATCTGACTATTCTGTAGACCTTTTTGAACTAGGTATAACCTGAGAAAATCTATACCTACGTCATTGGGTATACTGGTAAATAATGATTTTACATCTAGCGTTACCATATAATCTGATTCTTTCAAATCCCCTCTTACATTGAATGGTGCTAGGGTCTCTAAAAATTGTTGTGTATCTCTAAGAATCAAAGAAGTTGAATCTACTATTGGTCTAAGCTGTTTTTCTAGATAAATAGATATACTCTCTTTTAACCAGCCTTTCCCAGAAGCTATCGGTCTAATAGGTGGATTATCCAACTCTTTATGTATTTTTGGAAGGCCCCTAAAAACAGGGTCCAAAGGTTTCTCTATCAAGAAGTATTTATACAAGTCATTGTCAATAACACAGCACATTAACATGTCATAGAGATTTGCATGCATGTCCTTGATAATCTTATTTAGTTCTGTTGTCTTTAAACTTCTATAAGTTGTTTGATCTGATAACATAGTGTCAATACTTGTTCTATAATATTCACTGTCTAATAGTACTGTGGCTCCTCCTTTAGCTGCTGGTCTTATAACTATAGATTCATTCTGTTGTAAATTTCTTAGTGCTAATCTTTCTTCTTTATTCAAATTAAAGAACTCAGGTTTCAAACCATTTTTCTTCTGAAACAATGCATATAAATCATTCATGCAAACTCTCTCAAAACTCTCTAAAAGTGGATGTAAAACTGGTGTCCATACTGAAGGTTTCTTAAAATTAAATGCATAATTATCCTTTATTTTATTTATTTATTTATTTTACATTTGTTGACCGGGCTAGTCTAGCTGGATACATTTCCATTTTCAGTAGAGGCCCGGGGAGAAAAGCTCCACTAGCAAAAATTAGATAATCACTAGAACTATAACATAAACATAGAAATCATTGTTGTACCATAGTAAATGAAAGAAGTTCAATAAAAATACATATGATACAATAATAAAAATAATCTGCTGAATTCATACCAAACTGTATACCTAGTGCTACATTTCTACTGAAACACTTTATATCTACTATTAAATCACTAATATCAACATTTTGTGAAGGGATAAATGATAGTCCTTTATTTAAAACTGATATTTCAGGTAAACTTTATACATACTGTGATAAATTCACTATCAAGTCCTCTGTATGGGTTTCAGCATCTTTTTTCTGGAATTCTAGTTGTTCTTCTGATGTCTTCCTCTTCCTCCCTTTGAAATGCGGGCTCCAAGCTTGTCGGCTGGTTGCACAGAATGGTAGCGGAAAAAGGAGTTCCATGTCCATATCATTCGCTTCCAGGGATGTATGTTCCATCCCCAAATGGATTTTCCTTCTAATGACAGGCTCTCATGTTACATTAGAGCTGTTTGCAGTCTCTAAAGCGCGTATCTGTGAGCTACTATATGGTGTAACTAAGTCTCCTGGTAGGGTGGATTCCCTCGACCAAGAAAAAACATTCCCCTTTGAAAAATCCAAGCAGTCCCTTTCTAATTTCTTTTTCTTAGCTTGCAACAATCTGTTGTCCATTAGCGATAATGAGGTCACTAGATCAGTGAGAAATTCTTCTCTCTGTACACTGGATAACATTTGTGTTAGCTGTTGGTCTAAATTCAGAGCTTCTTTAGCAAGCTCTTCTTCAATGGCACCATACTGTTCTATCAGAAGCTTCATATAATTATTGCTTGTCTCCAAGTTTAATTGTTGCCACTTTGACAACAACTGTGGATATGTAGAACCAAAAGTTGGCATCTTAAGGATACGAAGACCTCTTGGTACTATTTTGAAGGCAATGCACGCTTCCATATGTTTATTTTGCCCCTGGACATTCTTGCTTTTTACAAGAATGTCCTCTAGCTTTCTCATTGTTTGTAAGGCATTAACTTCTGTAGTTTGTCCTTTTTGCCTCATAGCTGTCTTAGCCAAGTCTGCATAAGATAATCTAAGTAATGGATTACCTTCTACTAGCAGTAGTTGTTTAAAATCCATGATTTCAGCATTGGTGTTAACAGGATTCAAACGGGTTTCTTCTGTCATGTCCCCTGATGTAGACAAGAGAACTCCAAGATATACACAAAAATAGTAAACACTGCAGGGGTAAGGTATCTCCCAATAAAACACTCAATGAAAAACTTATACTAAAAATGGAAGATACTCCACGACAATCGAAGCAAACCTCTCAAAATTGTTTAAAAATACTTTATTCCAGCAGATAAGTAAGTGCTTTCATGTCTCCATGGACACTTCCTCAGACTTTATAACAGTTAAAAGTAATTCAAAATCTCTTTAAATAGCATTCCCTTGTGATGAGAACCAATGAAAACACTGATAAAAATCACATGTTGCTCATTTGAAGCTACCTATTAGTACATATAATAATACGTAAAAAAGACATATATGCTAAATAGTATTTAAAAGACCTTATAACAAAACTTGTACAAAAAATTGTACAAGTTTTGTTATAAGGTCTTTTAAATATTATTTAGCATATATGTCTTTTTTATGTATTATTATATGTACTATTAGGTTACTTCAAAGGAGCAACATGTGATTTTTATCAGTGTTTTCATTGGTTCTCATCACAAGGGAATGCTATTTAAAGAGATTTTGAATTACTTTTAACTGTTATAAAGTCTGAGGAAGCGTCCGTGGAGACGTGAAAGCACTTACTTATCTGCTGGAATAAAGTATTTTTAAACAATTTTTTGAGGTTTGCTTCGATTATCATGGAGTATCATCCATTTTTAGTATAAGTTTTTCATTGAGTGTTTTATTGGGAGATACCTTACCCCTGCAGTGTTTACTATTTTTGTGTATATCTTGGAGTTCTCTTGTCTACATCAGGGGACATGACAGAAGAAACCCGTTTGAATCCTGTTAACACCAATGCTGAAATCATGGATTTTAAACAACTACTGCTAGTAGAAGGTAATCCATTACTTAGATTATCTTATGCAGACTTGGCTAAGACAGCTATGAGGCAAAAAGGACAAACTACAGAAGTTAATGCCTTACAAACAATGAGAAAGCTAGAGGACATTCATGTAAAAAGCAAGAATGTCCAGGGGCAAAATAAACATATGGAAGCGTGCATTGCCTTCAAAATAGTACCAAGAGGTCTTCGTATCCTTAAGATGCCAACTTTTGGTTCTACATATCCACAGTTGTTGTCAAAGTGGCAACAATTAAACTTGGAGACAAGCAATAATTATATGAAGTTTCTGATAGAACAGTATGATGCCATTGAAGAAGAGCTTGCTAAAGAAGCTCTGAATTTAAACCAACAGCTAACACAAATGTTATCCAGTGTACAGAGAGAAGAATTTCTCACTGATATAGCGACCTCATTATCACTGATGAACAACAGATTGTTGCAAGCTAAGAAAAAGAAATTAGAAAGGGACTGCTTGGATTTTTCAAAGGGGAATGTTTTTTCTTGGTCGGGGGAATCCACCCGACCAGGAGACTTAGTTACACCATATAGTAGCTCACAGATACCCAGAGAGCTTTCCAATCTAAATGCTCCCATCATTTCAGAAGAAATTATATCACTTCCGCCCAAGAGAGCCGATAATCAGCACCAAGGAGAGACACGCCTGCCTTTAGAGACTGCAAACAGCTCTAATGTAACACAAGAGCCTGATGTTAGAAGGAAAACCCATTTGGGGATGGAACATACGTACCTGGAAGCGAATGATATGGACATGGAACTCCTTTTTCCGCTACCATTCCGTGCAACCAGCCGACAAGCATGGAGCCCGCATTTCAAAGGGAGGAAGAGGAAGACATCGGAAGAACAACTAGAATTCCAGAAAAAGATGCTGAAACCCATACAGAGGACTTGATAGTGAATTTATCACAGTATGTATTAAGTTTACCTGAAATAACAGTTTTAAATAAGAGACTATCATTTATCCCTTCACAAAATGTTGTTATTAGTGATTTAATAGTAGATGTAAAGTGTTTCAGTAGAAATGTAGCACTAGGTATACAGTTTGGTATGAATTCAGCAGATGATAATTATGCATTTAATTTTAAGAAACACTCAGTATGGACACCAGTTTTACATCCACTTTTAGAGAGTTTTGAGAGAGTTTGCATGAATGATTTCTATGCATTGTTTCAGAAGAAAAATGGTTTGAAACCTGAGTTCTTTAATTTGAATAAAGAAGAAAGATTAGCACTAAGAAATTTACAACAGAATGAAGCTATAATTATAAGACCAGCGGATAAAGGAGGAGCCACAGTATTATTAGACAGTGAACATTATAGAACAAGTATTGACACTATGTTATCAGATCAAACAACTTATAGAAGTTTAAAGACAACAGAACTAAATAAGATTATCAAGGACGTGCATGCAGATCTCTATGACATGTTAATGTGTTGTGTTATTGACAATGACATATATAAATACTTTTTGATAGAGAAACCTTTGGTCCTGGTTTTTAGGGGCCTTCCAAAAATACATAAACAGTTGGATAATCCACCTATTAGACCGATAGTTTCTGGGAAAGGCTGGTTAACTGATAGGATATCTATTTATCTAGAAAAACAGCTTAGACCAATAGTAGATTCAACTTCTTCAATTCTTAGAGATACACAACAATTTTTAGAGACCCTAGCACCATTCAATGTAAGAAGGGATTTAAAGAATCAGATTATATGGTAATGCTAGATGTAAAATCATTATTTACCAGTATACCCGATGACGTAGGTATAGATTTTCTCAGGTTATACCTAGTTCAAAAAGGTCTACAGTATAGTCAGATTATTAGTATAACTATGTTGATGGAATTGATCTTGAATAACAATGTTTTTTCTTTTGAGGGAAGTTATTTTCTACAAGTCACAGGAGTAGCAATGGGCACACCATGTGCCAATTCTTACGCAAACTTAGTCTTGGCATATTGGGAATATACTTACATACTTGAACATATGCTATTCTCGAAATTTATTAAATATTATAAGAGATTTGTGGATGACATCTTTGTTATTTGGGGAGGAGATCTTGATACGTTGAAAGATTTTATTACTTCTATCAATGGAACCACTGCCTTTCTGACACTTACTAGTGAGATATCACAGGATAAGACAGAATTTCTGGCTGTATTATTAAAGAAAGTGAATGGAATTATAAGTACAGAGGTTTATAAGAAACCTTGGAGAAGGAATGCTATTTTACATAGGAATAGCATGCATCCACCACATGTGCATAGAAATGTAGTGAAAAATCAAGCAACTAGATATTCTAGACTTACTAGTGAAGTTGTGCTTTATAATGAAGCTATTAATAATATACAGGAAGATTTTGTGAAAAGGGGTTATCATAGTAGAGATTTGAGAGCTCTACAAGGTGTAGAAAGAGGGAAAGCTGGACAACCATATATAAACAGGAACAATAATTTTCCTCAGGAAGTAAAGAGACAAGGTAATAATAAAATGATAAAATAAAGAGATTAGTCATTCCGTATACTAATAATAATAGTGTGATAACACAGATAATTAAGAAGAATTGGGGAATATTAACATTAGACAAGGAAATAAAGGAATTAGTAGGTACATATCCTAGCTTCAGTTATAGGAACACTAAATCATTGAAAGAGATGCTATGCTATCAACATAATTCCACTCAGTGGACACGAAGCCTGAGGTGAGGCTATGATTAAACATGTCACTTAGGTGAGGTGCCAGTTCATTTTGTAGTTCATGTAGTACATAGCCTGGGATGTCATCTGGTCCCATGGATGCTGTATTCTTAGCTTTGGAGAGTGCAGTTTTTACCTGTGTGGCCATGATTACCGGAATTTGGCAATTTTATGGTATTCAGATGGGCCCTTTAGGGGGAAGAGAGGGGGTGAAGTTGGCATTGAATCGATCTGCCAAGATTTTGGCAATGTCCTTGGGATCAGTATATTTAATGCCATTCTGTTGTAGCTCAGAGCATATCTGAGCATTGCCATTTAGATTCTTGACATAGCTATAGAATGCCTTGTGATTTTCTTTGGAATCTTTGGCAATTTTATTTTCCTAACTAGCTTTTTGAGGATTTTATGAGGGAACTCAGCTTCTTACTGAGGCTGGTAAGAGAATTTTTTGCATCCTGGGATTTTCCTCTTTTCTGCAACAGTCTCTTCCTTCTGTATATAGTTTGTTTATGACAAGGGACCGCTAGATTGGGTTCTTTTTTTTGGTGAAGTGCGTCTTGGTTCTATTTGGGATGGCACGATTCATGAATGAGTGTATATGCCCTTTCCCCATGTCATGCTACCTCAGAGTTATTCTACATAATTAGCAGTGGGTGTAAGCGTGCAGGAGGACTTGTCTCTTCTGCAAAAAAATTGAGTTGGGATGTGGTTACCTGGATGACTCACTGATAGAACCCATGAAGTTAGGATAGCGGAACCTACCTTTACAAAGAAGCCAGTCTCTGACAGAGCCCTCATGGCTTGGTGCTAGGACTGATCCTTTTTGGCATCTACTTTTCTGAAGTCAAGACAAACGACAAGGGCCTCTGGCTGACCATGTTTGCAGACAACTGCAAACTAGATGTGGTCACTGAATACTTTAAAACACAGATACCTCTCAAGATAGCCTGACACAGGAAAGCAATTGATGACAGAACCATAGATTGAAACTCAATGTGAAATGAATGCATAATAGTACCCTTTGGAAAATGGCCAACACTGGAAATTATCACATTGATAAAATTAAACCCAGTGATCAGACCTTTTAAAATGCAAGTTGACAGTAACATGACTTTGACCACCATGTGTCTAGTGGGGTGAAAAAGTCATTCAGTTTTGAATTAATAAGTAATGGCCTGGCGTCCAAGTCTAAGGAGGTCATTGTTCCACTGTACTTGGCTCTCATCAGACTAGTTAATGAGTATGATGCACCCTTCGCTTTCTACCTGACCAAGCACTCAAAACAGCATGAGAGACCTCAGAGGTTCCTCTCAAAAAAGATTACAGAGAGGAAACAAGTCTATGTGGGGCCCATGACTGTACTTAGTCTCCTACAGACTGTTGTGTGGCTATCTGTGCCTACAAGGCATCCTCTGATTCCACACTGATGGATTTGTTGCACATCTGCAAGACATACATCATCAGAAATATCTGTTCTAAGGACCTAAACCTTATTTGCGACATAAACAGAACATATTGGAGGAACAAGCATGTGTCTCAGTGATTATCCCTTCTCTGAAACATACCTTCCATCACAGTGACGAAAAGCGTATCTCTAATCCTATTCATACGTAACCTGGACCAATGGATAGGAAATAGCAAATATACTCCTGGTTTGACACGTATGTTCCTAATGGACAGGAGCTCCCTGTGAGCATTTAATGTGGAGAAGCCTATATTTCAACTAAAAAATTCCTTGGGGTATTGACACATGACATATTTCAGAAATATTTTGGTAAATTTGGAGTAAGCTTGGCCAGGCTTAAAATGGCAGTTGGATCAATATTAGTAACCACCTATGAAACGGGTCTATATTATATATTCGAAGCTTCAAAATTTCAAACCTCATATGTTCGACAACATAAGAGCGAAACTTAAAACCTCAAATATATAATAAAAAAGTAAAAAAAAAAAAACTTACCTTAACACTCTGAGCAGGGTGGCAAGCCCTCCTGCACCCCCTTACTTAAATATACTAACTCCGAGACCGCACTTCAGTGCAGAAAAGGGAAATTTCCCCATTCTGCGCATATGGAGCCGTTGACTATCACCTTCGAACTTTTCAAAGTTCGATCATATGGTATCGACCATATGACATTTGAACTTTGAAATGTTCGGCAATTTAATAGGGACCCTATGAAACTATAAATCTATGTGGGAAAATGCGATTCAGAGACAGGTTAGCTATTTTATCAGCTAACATGCATGCCTCTGAAGCCCTCTTAACTACAGTGAGTACAAATTAGCACTCCTGCTGTAGTTCCTACTGGTGGCCCATGCATCACATTGGCACAGGCACCCCCTTCCAATAAATTCTCAACACACACACACACACACACACACACACACACACACACGCACGCACGTGCACACACACACATGCACACGCACGCATGCACGCACACATGCACGTGCACACACACACAGACACACACACACATGCACACACGCACGTGCACACACACACATGCATGCACACACGCACGTGCACACACACACACGCACACACACACACACACACACACACACACACACACACACACACACACACACACACACACACACACACACACACACAAGCACAGTATCAAACACAGACTAACACATGACATACCTGCTACCTGTCATTGAGTTGACAGAACATTCTTGATACCTCTTTTTATTTTTTTTTGTCCCTGCCTTCCTAAATCACAGATCCTTACAGTCAGTAAATAATGTCAGACAGAGTTTATTTCTTCATATTCATTATAAAGTGTATTGTGATGCTAGAACTGTTGCTCTTTTTTAAGTGAGTCCAAGTAGTAGTTAATTCTTCCTGGTGACATACAGTGTTTTGCTGGAGAAAAACAGACATTTCCTCATTCCTGGCAAGTGTCCCTGATTATACAGACTGCACCTGCTGTTGCCTCCTACCTGCCCTGTCCCTCATAACTTAAGGACACCTGCAATCAATGAATAATTTCAGACATTAGAGTTTCATACTTCTTATTATTTAAAAAAATACCCTCTTGCATTAAATCTTTAGTTAGCATAGAGGTTTGGTTCTCCTCCTCCCTTAGTCAGGGGTGCAGAGTCTAAAGCACCCCCCTTTAATTTTAACATTTTTTGCAAAGGCTTGGATAACATGTAAGGACTATCCCTGGTGTCTAGTGGTGGTGGTATAGATATGTAATCCATCCATCCATCTATCCAGCCACAACCCTTTTTCCCTATTTTGCACATGGGGTCAGGGTGCCACTTCAACTGTGACGATTATCTAGAGCCAAGGATTACACAACCAAGTGGCTAGACCTGTCACAATACTTCTTCCACACCACAACCTCACACACACACTCACACCTATGACCAATTTAAAGTATCTTCCAACTATTGCATGTCTTTAGAATGTGGGAGGAAACCAGAAGACCCAGAAGAAAACCTCAAAAACACAGAGAGGACATGTGGACTCCACACAAAATTGTTATAAAATTGCCAGTTGAGAATCAAACCGAGAACGTCTTGCTGTGAGATGATGCTTTGCCAGAAATCATCTGCTCCTGTCACCCCTGAGATTCAGGTTACTGGCTAAAGCTCTTGCCACCCCTATATTGCCTTTTTTAGGCAAGGTTCAGAGGATTAAACCACCACCATAACAGATACAAGCATGCAAAATCTGAAGGTAATGCTACTCAATGCTAGAAGTCTAAACCTCAAAATGCACTCTCTCAAGGCACTCCTAAAAATGGAGAACATCGATATCTGTGCAGTAACAGAGACCTGGTTTAAGGCTCCAGGGAGCACCCCTGCAATACCAGGCTAAAACTCTTACCACACTTTTCGGCCACCAGACCAAGATTGAAACACTAAAGCTGAAGGAGTGTCCATATTCACCAAGGATATTCACAACTCCAGGCTAGTTGCCCAACACAATGCATCTGAAATTCTTCAGGTGCAACTGACACTAGGTAAGATTGCAATCTAAACTGTAGCTTGCTACAGATCCCCACCATGCCGCAAGGTCCATACTACACCTTTCTAAACATACTGGAAAATATTAAGATACAACCAAACACCATAATACTGGGTGCTTTCAACTACCCTGCCATTAACTGGGAAAACTACTCGGGTACCAACACTTTTCCCAACGGTTCTTGGAATTCATAAATTCCAATGCCCTGGATCAACTAATCCACTGTCCCACCAGGGGCCCAATATCCTAGACCTGGTCATTACCAACATGGGAGATAGATGCTCCACACCAGTGGTCACCCCTTCATTGGTCAGGTCTGACCATAAGCAAATAACCCTCGACATCCACATCCCACCTCCACCCCCCAGTAAGGAAACCTTGGTAAAAAACTTCTCCAAAGCCAGCTTCATGCTTCTCAAGTCAAAAGTGACAAACCTCATGACACCCATGCAGACGGGAGCTGAAAGTTCGACTGCTGAATCTTACACTAAGGCACTGTATGAGCACATCCACTTGTGCATGATCGTGCCATCCCAAATAGAACCAAGACGCTCTCCTCCAAAAAAAGGAAGCCAATTTGGTGGTCCCCTGCCATAAACAAACTATACAACAGAAGGAAGAAACTGTTGCAGAAAAGAGGAAAATCCCAGGATGCAAAAATCTCCCTTACCAGCCTCAGTCAGAAGCTGAGATCCCTCATAAAATCCTCCAAAGCTATTTACGAAAATAAAATTGCCAAAGATTCCAAAGACAACCACGAGGCATTCTATAGTTATGTCAAGAATCTAAATGGCAATGCTCATATCTGCTCTGAGCTACAACAGAATGGCATTAAATATACTGATCCCAAGGATATTGCCATTATCCTGGCAGATCGATTTAGTGCCAACTTCACCTCCCTCTCACTTCCTAAAGGACCCATCTCAATACCAAAAGATTGCCAAATTCCAGTAATCACGGCCACACAGGTAGAAACCACACTCTCCAAAGCTAAGAATACAGCATCCATGGGATGAGATGACATTCCGGGCTGTGTACTACATGAACTACAAAATGAACTGGCACCTCACCTAAGTGTCATCTTTAATCATAGCCTCACCTCAGGCTTTGTGCCCACTGAGTGGTGCACAGCTACAGTTATCCCACTCCACAAGGGGAGATCCACTTTGGATCCCGGGAACTACTGTTCCATCAGTCTGACGAGCCTGATCTGCAAGAGCATGGAACGCATTATCATGGAACTTATAAACAAAGACATTGGCAAACTTCAAACACTGGACCCCTCTCAGTTTGGGTTCATGAAAGGCCAATCCTGTCTCCTGAACCTGCTTGACTTCTTTGAATCAGTCTCCAGAGCTGTGGACGAGGGTAAGGTGGTCCACACAGCCTATCTGGACCTCGCCAAGGCCTTTGACACCATCCTCCACTCTGGAATCATCGATAAACTTACTAAGCTGGGCATAAATCCCTATGTCACTCGATGGGTTGCCAACTGGCTTACTGACAGAACCCACATTGTAAAAGTAGCCGACTCCAAATCCAGCTCCATACAAGTGACAAGTGAAGTACCTCAGGGTTCAGTCCTGGGACTGCTCTTATTTGGCATCTACTTCTCTGATGTACAGGCCAACACTAAGGGACTCTGGCTAGCAAGGATTGCAGATGACTGCAAACTGGGAGCCATTATTGCATCTCCAAATGATGTGGATATTCTACAAAAGGGCCTTACAGAAACAGATGCCTCGTGCTAGAGCCATGGGCTCAAGATTAATGCCAAGAAATGTATAGTTATCCCCTTTGGGAAAAAACATGTACCTATGAATTACCACACAGGTGGCAGTATACTAAACACTGAAAGTTTGATGAGAGACTTAGGGACACAGGTGGACAGTGGTTTCACCTTCGATAACCACATTGCCACAACAGTCAGGAAATCCTTCTATGTGGCACACCTCATCACAAAGGGCTTTTCATCCAGAAAAAAGGAGGTCATTGTCCCAGTGTACTCATCCCTCATTAGACCCATTATAGAGTACAGCGCCCTGTTTGGTATGTACCTCACAAGACATCTGCAACAGCTGGAAAGGCCGCAGAAATACCTCACTAAAAGAATCAAAGGTCTAAAGCAGATGCCCTATGCTGACCGTCTAAAAGAACTCCAGCTATACTCTGTGGCATATCATCTACTCAGAGGCAATCTCTGCTTAACATTCAAGACCATGTTAAACCCTAAGCTGTTGGACATGCTTCACTTAAAGAAATCCCAATCCCTAAGAGCCACACACTCCAGGGATCTAAACCTTGTCATCACAATGAACAAAACATACTGGAGGAATAGGTTCCTGACCCAGAGACTCTCCATACTCTGGAATAGACTGTCCATACATGTCAAGCACCTCTTTGACCCTCTTCAAAAGGAACCTTGATGATTGGATGGGAGATAGAAAATTCACCTCGGGGATCACATCAGTCACTCTGCTAGACAGGAGTCCAGGGAAGTAAATATTGTGGGAAGAAATATCCAGGAAATTGTTATGGCTAGGCTTGTATAGGCCCTAGGAACGATAGCTTACTACCAACCTATGAACCTATGAACCTATGATAATACTATCTGCTGCAGTTGAGCTTGAGAGTCGAGGTTATAGAGTTTGTACTTTTGTAAATGCATTTAAGATTCCATATAAACAGTATTCCTGGTGTCTAGTGTTTTCCCTGACCCACATTTTTCATGCTGCCAAACTTTGTTCTTTTCTGTTTTAAAACGCCTTTAAGACATGATAAAAATAGTTATATCCTTGGTGTCTAGTGTTCCCCCTGCCTCATGTCTTTCAGACTCCCATATGTTGTTCTGTCTTTCTAAGAACTTTTAAGGCATGACATGGAGAGTGTCCCTGATGTCTAGTGTTCCCACCACCCCCAATACTGCAGGATTTGCTCATTGATCAATAGAAGTGTGGAGGTGTGACAGCCTCCCCCCACACAGATTCACACATTTATGCATCCATATACACAAAGACACCCACCACTCAATTGATAACACTGATGGGCACACTCACCAATTCACCCCCCCCCCACACACACACACACTCACCCTACTTATCCCCTAACTAACCCTCTTACTGTGACCACCGAGGCAGACACACACACGCACACACACACACACACACACATACACACACACACACACATGCTTGTCTACATACCCACAAACACATGCCCAGGTACACATCCACAAACACATACCCAGGTACACACACACACACACACACACACACACACACACACACACACACACACACACACACACACACACACACACACACACACACACACACACACACACACACACACACACACACACACACACACACACACACACACACACACACACACACACACACACACACTCTTGCCTTTCCCCACCCATAACTCTACATACACTCTTACATGCAGCCTCACATATACACACATACATAAGTACACACCCGAACACTTATTTTCTTCTGAACTTCCCAGCTCTTACCTCTGACATGATTGGAAGAACATGAGATTTTGGCCATGTTCATTATCATGAGTGGTTGACATAACACAAACAGCTAAGTTATTATCTGAATTGATAGGCTGGTTAAACATCATTACTGCAGGCATTTCCAAGGGAGAGCACTTGGCTAATTAGCATAGGCTTTCCTCCTGGAATGCCTCATTAGCATTTCCATAGGCTGCAGAGAAAACCCACCATAGAGCTGTGATAAGGCTGTCTCTGAATCGGAAATGATTGCTGCAAGATGTACATCATGTTTTTTACCCAACTGCAACTTTTCTGAATTTGGCAAGCCTTTGTGAAAATGCTATTGTTAACTTACCATGGAACCACAAGGAAGTGACATAGAAACTGTTCTGCATTGTTGCCATGCATTTTCATTAAATATTGCATAACATTCAAGAACATCACTTGCACAACCCTGCAATGGCTAATTAGTGCAGCTGTTTCCCAGAGACTCCCCCATTCTTGGAATAGACTCCATCTCCACGTCAAGCAGAGTACCTCTTTACCCCCTTTTAAGCGCAACCTGGATAACTGGATGGGAAATAGAAAATATATCCCTGGGATTCCACCTGTGTCCCTGCTGGACAGGGGCATTGGCTGCTGATTTGTCTAAACATGGGCTAAACTCTTGGCTAGGCTCATAAGGGACTCAGGGCCAATAGCCTAGTAACTTCTTATGATCCTATGATCCTATGAAATAGTGTGATGTGGCCTGAAGATAACTGGCAATGTAAGAGGATGAAATTAGTGTGACTGAATTAAATAATTTAGGAATCTGCTGGCAAAATCTAAAAAGGCCACATAAAGGAAAACCTAGCACAAAGATGGCCATCTGACTCGTGGCTCCAAGAAGTGTGCATATAGTATGGCTGTGATTATGCAAGCTCACATGCACAAGATTGCACCAATATGAGAACGTCTGAAAACCATAGTGTCACTTCCAATTCATTTGTGTTATAGAGAAGGAAATGGGTATATAAAAAATTAGAAAGAAAAGCAAGCAAGGGCGCACACGGAAGCACAAAGTGAAGGGAAAGCAGGGATAGAAGTAGGAAAGCAAAGGTAAATGTTTGCTCTGTGGGACAAATGCCAATATTTTTTAAGAACTTGGACAGAAGCAGCTGATCATGGGTGGGAATGCACTTTTGCAGTCATCTGTAATAAACATGGAAGGTTGCTAGAATTTTTGTCTAGGGCACAACACCTATCTCTCATACTCAGTGGAGGACTTGATATTGGCAGAGACCCATAGTAAACATGGTTATTTTATTCTTCCATGCACTCAAGTCTTTAGCTGCTATGTAAGTTTGCAGAATTTGCATGGCCTAAATTTTATGTATGTCATTCAGTTTTAGAGCTGCATCATCACTGGAATTTGGGAATGTCAAAAGATAGCACTGATATACTTCAGTCTGTCTGGGTGTTTTAAGTGCTGCACATCATATATGCAGGCATACCTGATGTTGGGGAAATATCTGAACTGATAATGATGGTAGTTACAACATGGTGAAATCTGGAGCAAAAATGCTATTGCCAGGTACTGGTATTGTGGTGGGCATAGCACCATTACCTTCCACTGACACTGCTCTATTGTCTGTGCAATCCTCTCCTCAGTCACATGACTTGGGACACAGGACACAGCAGCTCAGGGTGCATCACCATCTTTACTCCAGACAAATGTCTGTAATTCCCATGAATGTGGGGAAGAAAGTAGGGCCAGAATACCAGTGACCATCAACATCTCTGCTTCCACTCCACAAATGAGCTGAGTGCTTCTATGGTTGCTGTACAGCAGATGTGCTGAGTAATTATAAAGGCATAGGCTGAAGCCACTATAGCCATTTCAGAGCTGATCAGTGGGGTATGTGGGATGCATAATGACCTCAGAGAGGGAGTTGTCCATTTATGTAGCATTTTGGACAAGCACAGTGGAGACTCTGTATCCACAAGATGCCTATGTGCAGCCATGCACCATGGGCACATGCAGTCTCAAAGCAGATCCTCTTCTACTTTTAGTTGGGAATGCCAATGTGGTATAGTGAGGAGGTGGTCCAAGTATTGTAGCACTATGTCCTCCATGAATAGTATTGAACATCTTTGCTCATTCAGGTATTGTGGCACTATATATTCCATATATAGTTCTCAACCTCCATGCTTAATAATTCTGGACAAAGCTAAGATAATTGGGGTAGGGGAAAAGGCATAGAATCAGGGACATTTTCTATTATTACTCTGATTTCACTTAAAACCACCACATTGTTTCCTGGTATTTGCATTTTTGATAACACTCATTATCAATCAATCAATCAATCAAACACTCATTATTATGCATATAACCTGCAGCTATAAAATTAACCCGCAAGTATATAAAATACAGCTTAAACATAAATTGGTGCAAAAAAAAAAAAATAAAAATACAGCCAAACATACAACCATACATACCAAAAGCCTAACGAAATACTTGGAGTCAGTGTTTGCCCAGCTACCCTGAACACAGTAATTTCACTCTGCTGTCCCTCACATAGCCCTGAAAATTATACCCTGCAGCTATAAAATTAACCTGCAAGTGTATAAAATACAGCTTAAACATAGTCTATAAATTGGTGCAAAAACAAATTAAAATACAGCCAAACATACAACCATACATACCAAAAGCCTAAGGAAATACTTGGAGTCAGTGTTAGCCCAGCTCCGCTCACCCTCGTTGCGCTCAGGCTTGCTCCGCTCCCCTCTCTGCTCCCAAATTCCACCTGCCCCCACTAGTGCTACATTTAAACTAAATGTAGCCACTCCCCTCATGCTAAGTACCAATCAGCACCTCATACATCACACTGAACAGCCCTCCCCTGTTAACCCATTTCCTTCTCTTCCATTCTTCCACACCCTGTTAGCACACTCAACCATCAAAACTGGCCCGCCCCCTCTTAAAATGCAAACAAGTAAAAAAATACTAATTACCCTACTGCCTATACTATTTCTATTTTACCATCTTACTGCCTGTGAACAAAAACTTGACCGTGGTATTCACTACCCAAATGGTCAAACAGCCACCCACGACTTCACACATAACACCAAACACGTTACCATCCCCAGCACACCCGATCTACCACCCTCAAATACACCTCTGTAAAGCCACAAAACATAATCATAAAGACAAAGACTATATAAAACGTATAAACAAACTCCTAAAGCTTAGAGTATCCTGTCACTATAACCTTATAATACATGGGGACATCCATCCCAACCCTGGCCCACCCACACCCAATAATCTTCACTCCCCTACCACATCCCCCACAGTCAAACTACCCCTTTCTATTGCCACTTGTTCCCTCCTAGTATTTCATCTAAATATTAGAAGTATTAACAATAAGATTTTCAACCTACACGTCCTCCTAGCAACCCACTCCCCAGACATTATATATCTTACGGAAACCTGGTTAAAACCTAGTGCTGATAATAAGATACTACCTCTAGGATATAATATTCACCGGTTAGACCGTACTACAAGGAAAGGAGGTGTGATAGCAGTCCTTTACAAAAATACTCTAACTGTTAATAGAGACACCATTCAACCACCCCAATTCAATAATGCAGAACTCCTCATAACAAAACTACAGATTAACCAAAACAAATGCTTGAGCATCGTCTGTGCTTACATTCCACCAGGCAACAACTTAAATACCTACAGGATATCCTGTACTGGTTATCCACTACCTATCCCCAGAAAACCATAGTTCTTGGTGACTTCAATACAGAGTGGCACCCCTGCTCCTCCGACCCCCCCCCCCACCCATATAAACTTATCTGGGTTTAAACAGACCATAACCTCTCACACTAGGATAAACAAACCAACCAACAGGGAAAGTATCCTAAACTGGCTCCTAGTTAATAACTAACCCCAACTGTACACAGCTGGCATTCTCCCTGATGACCTTAGTGACCATCTACTAACCTATATCATAAAACATAAGGCAGGAAACCCCCACCAGACCAAATATAAAACACTTAGAAACAGGAAAATCTTTGACACTGTTATATTCCTAAATGAACTAAAAGCAGTTGACTGGTGAAAACTAAAAAATCTACCATTAGAAGAGGCTATAGCTCACTTTAACACTAAATTCCTAAGTATCCTTGATTCCCATGCTCCAGCACGTACACTAAAATCTAGATCAAACAAAGTACCATGGCTCACAACAGATACCAAATCTAAAATCAAAACTAGAAACAGAGCCTGGGCCAGCTGGAGAACAACTAAAGCCCCACTTGACCATCTAAAATATCATCAACTCAGGAATGATACAAAAAATCAATTTTACTAGATAAAAAAGCTTCTATCAAAATCTCCTAGAAAAGCACCAAAACAACCCTCAAAAGTTCAGGGCAGGCTTAAATCAACTACTTCATCCAGGTCATTCTACCACCCCAACCCCAGCTAACCACACCCATAGTTCCCCAGAGACCATAGCTGGTGCTTATAATAACTTTTTCACTGAAACAATCCAATCCTTAGCAAATCAACTAACCCCCACAAACTTAAACCACACCTCTAATCTACCCACTAATCACCCCCAATTTAGCTTCCAACTGATATCCACTAGCTTTATCAAAACACTTAGAAAAAAAATAAAATTTACCACCCTCGCACCCTCATTGCTGACCTCCCTGTAGAGTACCTACAAATAGCTGCAGATGCCATTGCATATCCCATATCTATCCTTATCAACAGAACCTTATCCAAAAGCGCTATCCCCTCCATCTGGAAAATATCCCATGTCATCCCACTCCATAAAGGTGGTAGTTCTGCAGACATATCCAACTATAGACCCATTGCCATTCTTTCCTCACTAGCCAAAATAATGGAGAAATGTGTACACAAGCAACTAATGCAATACATTACACAGGATAACTTACTATCCAACTCCCAGCATGGTTTCAGGCCATACAACAGCACCACCTATGCCCTCCTTTAATTTACTAATGCCATAAACCAAAACAAGAACGACAATAGGCTATCCTCCGCCCTCTTTCTTGATCTATCAAAAGCCTTTGACATGGTCAACCATGAACTTCACATTCTTTCTCTAAAACCTATTTCCCTCAATAAGCACACAATCCAGTGGTTCCAGTCCTACCTGACTGGTAGACAACAGGCAGTACTATGGCAGGGCAAATTCTCCAGCCAGCTACCTCTCACACTTGGTGTCCCTCAAGGCTCCATACTAGGTCCACTACGCTTCTCTATTTTTATCAACAACCTTCACACTGCTATCCCTAAAGCTACCTGTATTCAATATGCAGATGATTCCACTCTGATCTGCTCAGCCACCTCCCCATCTGAACTGCAAATCCTAACCCAAAATACATTTAACACTATTAAGAACTGGCTCACCATCCAACGCCTACTGCTGAACCCCAATAAAACTAAACTTCTACTCTTCACCCCCACTAGTAGATCTGCCACACTTTCATTCTATATCACATCTAACAATGGTACCACTATCTCCCCAGATCAACACACCAAACGTCGAGGGGTTATCATAGACAATAATCTCAAATTTAACTTACAGGTTAACAAAACCATACAGACCATCAATAACAAGCTTGGATCACTGTATAGAAACAAGACATTTTTTAACCCCACTGACTAGGACTGCAATTGCCCGGTCACACCTACTCTCTACTCTTTAATATGCCTCACCTGTACTCTCAAACCTCAACAAATCTGAGCTAGGTAAGCTGTCCCATAGCTACAACCATATTGCCAGATTCTCCATTGGCTCCACCTATAGAACCCACCACCGCCAGAACCTGAAACAACTAGAGTGGCTAGAACTACCCAGCTTAATTTAATTCAATCAGCTCTTAATAGTGCACAAAATTCTGTACCACCCTAAGGATACCCTCTCACTTATAAATATTATTAAGCAATATAGCAACCTGAGATCCCTATGGTCAGTCAGCAAACTACTGGTGCAAACCCACAAAGCTAATAACTCTGCTGGTGAATCCCTGTTTGCCAACTTTGTTGGCAAAACCTGGAATTAGTTGCCAAACTATATAACCCTACAATCCTCCAAAAGTCTCTTAAAAAAAACCTCAAACAATATCTCAAAGAGAACTGGCTTTGCTCACGTACCGATCCTAATTAAGTTATAAACTGAAAGCATAATCTGTAAATATCATAACATGCAACTACGTAACCAAGCTCTATATCCAATCTGATGTCTCTTGCTTTTAATTGTGTCTGTCCATGAGAATTGTGAGTCCCTACTAGGGAACACTACTAAGCCATTGTACATAATCACTTTGTTTTATATTTTCTAATGTTATCCAACTTCTTGTGTAATCTATGTAAGTTTGTCTGTTTGGAGCTTTTCTCCCCAGGCCTCCGCTGAAAATGGACATGTATCCAGTCGGACTATCCTGGTAAACAAATGTACTCATTATTATGATGATGATGTTTATTTTCATCTCAATGAAAGATGTATGGTGACATCTTGCTGGGCAAGCAGGTAAATGTTGTCCATAGTCATACTAGGTTACAAGATCAAGTGAGCTGCAGGGACACTGACATGTTCTTTTAAGCTTGCAGCAAGGCATCTCATTCTACATCATTTGCATGGCATACCAGCCTCTGTATTTCATAGCTGCATAATACTGTGCTAAGTCTGTCTGGGAATCACACATATCCCCCCCACCGTGTACAACAGCTTGTCACGCAGTTTCACTTTTTGCATTATGATGTATGTTTTTGAATCCTGGAGATTGCCTTACATCACAATATATTGCTGGGCTATTTTTTTCATTTTTATTTTTCATTTTTATTTCTGGTGTCATACAGCTTTATTACAAAGCAGTCACCTCACTGCTATCTGTATATCAGCATAGGATATCACTATATGACTACTGCTGCACATACACAAAGATACAAGCAGGGAGGTGACATACAACCAGAAGAACAAAGGGATATGATAGTATAGTCAATATAAAAAATGTTTTGCAGCACCTGCTGTGTTATGTACACCTAGTAGATGTAGATATAGTATAGATGCTTCAACTCTCAAATGGATTCACATGAGCCAGACTACTACATTTAAACTCTCTCTCTCTCTCTCTCTGTATATATATATATATATATATATATATTTTTTTTTTTTTTTGTTAAGGTGCTGACAATGCCATATGTCCAAAAACGGAAAAAAAAAAAAAAAAAAGAATCAAAATGTTTTCAGAACTGGGAACAAATCTTATTCTTCAAACATGAGATATTATCATCTTGGACACAGACATTAAAACTAGGAGCCATTTCTTCCATACAATTAAGCCAATATCTGCAGAAGCGTCATTCCATACAGTTGAAGTGCAAAACAATTTTGAATAAGGCAAAGCATTACTGAATCTGCTAATATATCAAATTTGTTAATTCTGTGGTGGCGAAGGACAGAGACCTGACTATGCCAGTAGTACCCAAGATTTCACTTTTGAAACCAGGTGCTAGAGAACTGAGCCTAAATGATAAAGTGGGAGTGAACAGCACGTTTCAGCTCACTGCTCTGTGGAAGCAGAGGTAGGATACTTATGCTGCTGCTAGATCACCACCTGTTGGCAGCTTAGCAGTATTTCAACAAAGGATCTTCAGATAGGTGAGGCCGTAGGCTTTTTGTTAACACACATTTCAGTTCTCCACACTGTTTCACTCTGCATTGTGTAGCTGTTACCACTGATTGACCCTCTTTACCTCCTTTCCTACCTCAGACAAACAATAAACAATTTTTTTTTAGTTCCCAAGTAGCAGCTACTTTCAGTTTTAGTAGCAGTGTTTGGGCATTGAGAAAAAATACCACTCTTATGAATCAAAGAGTAATTTGATTTAATCCATCAGGTGTTTTTTGGAGACTTGTTTGTGTTGTATTGTTTGGTAATATCGATACAAGATACAGTGTTTATTAATATCCTTGTGTTTGAATACTTTTATAATGTTGCTTAAACTGTTTATATTGGGTAGTTTGTGGTAAATCATTGGTTCCTATTGTATTCCCATTAGAGTAGTTTCACTATTACTGATCAAAACTTTTTAATGTAACATTTAGCATTTTCTGTTCCTCCAAATATTATCTTTCCTCTTGTATTTCCTTCTCTTTTCTTTTAAACAGATTCAGCTCATATGCCTTCCACTTTATCATAAAGTAAGAGAATTTGCCTGTTTAATATAAGGATTGCTGTTGAAAGAATTCAAATTAAGCCTCTAGATTAATATAGCACAGAGACATCATTCATCATCATCTTCTTTCGGCTGTTCCCGTTAGGGGGCGCCACAGCAGATCACCTGTTTCCATTTCTTCCTGTCCTCTGCATCTTGCTCTGTCACACCAACCACCTGCATGTCCTCTCTCACCACATCCATAAACCTTATCTTAGGCCTTCCTCTTTTCCTGTTACCTGGTAGCTTCATCCTTAGCATCTTTTCCCAATATACTCAGTATCCCTCCTCAGCACATGTCCAAACCAACGTAATCTTGCCTCTCTGGCTTTGTGTCCAAACCTTCCAACCTGGGATGACCCTCTAATATACTTATTCCTAATCATGTTCACCCTGGTCACACCCAGTGCAAATCTTAACATCTTTAATTCTGCCACATTCAGCTCAAACTCCTGCCTTTTTGTCAATGCCACTGTCTCCAACCCATATAACATAGCTGGTCTCACTACCCTCTTGTAGACCATCCCTTTCACTCTTACAGGTACTCGTCTGTCACAAATCACTCCTGACACTCTTCTACACCCACTCCATCCTGCCTGTACTCTCTTCTTCACCTCTCTTCCACACTCACCATTACTCTGAACTGTTGACTCCAAGTATTTAAACTCATCCACCTTCGCAACCTCTACTCCTTGCATCCTCACCGTTCCTCTATCCTCCCTCTCATTCACACACATATATTTTGTCTTAGTCCTGCTGACCTTCTTTCCTCTTCTCTCTAGAGCATATCTCCATCTCTCCAGGGTCTCCTCCACCTGTTCCCTACTCTCACTACAGATCACAATGTCATCTGCAAATATCATAGTCCACGGGGACTCCTGTCTGATCTCGTCTGTCAACCTATCCTTCACCATTGCAAATAAGAAAGGGCTCAGAGCTGATCCTTGATGTAACCCCACCTCTACCTTAAACGCATCCGTCACTCCCACCGCAGGCCTCACCGCTGACACACTACCCTCGTACATATCCTGTACCACTCTTACATACTTTTCTAAACATCATTACTATTTCAAAATAAGCAGTTTTTTTCTTCTGTTATTGCTTATAATTTTAGTTTTATTATTTTAGCTGATGATCATAAAATAGAAGCAGTTGCTTTCCCTCTCCAAAAAAATCATAAAAGTATATATAAAACTGCCCTTTTTAGATACCTAATAAGGATACACACTTTCTTAATCATTTGTTATTTTTTGTAAACATATGTATTTCTTTACATGTGTATTATCGGGTTCTATTCCAAGCATTTCATACTTAGTTTTAATTTATTCCCTTTTCTGGGCTGCTACATTATTGTACTTTTCCCATAGAAAGTGTCATACTATTTTGATTTAATGTGATGTGTAAGTATCTACTTGTATCATTAGCTGACTGATTATTTCTGAAGGACTGCTGGTTTTTGGAATGTGCACTGCTTCACCTTACTCCCCTACATTACCAGATCTCACCCACTATTCTGATTTCTACATTTATATGTAAGTAGGTCCACCCACTACAATAAACCTTAAGTCTAAAATAAAATTGCCTACCAACAAATTAAAATTCAAGTTAAACACCCACAGAATTCCATATTCAATGATCATGTTGTGCAACAGGCTGTTGACTGTTTTAACAGTCCTTCTATCTAAATATACTATAATATAACCCACGCATTACAAAGAACTCTGGTATCCAGAAATCATCTCAGAAATTAGAACAGGCATAAAACAGTTGCACTGGTCATTTTCAAGATTAAAGTCCTGAGTATGGCCCAAGCAACTCAAGTTTGATTAGTGGCTTGGGCACAAAGTAGGGGAGGCAGGAAGGATGGACATGCCCATCATGTGGGGAGAGTGCAAGCTTAGTCACATCTGTACTGTTGATCCCTGACTGGGAACACCACTTTGCTTATAATCACCTGTTTGCAAAACTTTGGGATAGGGCATGGATGTGTGTAAGTTTAGTCTGGACTCTTCTCTTATTACTTCGGAGTTTACTACAGCATTCACTTGCTCTTGTAGTATCTGGTGCCATTCCTCAGTCTGGTTCCCCTCATGTCTAAGTTGAGGAATAGAAGCAAAGCAAAGCAAAGCAAAAAAAAAAATAAATAAATAAATCCCAGTCTGGTACTTTCTCCCTGATCTCTTCTCCACAAATTTTCTACCCCATCTGTGCCCTGGAGCTAAAAGAAAGGTCTGTTCTCTGATCTTTTGCTCTGTAGAAGAGCACCTTTACTTCTCTCCAGTCTCCAATATTTCTTTGCATAATAGAATTTGGAGAAGGAGAGTCTGCTACAGGCATACAAAAGTTAAGAATCTACTTTGAACAGGAGTAAACAGCTTATTGCAGAGACAAACATATATTGTAGCAGGCAGTTTGCTTACAGTTACAGTACCACCCAGTAAGCTCTTCAGGGCTAGGATAGATTGCATGAATGCCAGTACTGCATTAAAGAACCCTAGCATGGCTATTATTCTGATTTTTAATATGCTGGTTGCAGCCTCGAGGTACAAGTTATGGGTCGAGACCATAAGACTGAATTTTTGAAACTTAGAAGGCTTTAAATGGAGATCGCCATACAGCACAGAATGGGAAATTTGCTCTTCTCTTCACTTGTAGTGCAATCTCAGTGTTGGTATATTTAATTAGCAGGGCTGTGGGAGGTGCAGGGGGGGCTTGCCCCCCCCCCCCCACATAAATATAACACCATTTTGCTTTTATTTATTTTTTATTGAAGTTTCAAAACTTCAGAACTTCGTTGTTATGGTGTCGCCCATATATGAAGTTCAAAGTTTTGAAAGTTCGCGCTTCCAAATTAGATCCACAAATTACATGTCTTCCATGTGATTGATGAAAATGCCAGACCTAACTTTATTTCATTCATGCTCTTTCTTGCTGTCTTTTCCCTTGTGTAAAAATTGTTGTCATTATCTATTACTTGAAATATGAAGTTATAAAGTACGTCAGTTGCCTTCTGTCACCAAGAACCGTCATTTTTTTTAAATATTCTATATTAGTTTGGCTTAGTAGGTAAACAGTGTTTCAAAACCTTTTTTTAGCATGCAATTTTTATGTAATTTGTGGCATTAGTCCTTTGTTTAATTATGACTTGCATGACCTATATAAGTATCAGGGTTATTTTTTCTATGTCACTTAAGTTTGAAAGCTTATGGGCTACTTTTGTAATAATTTTCTATGATCTGGCCATTACTGCTAGACTCACATGTCTCTGTATGCATTTCTGTATTATTTGTTATTCCAACTGCTAACAATACAGTTAACAAATGCTGCTTTTATATAAATCGAAATACACTTTCTGTATTCCAGCTCCCACACTCAAAAACTGCAAATTGTAGAAAAAAACTATTTTGGTTTGTATCCCTGACTGGAAACAGGACACAACATAGTAAACTATTAAGGGATAACACTGGATGCCTAGTCATAATCAAGCATCTATGATCATAAGCACACTGATCTTTAAAAGCATTATTCTTGGACACTGATCCCTCTAAATTCAACCCATTGATTTTGGGAACTCTGTTATTCACTCAAAGACAACCAGGCAAACACATATCTAATCAGTCTCAACTTCAATCCCTCCATTGGAGAATGCTCCTTCAGCAAAATTGTTCATGCAACCTAGAATCACCTCCACCAGCAAATAAGATCATCATTTATTTATTTTATTTATTTCAGTTTGATGACCGGGGCCAAGAAGAGCCCATTTTTATTGGAGGCCCAGGGTGTAAAGCTCCAGGGAAAATTCATACAGTATCAACATTTTTGCAAGATATATGTTATTGAAAATAAACAGTATGTAAAATATACAAACATATAGTTACTGAACATAATAATTTAGGTACACTTTGAGAGATTGGGAAAACATACTGGTACTGTAAGTAGTGATACAATATAGGTAGTGGACTGTCTTATACATTGAGCAATGAGAAAGAAGCATTAATGTACAGGAAGACAGAAAGCTGGGCATATTCAACATAACGTTATTGGACATAGTAAGTTAGGTACTCATTGAGAGTTAGAGAAAGCCTACTGGTACTGTGGATGGCAGTACATCAAGGTTAGTGTACTGTCATATACCTTGAGCATTGAGAACGAAGTATACATTTACTGGAACAGTAGTACATCATTGGTAGGGAGTGGATTTCCATAGTGGGACTACAGGATATAAGTTATAGCTACAGTAGGATGTAGGGGTATTTATGTTGGAGCATGACAACTAAATTTCCTAGACAGCTTTAAACACACACTGAGAAATCAGCTTTTAGAGGAATCTGCCTGTACATGCTGTAGCGACACATGTCAACCACAACTCTACTCCTTTTTTAACAGCCATGATTTTATAACAATTTACTGCATAATTTTGTGAAGATGAATTACATACTTTATTATTGTACATGCTCTATATACTGTATGCTTTATTGCACTTAAATCCTTTTTGTACACACATAATTACTGTTGTTATAATTATTTGTTTCAATATGCTTTGATTTTTCTCCTTAAGTATATATCACAGCATTTATCTTTGCCCTCTTGGGCCTGGTTGTGGCTGAAAATGGTCCTTGGACTAGTCCACCTACCTGGTTAACAGTCGATCTGATGTTGTCAATCTTCATCCATTCTTGACTCTTGGGTATGGTTCTGATCCTCTGAACCAATCTGGCTGCTACATAGCTCATGCCAATTAAAAAAATCTCTCGAGCTACTGTTCTACCAATAATGCTCCTCTTTATATTACCTCAGATTTCATTTGCCGCTGTTACAGCTAAGACATATCAGTCAAGTCCTCTCTCAGAGCTAAGCAAAATTTATACTTTTTTCCCTTAAAATATTTCTCTGTTTTTGATATTTAACTTTTAAAACCCTTTCCTTGTCTTACCCATTAATGTGTGTTTATCATTTTACCGTTGGTAATTCTCACTATCATCATTGATAGTTTTCCCTTCTCCCCTTACCATTAGTTAATCTCTCTATCTATCATTGCTGGTAGATTTTTCCTGGTGTGATTGTGTTGTTTGAACTCTTTTCTTTCTTCCTTTCCTATCTATCTATCTATCTATCTATCTATCTATCTATCTATCTATCTATCTAATCTATCTAATCTATCTATCTATCTATCTATCTATCTATCTATCTATCTATCTATCTAATCTCTATCTATCTATCTATCTATCTATCTATCTATCTATCTATCTATCTATCTATCTATCTGTCCATCTATGTATCTGTCTATCTATCTATCTATCTATCTATCTATCTATCTATCTATCTATCTATCTATCTATCTATCTATCTATCTATCTATCTATCTATCTATCTATCTAATCTATCTATCTACGTATCTGTCTGTCTGTCTATCTATCTATCTATCTATCTATCTATCTATCTATCTATCTATCTGGCTATCTATCTAGCTTCTCCCTCTCATAGATTTTTTTATTTGGGATGATGGCAGTTAAACGAAAAAAGTTCTCCTTCAGGATTTAAACAATGTAAAGAGTGCAGCAGAAAAATGCTAACTCTGATGGTTATGATTGCTGCGTTTATTGTTTGGGTGCATCTCATCTAAGTGTTGACTGTACAATCAGCCAGGGTTTCTGTAATAGATCCCTGGTAGAACATAAAAATAAACTGATTCTCAAAGGGCTTCTTAAAGCCCCTTTCGAAGAAGCCTTGTCCAAGGCTGAACAGTCTTCTCTGGCCTCTGGTACCAAAATTACCCACGTGGTGATGACTTCTCCATCAGCACCAACTGTAAAGAAACACAAACATACTTCTGCAGGTTCCTCCTTGGAACTGAGACCTAAGGTTCTGAAACTGATGGAATGAAGTGAAACTTTGACACCAACAACCTTACCAATGCCTTCGACACTGACTATGACACCCACACAGATTATGGCTCCTACCACTTCTACATTGCCTATGGTTCTGACATTGGCACCAATTGTCACTACTGCTGTGTCGATGCTGATTTTTCCTATGGCCCCGCAGATGATGCCAAAGATTGATTTTCCTATACAGTGGCAACTCTCTAGCCTGTTTCTGGAGAGACCCAAGTCCCTTTCTGCATTTTTCATTCAGTCCACCAGGAGCCTCTCAGAACTTGATGTTGTTAGGTTGGTGGATCAGATTCTGACAGCCAGGAGTCTTCCCTCATCTTCTCAACCCCCAATCCCTTCTGGTGCAGTTTTTTTTCTCCTGTAACCCCTTCTTATTCTCCTCCTCTGATCTCCTTGCAGGCTTTAGAAAAGTCAGCTTCAGCATCACAGTTTCCAATGACCTCAACACTCACTATATTTTTGTCTTCGGTGCCGGGTATGTTTCTGACACCTTTGGTGCCTTTGGGACTGATGGGGTCCTGGGACCGTGTCTTCACTGTCAAGTCTGAGGGGTTGGAGTCAGCTCCAATTTTTCCTATGGAGCCTGCCTTACCTCTTCAGGCCAGTAGCAGACCTGCTCTTGGTTTCGGCTTCTCAGGTGGGACTCTCAGGGTGGGTGTGACCGTTATTACAAGTTTGTCTGTCTCAGTTCTGGGCTTCCATCCCTCCTTGGGGGGTCCTGCTTTTCAGGCCATGGAAAGACCCTAGGCCACTGCCTTTTTTCAGGTGGCTTCTGTCATACCAGAGTCTCAACCCCTGACCCCAGCTTTATCAAATCTGCCACCAACCTCTATCTCTAGACAGCGAGTTCCAAGGCCGCAAGACCTACCTGCTAAAGGTATCCTCTCTTCCGAGACTTCTTCAGATGCCCCCACTGAAGAGCCACCTCAGAAGAGATTGTGTAAGAGGAAACACCTTGACTCTCCTGAAGAATCAGTCACAGAAGACATGGATTTCGATGAGGGGGAGGATTCCCACCGATCATCCCTGGAAGACGTCTCCTTTGCAGATATTCTGGAGATTCTAATGCAGAGAAGTGAATGGAAGCCCAAAGACTCTTCCTGTGAGGAATCTGTATACTTGCAGGCATTTGGAGCTCACCTGTCTACTTCCTGGGTGACCCTGCCCACTGACAACCTCATTAAGTTAATCGCTCAGTGGGCTTGGAAAACTCCTGACTCTACAGAACCCATCCTCTGGAGACCTGACAAGATACTTTCCACACCCGAGGACCATCCACATTGGACAAAGGGCTTAGTAGTTGATGTCATGTTGGTAGTGGCTGCCACTAAGAAAGAACTAGCTCAGGAAAGTTCTTCTGTTCATCCCCCTTACTGGGAGTCCAGGGCAATGGACAGATTTGGGAAGCGGGTCTATGCATCATCAACCTTTTCTGTTAGGTCCTTGAATTTATTGGCACATTTTACTAGACTTCAAAGGGATCTGGTCAAGGAGCTGTCAGATACTCTGGCAGGAGCAGTGTCTGAAGGGGTCCAAAAAAGTGGATTTACAGTTAGCTACCCTGGAGTCTTTTTCAAACTCATCCATGAGGCTATTCGTGCATGCTGCCAAAGGGGTGACCAGGTCAGCAGGTTCAGGAGTTGTGATTAGATGACACACTTGGATGCACCTGTGTGAGTTTGCGGAACCATTCAGGTCATCCTTCATCAATGCAACCTTTGACAGATCTTCATTGTTTGGGCCCAAAGTGACGGAAACTCTATCCAGGTGTGAAAAAGATGGAAAGACTGTCTGCTGTGCGTGTACTTTTTTCCACTCCTCAATTACCCTATTCAAGGTATCAAGGGAGTGGCAAGATTGTGGTTCAAGAAGTCCAAGGAGGCTTTTCAGGACACATGTGGTACCTACTCCTTTCAGGGCAGAGGGGGGAGTCACAATGGAAGATGCTATCCCAGAGGCAGGGCTGGTCTGCAGAACCAGGGTTCCAGGGAGTCTTTCTCTAGTCAACCACACCAGCATTCCTGAAAGGAGGTCCAACTGCTTGCCTCTGGAGGCAGTCAAGGGAAGATTCTCTTTGCACCCAACCACCTGGCGACACATAACTACCGATGCCTGGGTGCTAAGGATTACCTCCAGAGGTTACTTTATCCCCTTCACCCTTAACCCATGAACTTGAGCAAAACTCCCTGACATTCCACCCAGTCAGAAAGTTGAAGCAGCATTAGAAATCCAAAAGCTGCTAGAAAAAAAGAGTCATCCAAGAAGTCCCTCCAGACCAGCTAGGATCTGGATATTACTCAAGATTATTTTTAGTGCCAAAAAAGATGGTGGACTGCAGACCAATTTTGGATCTCAGTATTCTGAACAAATTTGTTCCACAGTCAAATTTCTGGATGATCACTATTCAATCTATATTTCCTTTCTTAGAGGAAAATAATTGGATGTAATCTGTTGACTTTCAAGACATGTATTACCACATTTACTTTTATTTATTTATTTATTTTACATTGGTTGACCGGGATAGTCCGACTGGATATATGTCTATTTTCAGTGGAGGCCTAGGAAGAAAAGCTCCACACATTAAAACAATTACATTCACAATTAGCATGAGAAGTACAAGTACAATTATTATTATTAGTCATAGCTGAATCTTAAATGATTGCAGGCAATCAGGTAGAAGCAGCTAGGTAATACTTACAATACGGTTATGGACAAATGCTCGAGAAAGTTTCTCTGCTTCGAACTGGGAGCCAGTCACTACCAATTCAGAGTGTTGCCTTTTGGTCTCACCACATTCCCCCAGGGTGTTCACCAAATGTATGGCAGCAGCCACAGCACATCTAAGGCTGTATGGATTCTGAATGTTTCCACACCTGGACAACTGGCTCCTCACCGCTGTCACCAGGTGTCCAGTTCTACAAACCAGGGACTTCCTTCTGAAACTTTCTACCAAGTTCAGCATCACAGTCAACCTTGTGAAGTCTCAGCTAACCCCTACTCAACATATGGAATTCATTGAAGCTCGTCTTAACACCCAAACTTATGTGGCATCACTACCCCACCACAGATTGCAGAAAATACAATCGCAGGTTCAGCCCCTTCTTCATTCAAACAAGATACTGGCTCAGCAAATCCTGCAAGCACTGGGCTTCATGATGGAAGTGATCATGTTAGTCCCCATTGGCAAGGTTTCACATGAGTCTTCCTCAATGGATGCTTGTGAACCAATGGTCAGTTCTAACCCACCCCATGAATCATCTAGTTTTCATATTCAGTCAATGCAAAAATGACCTAACCTGGTGGATGCAATCCAAGGAGGTTCTGCTAGGCTGCCCCCTTTGTCTCCCCTCAACCCAAGGCCATAGTTCATAGATTCATAGGTATATACTAGGCCATTGGCCCTAGGCCTAGCCAAATGAGGTTATCTAGCTTTTGCCACCCAAGAAAATTATTTTCCTGTGCCCCTGTCGAGCAGAGCCACAGCAGTGTTCCCCGGGGTGAATTTCCTGTTTCCCATCCAATTGTCAAGATTTCTCTTAAAGAAGGCTAATGAGGAGCTTGCTTGACATGAATGGGTAGCCTGTTCCAGAGCAAGGGAAGTCTCTGGTACAGGAATCTATCCCTCCAGCATGTTCTGTTTATTGTGGTGACAAGGTTTAGGTCCCTGGAGCATGTGGCTCGGAGAGATTGGGATTTCTTTAAGTGCAGCATGTCCATCAGATCTGGGTTAGACATGGCTTTGTATGTTAGGCAGAGGTTGCCTTGGAGTAGGTGGTATGTGATGGAGTAGAGCTGGAGTTTTTTAATACGGTCAGCGTATGGCATCTGTTTGAGGCCAGTAAGCCTCTTAGTGGGGTATTTCTGTGGCCTTTCCAGCTGTTGCAGATGTCTTGTGAGGTACATGTCAAATGGGGAGTTGTACTCTATAATGGGTCTGATGAGGGATGGTTGGAGAGGAACGATGACCTCTGTTTTTCTGGACGAGAACCCCTTTGTGATGAGGTGTGCCATGTAGAAGGATTTCCTGACTACTGTGGTAACATGATTATCAAAGGAGACACTACTGTCCACCTGTGTCCCAAGGTCTCTTTTCACACTTTCGGTGTTTAGTAGGCTACTGCATATGTGGTAGTCCATGGGTACCACTGATGCTTCCCAGATGGGGTGGGGGGCAAAATCTAGGGAAGACAGTCAAAGGCACTTGGTCCCCCTTCAAGGCCAAACTGCATATCAAAATTCTGGAACTGAGAGCAGTGCTCCTAGTGTTGCAAGCATTTCATTCTGCCTTACCTCAAGGAATGATAGCTATTCAATCAGACAATATGTCAGTAGTCTGGTACATCAATAAACAGGGGGGAACCAAGTTCTACCCACTGTGTTGAGAAGCCCTTCAAGTGTGGAATGGACTATAACTTCCAACCACTTTCTGATAGCAATACACATCCAGGGGAGTTCAAACGTGATAGCAGACAAACTGAGCAGATGCATTCTCATGCCTCATGGGTGGTCTCTAAATCCCAGAGTGGTGAAAAAGAGTTTTATTCACTGGGGCCAGCTTTCCTGTGACATGTTTCCTTCACTCCTGAACAACAAGTGGAGAAGCTACTTTGCCCTAATTCCCCCTCAGGGGTAGTTCTTGAGAGATGCTGTTCTCCTCAATTGGCCCCTGGGTGTCCTTTATGCCTTTCCTCCATTCCCTCTAATTCCCTTATTCCTCAAGAAGGCAGCTTGGTTGAGAAGCAAAGTAATCCTCATTGCACCTTACTGGCCTTGACAAATATGGTTTCCCTTCCTATGGCCTCATCTACTGCATCATCCATGGATTCTGGAACCAGATTCAGACCTGCTCTCTCACCCCCAGGGACTGGTGCATCTCCAATTACAAACTCTCAAGCTGGCTGCTTAGTTTCTCCACTTCCATTAGATGCCAGGCACAATGACCTTCAATCTCCTGTATGACACATTTTGTTGGCATCCCATAAACCATCCACCAGGAATCTCTGCCATAGTAAATGGAAGAGATTTTCTATCTGAGCTTGTGATAATGGTTTAGATCCTTTTTTTCTTCAGTGGAAAAAGTTTTAGAGTTTATAGCTACTATTTTTGGTAAAGGGGGTTCTGCTTCTACTATTAAGGCTATTTTAGCAGCCATTTCAAATTTCCATAACCATTTGGGTGACCAACCCTTAGTCTCGCACAGACTTTGTAAAGTTTTTCTTAAGGGCACAATTTGTTTAAAGCCCCCTTTCAAAGATCCCTTGTCACCATGGGACTTGACGATTATCTTGCAGTCACTTACATTACTTCCTTTTGAACCTTCAGACACCTGTGACTTAAAAGTTTTTTTTTTGGAAAATTCTTCTTCTGATTGCTGTTACCTAAGCAAGACAAGTCTCTGAATTACAGGCTTTATGTGTTAAGGCCCATTATCTAATTTTCCATAAAAACAGAGTGTCACTCAGGAAAAACCCATCCTTCTTTTCAAAAGTGATCTCAGAGGTCAACATCAATCAAACCATAGACTTGCCAGTATTTTCCCAAACTATTCTAATAAGAGTGTATACTGCTTACACCTTCTTAATGTGCACAGGCTGTTCTGTTTTTACCTGGACAGAACTAAACAATTCAGGCAATCATAGAATCATAGGATCATAGGAGATTACTAGGCTAATGGCTCTAGGGCCCTTACAAGCCTAGCCAAGAGTTTATCCCCAGAAAAGAAACCACAATCAGCACCTGTCACCTCTGTCAATGAGGGACACAGGTGGAACCCCCGGGACATATTTGTGGTTGCCCATCCACTCATCAAGGTTGCACTTGAAGAGGGTAAGCGACATACTTTGCTTGATGTGTATGTGGAGTTTATTCCAGAGGTGGGGCAGCCTCTGGGAGACAAACCTGTCTCTCCAGTAGGTTTTGTTAATGTCACATATTAGATTTAAACCTTTTGATCGGGTACTATGCGAGGAGTTAACATCTCTAGTAGAGCAGGGTCTGAGATTACCTTGTAGACTAGACACAGGTCACCTCTGAGCAATCTGTACGATACAAAGCAGAGTGATAGTGATTTGAGCCTGTCCACATAGGACAGGTGTTGAGGCCATGGATTCTCTTTGTGAGGTATTTCTGTGGCCTTTCCAGTTGGTGCAAGTGTTTGGAGAGGTACATACCAAACAGGGCATTGTACTCAATTACTGGCCTAATGAAGGAGGAGTACAGAGAGATAATAACCTCCTTTTTTCTGGATGCAATCCCTTTACTTATGCGATGAACCAAGTTAAAGGCTTATCTGTACACTGCCACTATATGATGGTCAAATGTGAGATTGTTGTCAACATGTGTACCCAGGTGTCTCACCACTAATGTGGTAATAAATAGGGGTCATGTTTTTGCCGAATGGTATGATAATACATTTTTTTCCATTTAACTTAAGACCATGACTTTGGCACCAGTCATTTGTTGCTGTGAGACCCTCTTAAAGTATGTTAACATAATTTGGGGAGTCAATGACAGCACCCACCTTACAGTTGGCTACAAACATGGTCAGCCACAGGCCTTTTGTCTTTGCCTGGACCTCTGAGAAGTAGATGCCAAAGGACAGATCCCTGGGGGGCACCATTAGTGACAGGTCTGCTATCAGAAGTAGTGGCACCTATTTTGACCTTGTGGGTTCTATGAGTGAGCCAGTTGGCCACCCAGCTAATGAGATAGAGATTTTAAACCAAGTTCTGTTAGCTTTTTGATGATGACAAAGTGGGGGATTGTGTCAAAGGCTTTGGCCAAGTCAAGGTAAGCTGTGTGTACTGACTTTCCCTCATCCAGTGCCTTGGTGGCAGTCTCAAAAAAGTCAGCCAGATTCAACAGGCAAGATCTGCCCTTGACAAATTCAAATTGGGTGGGGTCAAGTGCTTGGAGATTGCCTATGTCCTTTTTTCCTTTTTTCCTTTTTTATGAGGTCCATAATAATACGCTCCATGGCCTTACAGATCAGACTTGTCAACCTAATGGGGTGATAGTTACCAAGGTCAGTAGTAGCACCACCTTTGTGCGAAGGGGTGACAATGGCAGTTCTCCACTCTGCTGGAATGAAGCTTGTACTTAGGCTATGGTTGAATAGAGTGCTCAATGGCGAAGGCTAGTAATTGATTGAGATGTTGCAGAATACAGCCTGGGGTACTATCAGGTCCCATGGAAGCTGTGTTCTTTGCCTTGGATATGGCCTTAACACTTGATCTATGATGTGAGGTGTGGGGCAAGTATCAGGAATGTCAACTGGGTCTTTGGGGGGGGGACAGGGGGGTGAAGTTTGCACTGAACCTATCTGCTAGCAGGTTGGCTATGTCAACAGGGTCAGTGCAAGTGGCACCATTAAGAACTAATTTGGAACAAACCTGGCAAAAGAATTATTTGTATCCTTTACAGGAGCAACTTTGGGCAAACCTATTTCTAAGGTTACTCTATCTAGATGGCTAAGAGATTGCATTTCCTTTATTTACACAAAAAAGAATTTAAAACTCTTTATGCCGATGAAGGCTCATTCTACCAGATCTATGGCAACCTGAACTGTTTTCCATTTTAAAGCTTCCATGTCCAAAATTTGTGCTGCTGCAACATGGGCTACTCTGCATACCTTTATTACTCATTACAAATTGGATATGGTCTCCAGGGGGAGAACCTGCTTTGGCACTATGGTTCTCAGGAATGTCTTTCCATAGGCCACCCAAGATCTAAGGTAGCTTTCCCAAGAGTCAAGAATGGATAAAGATTGACAACATCAGATAAAGAAGTTATGACTTAACATAACTTTCCATCTGTGTTGTCGATCTTCATCCATTCTTGCATCCCATCTCACCTTCCCCATCCTTTTGACATCCTGGTGGAGCGACATGTTTCCTAGGTTTCCCTGTTAAGATACACCTTGGACATGGCTTCTGACTTGAGTTAGGAAATCTTTCTGAGAGCTTGCAAATTTGATCTGAGGTAATGTAGAGGGGAGCTTAATGGGTAGACTAGTAGCTTGAGAGTTTTTGGCTGGTGTGAGCTATGTAATGGCTGGACTGGTTCCAAGGATCAGAAACATTCCCAAGAGTCAAGAATGGATGAAGATCAACAACACAGATGGAATGTTATGGTAAAACATAACTTCTTTTTTAATAAATGTGGTTATTTTTCTTTTATTAGCAGTAGTGAGCTGGTATACCATATTTAATTAACCCTCACAATCCAACTTGTTGAGCATGTCGGATTTTGATAGCTATGATGATCAAACAGACATAGTTAACTTTAAAGCTAAGATAACCCTGACGTTGGTGCAGAAGTTTGTGAGTTGTATCCCTATAATTGGCAAATGGATTTACTTTCTGAGAGTGACTCTACAGTGGCAACATTAAGGGCGATGCTGTCCTTGTGAGTGTAGCATCCTTTGGATGAGATGATGAGCAGAGGTCTCATCTGCCAGAGTTGGTGGTAGCTCAGGTGGATGTAAAAGATCCCAGCTCACAAATTAAAAAGAGTAGTTAGTATGAATTCCACCTTGGGTCTCCCCCTGAAAAGAGGCCATTGGCCTAGTGGGAGTTACCCAGTCAATAACATGTAAACAAATAAATAAAAATAAGCTGTATGTTAAAAGATACTGTGGCTTTTAAGTACTAAAAATCTTTGTATCACCTGTATTCATTTGCTGTGAGATCCTTTGTGAATCTGAGTCAGAGGCACCTTCAGTACACATTTAGGCAATTCTTTATGAAATATATATATATGATTGGTATAGGGAGAGAGCTAGCTGATATGATGGACAGAAGGAAGGTTGGTATATTGTGTGTGCAAGAGACCAGATGGAAGGGGAGAGTAAGGCTAGGTGTATCGGAGGTGGGTTCAAATTGTTTTACCATGGTGTGGATGGCAGGAGAAATGGTGTAGGAGTTATTCTGAAGGAACAGTATTCTAAGAGTGTTTTGGAGGTGAAAAGAGTGTCAGATAGAGTGATGTTTATGAAGCTGGAAATTGATGGTATAATGATGAATGTTGTTAGTGCATATGCTCCACAGGTTGGGTGTGCAATGGATGAGAAAGAAAAATTTTGGAGTGAATTGGATGAAGTGGTGATGACTGTACCCAAGGGTGAGAGAGTGGTGATTGGAGCAGATTTCAATGGGCATGTTGGTGAAGGGAACAGAGGGGATGAGGAATTGATGGGTAGGTATGGTGTTAAACAAAGGAATGCAGAAGGTCAGATGGTAGTGAATTTTGCAAAAAGGATGGACGTGGCTGTAGTGAATACATATTTTAACAAGAGGGAGGAGCATAGGGTGACATACAAGAATGGAGGAGGATGCACACGGGTGGATTATATCTTATGAAGGAGGGCCAGTTTGAAGGAGATTGGAGACTGTAAAGTGGTGACCGGGGAAAGTGTAGTTAGGCGGCATAGGATGGTGGTTTGTAAGATGACATTGGTGATCAAGAAGAGGAGAAGGAGTGTGAGGGCAGCACCAAGGATCAAATGGTGGAAATTAAAAAAGGGTAATTGGGAGGTGGAGTTCAGGGATGAGTTAAGACAGGCACTGTGTGGCAGTGAAGAGTTACCAAATAGCTGGGCAACTACAGCAGAGCTAGTAAGGGAGATGGCTAGAAAGATGCATGGTATGACATCTGGACAGAGGAAGGACGACAAGGAGACATGGTGGTGGAATGAGGAAGTACAGGAGGGTAAACAGAAAAAGAGGTTGGCAAAGAAGAAGTGGGATTGTCAGAGAGATGAAGAAAGTAGATAGGAGTATAAGGAGATGAGGTGCATGGCAAAGAGAGATGTGGCGAAGGCTAAGGATAAGGCATATGAAGAGTTGTATGAAAGGTTGGACAATAAGGAGGGAGAAAAGGACTTGTACCAATTAGCTAGACAGAGGGACCGAGCTAGGAAAGATGTGCAGCAGGTAAAGGTGATAAAGGATAATGAGGGAAACATACTCACAAGCGAGGAGAGTGTGTTGAGGAGATGGAAAGAGTACTTTGAGGGGCTGATGAATGAAGAGAATGAGAGGGAGAGAAGGTTGGATGATGTAGGGATAGTGAATCATGATGTACAATGGATTAGCAAGGGTGAAGTAAGGATAGCTATGAAGAGAATGAAGAATGGAAAGGCTGTTGGCCCAGATGACATAGCTGTGGAAGCATGGAGGTGTTTAGGTGAAATGGCAGTGGAGTTTTTAACCAGATTGTTTAATGAAATCTTGGAAAGTGAGAGGATGCCTAAGGAATGGAGAAAAAGTGTTTTTGTACTGATTTTTAAGAATAAGGGTGATGTGCAGAGCTGTAGTAACTACAGAGCGATTAAAATGATCAGTCACAGTAGGAAGTTATGTGAAAGAGTAGTGGAAGCTAGGTTAAGAAGGGACATGATGATTAGTGATCAGCAGTATGGTTTCATGCTGGGAAAGAGCACTACAGGTGTGATGTTTGCTCTGAGAGTGTTGATGGAGAAGTACAGAAAATGTCAGAAGGAGTTGCATTGTGTTTTTGTAGACTTAGAAAAAACATATGACAGGGTGCCTAGAGAGGAGTTGTGGTATTGTATGAGAAAGTCAGGAGTGTTAGAGAAGTATGTAAGAGTGGCACAGGATATGTACGAGGGTAGTGTGACAGCGGTGAGGTCTGCTGTGGGAGTGATGGATGCGTTTAAGGTGGAGGTGGGGTTACATCAAGGATCGGCTCTGAGCCCTTTCTTATTTGCAATGGTGATGGACAGGTTGACAGACGAGATCAGACAGGAGTCCCCGTGGACTATGATGTTTGCAGATGAAATTGTGATTTGTAGTGAGAGTAGGAAACAGGTGGAGGAGACCCTGGAGAGATGGAGATATGCTCTAGAGAGAAGAGGAATGTAGGTCAGCAGGACTAAAACAGAATATATGTGTGTGAATGAGAGGGAGGATAGAGGAATGGTGAGGATGCAATGAGTAGAGGTGGCAAAGGTGGATGAGTTTAAATACTTGGGGGTCAATAGTTCAGAGTAACGGTGAGTGTGGAAGAGAGGTGAAGAAGAGAGTACAGGCAGGATGGAGTGGGTGGAGAAGTGTGTCAGGAGTGATTTGTGACAGACGAGTACCTGTAAGAGTGAAAGGGAAGGTCTACAAGAGGGTAGTGAGACCAGCTATGTTATATGGGTTGGAGACAGTGGCATTGACAAAAAGGCAGGAGTTTGAGCTGGATGTGGTAGAGTTAAAGATGTTAAGATTTGCACTGGGTGTGATGAGGGTGGTCAGAATTAGGAATAAGTATATTAGAGGGTCAGCCCAGGTTGGAAGGTTTGGAGACAAAGCCCGAGAGGCAAGATTAAGTTGGTTTGGACATGTGCTGAGGAGGGATGCTGAGTATATTGGGAAAAAGATGCTAAGGATGAAGCTACCAGGAAACAGGACAAGAGAAAGGCCTAAGATAAGGTTTATGGATGTGGTGAGAAAAGACATGCAGGTGTTTGGTGTGACAGAGCAAGAAGCAGAGGACAGGAAGAAATGGAAACAGGTGATCCGCTGTGGCAACCCCTAACGGGAACAGCTGATAGAAGATGATGATGATTTATGAAATATATATTCTGCTACTGAGCAATAGCTTGTTTTCAATAATATATTTGATTACTGATACTATTATGACTACTGTCCTATAAGTGAACTATTGTCTTATACTGCTGTTGTTTACAAGTTTGAATAAAATTTTAACTAAAGGTTGTAGCACCACAGTCTGAACTATTACTGCAAATATTTATTAGTTCATTTGAGTGATGCTGTATAAATGCTATAGAATGTAATGTATGAATAAGCATAAATAGAGATGAAACATTTCCAGTCCTGGATTATTCATTTACTGTGATCTATACTTCTCTGTTCTTTCTTCTTTTACAATATAGTATGTATATATGGATTTCAACCAGAGTCTTGATTGATAGCCTTCATTTGCAATACACTTGTCATTGAGAAGGACATTGCCAATATGCTCAATGCTGCCAGTTACTGGATACAAAGCTTTTTTTTTTTTTTTTTTTGTATGTTAATACTTTGGTTATTTGATTAGAGTTACATGTATGTTTGGCTTTGGTAGTTTTTCCTTTATCTTTTATTTCAATTCTAAAGGCAGATACTAGAACATTTGACTTGGGTTCAATATATATATATATATATATATATATATATATATATATATATATATATATATGTATTTAAAATATATGTGCTACAATAGTTTTATTTGCACGTGTATGGGCTGCTTCATTAAACCTTTACATCATTACAAAAATAAGCAAGACCCTTAGATAATATTATTTGCATAGCTTTTATGAAATGTAGTGCTCCTTTAAATGTTTAAACAAAATGATGCAGATTTGAAATGGCTTTGGCTATGAAGACTACTCAGTGGAACCTTAACGGAATTCAAATTATGTCCAGAAGATAGCATGGATGTGCAAATTTGCTGCATTCAAGAAATGCACATGATCAATTGTCATTTTAAATTTCTTATAAAGTGATGGAGTCCTAAGGGTGGTATTACAATAACCATTAAAGTGAAATGCAATATTCAGATAATTAATTGTATATGAATTCCAAATGGACATTTTAAGAGCATACAAGGCCAAGTTTGAGTCAGTATTTAGTAGGTATCTCTGTGATTACTCCTTTTTATTTTTGTGGGGGAATAGATTTTTAAATTTAGACTCGTATTTATATAAATTAGACTGCATGCTGTGTTTAGTTAACAGAATCTTACATATTACAAAAATAATGATTCCCTACGACCTATGTGATCTATACAGAATGAAATTTGCTGAAGGGAATGGCAATTTACATTTTTTGATTGCAAAAAATTTGTGTGCAGGATTAGGCGATCTTTCAATTGCCATTTCTTTAATCTTTTAAGTAAAATGTCCTAACAGCACCTAGATCTTATTCTGATCACTGTCAAATTATCTTACACTAAGATATTTTGTAAAGTGTTAACTTTAAATCCCAACATTGTTAACAATGAAATGGTAGTTGAAGTAATTAAATTAGAATTCAAAACATCTTGGAATGATAAATGGACATTAATATATTTTTAATTATTAGATATGCAGAAATGAAAGAAAAATTTAGGGGTGCTCTAAAATGTTTAGCATCACATACTAAAACAGATAGGGCCAAGTGAGTACTGGCTCTTGACCTGCAAATCCAAGTTTTCTTAGTAGAACTATAATCATCAGGTACAATGATTTATTGTTCGAAAAAAGGAAAAAAAAAGAAACTTTGATAAACCCTTTACTAATCCTGAAGAAAAAAAGAGTCTACAAACGGTAAAGGCAATAAAAGAAGATCCAGGCCATGATGAATACATATAGATATTTGATGACTTCTGTTCCAATATCACTGAATGACAATCCCTAGGATTCAATAAAGTGAAATCTCCTTGCAGGAACAGTGTAGCCATTCCTACATGGAATATGGCCAGCGAGCAATCCAGTTAACTAATGTTTTAATGTGCACGACCCTGCCTAAACTATTCCTCCACAGACACCACTGCATAATGTCAATTACCTCGTTTGCTGGAGAAAACCATGCAAATGAGGTGAATTAGTGATTCAGCAAGCAGGCAGGCATCCGTGCAAGAATAGTGTTAGTTGTAGAAATGTATTCAGCTATTAGCCAAATACATTTCTGCAAAAATTAAAACAGAGGCATGACAGCTCAAATAAAAGCATGTATTATAATCTTTAGGAATGCCAATGGCCAAATATATGGCCATTGGCATTGAAAAGTGATTAATTTTTCTAAAAATAAAACTTTTTCTTTTGTCCGATCTCTGCCATTTAAGTATAGGGCAGCAGCGTGCAAATGGGATTGTGACGAAAATTGAAAAAAAAATGTGAATACACAATTTTAAGGGAACTCTGCATTTTGCCATTATAGTCTATGGCATGCAGAATCAAAACAATACCAGGGAACAGTGGATGCTAAAGAGAAAGGCTCTGGTGTAGTGCAGTAACTACGGACTAAGGCAGTGGGGTATGCAAACAAGGGGACATTTACTGAATCACAAAAATATTCTAAGTGCCAAACTGCACCTAACCATTTAGGAGCTATAACACGATCGTGTAAGCAGGAGGAGCAACAGACATGAAAAGGGGGTGTGACATGCTTGGTGTAAGCACATTGGAGCTCCACGGTTCCCAGATAAGCTTAGCTAAGCACAGCTAAGCAAGGGGGTGTGTCTCAGGCTGTATTGACTTATTCCTTGAAATGAAGAGCAGGTTCGTGTCCAGGGAGGGCCATTTCTCAATGTTTACAATAGCTAAACAGGTTTGTGTGGCATGTACCAGGTGTAAAAAAAAAAACCTGGAAATAGCAGGACTGTTTACATTTGGGCACTGGGCTTGCATGGCACACCTCGGGGCTTAAAGGAAATGGGAAGGGAAAAAAGTAAAAAAGGGAAATAGTACAATTAAAGCAATCAAGTACAAATTACATAGTTAGCAGGTGGAATGCGTCATAGTCAGCTAATCATACAGACAGCATCTGCAGCACAACAGTATAAACTATGGAAACACCTTACAGTCTAGTTTTTCCCACAAACTCTGCACCATTGGTGTACACATGTGGGGGAATTTTAACTGGAAAAATGTTAGGGGCTGCCATTGCTTTGATCCATCAGTATGTGCTAGAGGCTGAGGGTGGTGAAGAAGATAATGCTGACAACCACCACAGACCAAGGAGGAGGAGAAGAGTGTTCAGACCCAGGGTACCCTACCAGGGGCTACATGATATGGAGATAGTAGAGTGCTACAGGGTGGACAGAGACATACTTCAGCAAATCATCAAGCTGTGCCAGCCTCAACTCAGACCCAGAGCCAACAGAGGGGAACCCATCCCAGTGGATACCAAGGTATGTGTAGCCTTAAGAATACTAGCAGGTATTTTCCAAAGACCTACTGTGGACATCAGGGGGGTCTCACAGGCATCTGCATCCATGATACTCCACCAGTTCTTGGATGCCATGCTACCACATGCCAGTGAGCACATTTACTTCCCCAACACCCATGAGGAGAGGACCAGCAATATACATCTCTTCCACCATGCAGCAGAATTCCCGGAGGTACTGGGTGAAATAGACTGCATGCACATCCATATCAAAGCATCACCCGGTGAACAGGGTAGGGTCTACATAAATCACAAGGTCTTCCCCTCCATCAACTGCCAGGTCATGTGCAATGCCCTGGGCATTATCATGAATGTGTGCGCTGGCAGCCCTGGAAGCTATCACAACTCCCACATCTGACATTTGTCACAGCTGTACCAGGCATTTGGCAGCAAGGGCATCCCATATGGCCATCTGATGGGAGATGCTGGCTATGCACTGGAGCCATGGATGATGACACCCATCAGAAATGCGCACACACCAACACAATAATGCCATAATGAGGCACACATGCAAACTAGGATCATTATAGAGCATGTCTTTGGGATGCTCAAGTCATGGTTCTGCTGCCTTGACATATCTGGTGGAGCCTTGCAGTACTCTCCAGCCGCATGTGTACACATGTTTATAATATGTGCCATGCTACACAATATGTTCCTATGGAAACTGCTGAAGCAGGAACAGCATGGGGAAGGGCCACACAACCCACCACCATTGCCAAGGTCCCCACAGGCACAAAAGGACTCAGAAGAGGAGGCCCCTGAGCCTGCTCCTGTAGCCAGACAGAGGCATGTCCAATATGCTCAGGCCTTGGCAAAGAGGCAACACATAGCACACACATGGACATTGTAGGAACCCCAGGGACTGACACTTCTCTCTGACTCACACACATAGTAAAATGGATGACACACACATCACATTACCTGTAACTTACCATGTATAGACAGTGCACTGTGTGCATCCAACATAGGCTGCCCTCAAGCACCATCCTCACAACTGCTGCAGGCACAAGGTAAATCAGTCTTCTTAATAAATGAATGGATTAGTATGTTTTGGTAGCATTTCTATGGTATTGCTGCATGCATGCAAGGGAATGGGGTGGCCTACTGGGATAGCAGCAAGACAACTGACAGCTATGTGGGAAACCAGAAAATGTCTGCCCAATACTGGGCTCCCCACACTATACAGTAGTACCCAAGGTGGCAAATCCCACTGCAGTATATGTGTGGGGACAACTAACTGGGGGTCATAGGTCACAGGCATAGATGACAGTGTGGGGGTGCCATACCCACCCCTCAGACCCACACCACGAGTCAGCTGTAGAAAGCCAGAGAGAAATGTCTGGCAAAGGCCCACAAATGGCAGCAATGCAGAATTACCCCACTACAGACTCACACAGTGATAGCACAGCAGGTCTCGCAGTTGCAGTAAGGCTATGAAGGGTAAGATGTCTGAAACTCAAATGTATGCCATTACAATCTGACCTGTGGCCTTTACTGATATGCCTCTAGTCCCCAAGGCAGGGCACAATAGTTGGTAAATGGAACCAAAATGTAAAGCAAATATCAGCACAGTCTGTGCAAATGTGTAGAGTTGACAGGTGTGCCCCCCATATACCCACAGAAATGCAGTAACATGTATGCTTGCAGGGAAATAGCAGCATAGCACACATTAGCAGGGCTGTCCCAATACACATGAAAACATGTTGCATGTCCACAATATGCAGGGGTCAATGAGCTATGTGTATGTGTGGTTAATACTGTCAGGATCTGGCCAGTACATTCTCCTGGCAGTTGTCTTGCAGTTCCCTAGGTACAGTGCTATATTTGACAGCCACGTGCAGATAACTGCAGTGTCAACTATTGTGCATGTAAGAGACACCTACTGCTCTGCCACTGACATACCTGAAAGTCACAGTGCTATGCAGAATATACTACATATGTAATGGACTTCTTGAAGGCTGTTTAGCCGTGGCGCTAAGGCCTTTGTGAATATAGTGCTTTTTCATACTGTTGCCAGTGGTTATTTTCAATAATTCTTTTTTTTATGTTTGCTTTTACATATAATGGACATGCCTGCACAGTAGGATGCACTCTGTACCCACACCCATAATTCCCAACCTCTGACAGCAAGACGTCTGGACAAGGAGAGAAATAAAAGTGGAAGAAAGACACAATGATAAGCATGTGTTGTAAATATCACCCTTACATACTGAGAAAGTTGGTAGGATGAGGGTTTTGCTGTAGCAGGAATTGTCTGCAGGTTAGGTAGTCTGAAACAGTAATGTCTGTCATTATTTTATAACATCACTCTTCAATTATATGTAACTAGCTTGCCATAAAAACACAAGTTTACGTAGACAGGATGAAACCTCTAGCCAAACACCTGGACAAGCTGCCAAAAAATGTACAGGTGAGAGGTATGGCCACACAAGGATATGACATCCCAGGTTAGAAAGATACCACACTAGCAGGAGATCCCCAGCCAGTATATCACCAAATTGCTGGACTGTTTACACAGCGTGTCATATCACTCAACTGGCTGTGGCCACACCCCCAACTAGCCTTGTTGGGCAAGAATGTACATAGCTGCCCCATAATATTGGTCTATGCATCATATAAGTAGTGTTCCTCTGGTAAAGCACTGTGATGATCTGAGGATGTCTGGCACTAGGTAATGACACAATACATTGCAGTGTCAGACTACAGATATGTCAGAAAATGTCTGCTAAACAAACCCAGCACCCCGAGGAAAGTCCTGTGTACTCCTGAGATGTATGGCTGTAGCACACAAAACCCCAGACCGGAGTACACTTATCTCTGGAATGGAGTCCCACTCTAACTATAGAAGGTCACACTAGGCATGCTCCTACACTTAGAGAATCACAGAACATGTTGGAACTGACATTGGACTATATAACTGCACATTGTATATATATGTCTGTTCATACAGACAGCTATGTATACCTTAACTGACCCCCACACACACACACACACACACACACACACACACACACACACACACACACACACACACACACACACACACACACATCAGACAGGATTACCCTCAGCTAGCTGTAGGTGATCCATATGTGATATATCTTCATCTGTTGTGTTTGATACGGAAATATATATGGGCAACAGATAACTACACACACATGGATGTGGGGAAGTGAGAGACAGACCGTGATAGAGAGAGAGAGAGAGACACACACAGGGGGGACATAGACAGAGTTAATCACACACACACGGATACCCTGAATGGCATACAGTGATGTCCTTCTGTGGACAGTGGCATACCAGTTGTAAAATGTTGCACATGCCAGCATAAAAGGTGAGTCCCATTGTGTAATATTACTAAAGTTGGGTTTATAATATACCACTGCTAGGTAGGCACACAAATTTATTAAGCCGAACAGTTCACTCGAAAAAATAACGCTGAATCAAATCACCATACGTTTTCGTCCACAACTTCATCAGATTACACTAATACATTCAATTAACTGCTTTTATATACTCATCCAACTTTTAAAAAACAGCCAGTAAAAACAATCATTGTACATTGAAATGCATTGAGTTACTGCCCTCTACTGACAAGGAGGATTATTACACATTAATGTCACAATTTTGCTGATCTCATTTTTAATACAGGGGCAAGTGAGATCATGTCATTTAAACCAGGGAATTTACTGGCCTCCAACACCACCTGCCAGTATAATTCCCTGTATTCAACTAAAGTCTCCCACATACCGCCCCTGGGGTCCTTTGGCACAACCTCTAATATAAAAACTGAAATTCAGCTTCAGGACAAGTTTTGTGTGTTTGTACAGAGAATTTGTTTCACATTTTATACGAATATCATAGGTGTGCTCATAAATTCTCTGCTTAACCTTTCTTTCACTCTTGCCAATGTAAAAGCATTACATTTTTACATAACCCAACATAAATAATCCCTTTTGTGTTGCAATTAAAAGTTTTAAAGTTAAAATTTTGTTATTTCTGGCAGGTAAAGTAATGGTATCCCCAGTAATCAAATAAGAACAATAATTACAAGCACCACATTTAAATACACCAGCTTTTTGTTTGTACCTGCTAACCTTGAATTCCCTTTACTACCTCTTTCAAAAATATCCTTCAGGGTGTTCCCTTTCCTATAAATATGTTTTATTTCACCCTGGAAAATGTGATTTAAGTCAGAAACTTTAGAAAAGTTAATCCACTCTTTGTCAAAAATTCTTTTGATCACACCAGCTTGTCCATCATATGTGGTAATGATACCTGATACGAATTCATTATTTAACCCATCTACTTTCTTGTTTGTGACTTGTTGAGTTGCACCATCTTCAATTTTACCCAATACAGGGCCAAACCTTCCCTTCCTCCCATCACTGACTTCTTTGGAAACTCTATCAATGAGCTCTTCCGGTAGCCTCTATTCAGGAACATGTTTCTCAGGTTTTTACATTCGTTACCATAACATGCATCATCAGAAGTCATTCTACACAAGCGCACAAATTGCCCTTTTATAACACTCCTTTTCTGGTGTGGGGGGTGCGAACTTGAGTAGTGCAGATAAGAATTAGAAAAGGTCTCTTTTCTATAAATTCTAGACTCAAAGCCATACTCAGTTTTAGATATGTTAACATCAAGGTATTTCAATTCATCAGTAGTGATATAAGCTCTGTGGTGTGCCTGATAACTGTGTAACACTATAGTAGAAATAACTAGACAGATAGGGGTTCTAATCTCAATATTGGCAATTTTGTGTGTGTGTGTGTGTGTGTATATGTGCGTGTGTTTGGATTGAGAGTCATATCCTGTTTGGGTTATACCATTTTGAGCTCTGTACCACCCTGTACATTTCCCATCAACCTACTTTACAAGGCCTGCTGATGCATTCACCTTAGAAGTACCTTTGGACAAGAAGTACCTTGGGACATGATGTAATCATATAAGCTCTGTGGTGCTTCTGATAACTGTGTGACACTACAGTAGAAATAACTAGATAGGTAGGGGTTCCAATCTCAATATTGGCAAGTGTGTGTGTTTGGGTTGAGAATCATATCCTTTCTGTGTTATACCATTTTGAGTTGTGTACCACCCTGCATACTTCCCATCACCCTACTTTACAAAGCCTGCTGATGTCATTCACCTTAGAAGTACCTTGGGGCAAGGTGAAATCATATAAGCTCCAAGGCACTTCTGATAATTGCATAACACTATAGTAGAAATAACTAGATAGGTATGAGTTCTAATCTCAATACTGACAACTGTATTTGTGTGTGTGTTTGGGTGAGAATCATATCCTTTGTTGGTTATACCATTTTGATGTATGTACCATCCACGTCTGTTTACCACCTCCTGATGGCATTACTTTATATAACATGTTGGCATCTGCCTCACATGCAGCATGTTAAACCATTGTACCAGTCATCTGTACAGATGTCTACAGAATATCCAGATGTTTGCTTGGGTGAGAATCATATCCTGTGTGGGTTATACTATTTTGATGTGTGTACCATCCACGCATGTTTACCACCTCCCCATGACATTACTTTATATAGCGTATTGGCATCTGCCTCACATGCAGCATATTAAACCATTGCATAGGCCATACCACTCATCTGTACAGATGTCTATGGGATATACAGATGTTTGCAACGTATATGTAGTGTGTGTCCCCTAACAATGGCCACGCATGTGATATTGTTGCCAAATAGATCACAGTTATTGTAGTGATACACATGCCAGCATCAGATATCATACCTGGCTGAAACATCATGCTGATACAACGTCTGTTACCCTATTACTTGTACAGGATAGTAGGAGCAATAGATTACTCCAGTTGCTATTTCTGGTGGGTTATCTCACCATCCACGAAGGCATTCACAACATTATGTGTTGTAAGAGGTAGTGGGTTATGTCCCACGCATATAATCTATGTGGGGCATGTCATGTGTATGTAGTAGTACAGTACATCAAGGTGGAAATGTAGGTTTACTAATCTGTCTATTGCCAACTGTGTTTGTGTTACTGTATGCACATCCCCTGTGTCAGTCTTTACTGTGTGTATGCAAAGGATATACCATTTTGTCTCCCTGTTTCACCATGTGAACTCAGGAATACCTACAACAAACCTGTCATACACAGTACCATGCCTGCCCTCACCAACTGCATCAGGGTTGAGTGTATGGGAAAGAAATGGCAGGGGCAACAGATGCTGACAGGTGAATCTGTTGCAGTTAATCTAATGGCTACATTTGTGAGGGACCTACTGACAGTACTCCAGTAACCTATTATGTATGTATGAGCCTGTGGTACTATACAACATTGAGGTGACATGTCTGAAGGCTACCTGTCTGTGACAAGAGGTATGTACGCAAGGTCACACTGTCTGACAACAGTGTCCATCACACACTGTTGCATGCATACACACCTGGTAAACATACATATAAAGCTGTACCTGGGCTATGAAATGGTTGGTGTATATCCACTTTGCCATACTCCATGTTGGTAGTGTCTGCAGGGCCACAGCCTGCAGACACACAGACACCTGGAACACAAACAGAATACAGCATGTCAGACTACATTCAGTCAGTGGTACTAACAGCAACAATGCATCATGGCTAATAAGGTGCATATTACTTTATGTGCACCCATAACAAAAGCAAGCAGACAGCACCTTACACAGTATTACATAGTTACATTGTACTATATTCACCCTGTGCATCAGACCCATATTAGCATGTCCCTGCATCAATTTTATGGATGACAGGGATATGGCACAGGTATTATCATATGCACAGGGTGTGGTATGAGTTTGTCAGAGGCCTAGGCTGGGCCATATGGTTGACATCATGTGTGTGTGTATGGAGGGGTATCCTATAGATGGGCTCTGCAGAGGTGCTGTGTGTGTCTGGAGGTGATCTGCCTGTGGTACATATGTGTGTGTATATGTATGTACACAGGCACGCCATGTGGCTGCCCTACATAAGGGATATGTTGGCCAGCTGTGGACCATACATGGCAGGTTACCCAGTTCACTGTCTCTGGCCATGGACATGGGAACTTGTCCCGCCAGTGGGTCTCACTGGCACCACCAGGCCCAAGGCCAGATGCAGTACTGCTTCCTGATGGTGACTGCTGTCTGCTGGATCTGTGTCCCTGATGGGACTGACCAGGACCACATGCCCATGGCTTCCTCCATTGTGATGTGGACAGCAACCCCCCCCCTTCAGTAGTGCTGGTGTCACTGCCACTACAGCAGTGTGTAGGTGCACGGCCCCGTAGATTCTCAGCTAATATCGGTGCTGACCTATGGCCACATGGGCGACACCCATCTCCCACCACACACTCTATCACAGATATGCCACAGTTGAGGATTGCCAAGGTTTTACCCCACCGTCTATCCATGACCTCAGTATTTTGGTATGTGGCCTCAACAAGGTCATTTATGTTGCCATGTAAATCAGGAAGAATTGCATCCAACACCCTGAGTATTTGTCTGGTGTTGCATTCACTATGTGCCTGTGCATCCATGGCAGCCCAAAACATGCATCTGGTGACACCTTCTGTGGCACTTGTGACAGCAGCTTGATAAGCAGCAGTCCTCCTGCAAACACCCCTATCCATCTGCCTGTGTGGGACCTCACCTGCTCTCTGGCTATGGCCAGTGTCTACACTCACACCTGCCATAGTTACCACACTGGCCTGTTCCATGCCACCACCTGCCAACTGTCCTGGAGATGGGGCATGTGTGGGCACTTTGACTGTGTGCTGGGACACTGTGGATGATTATGTGATGCCAACCAATGGCACAGATTCAGCTCCTGACAACCCCACCATACCTCTCAACCTGGAAACATTAAAAATCTGGACAAAGGCCCATAATAATAATAGGTACAAATCTGTATGCTGATTAACATAACATTTGCATACATAATTATGTAACCCCACCCACTCCAGTGGAATTGTGGGATACCTACTTTCAAATGCAAACTGAAGAACAGACAACCAAAATATTGCCACAGAATCCACCTTCAGCCATTCCAATGTCCCATTACTTGGCCATTTGCCATAAACACTGTAATGTGCATACTGCTTTACTTCTACAATGATTATCTAACTTTTATTTTACATTTTGTAGCACAAACACTAATAGACATCTGCTAAACAAAACAATACAGTCTCACAATGAAAATAGACAGCATTAAAACTTCTCTGCCCTTGAAACCCACATTCAAAGAAAATGCATCTGGCCAGTGGTGGATAATGATTACCTTTGGGCTGTTTTCAAATCATAGGCCCCTTGCACACGAAACATACATGTGTTCTTTGATACACCTTTCTGACTGTATTAAATTATATTCCTTGTATAATACAGCACATTTGTTAGAGCGCTTTTTAAATTTATTGTTTTGAACATTTTTCCAGTAAGCAATGAAACAAAACGCATGAACCAATAAGGGCAAAACTGCCCAGTTCAGAACATTTCCATCATAAAAGTCTACTCAAACTTCTACAATCCACCAAAATCAGTAAATATGCACAATCTCTGTAGAAGTAAAAGTCATCTAAATAATTGTACATTAAAGAGATCTGTAACTAACTTTATATTTCATTGTTTCATCTACAAGTAATGTGCCTACTGCCCTTGTAGAATAAATTGCCTATATTACATTAAAAAATGATAAGCTAGTAATATTTCAATAGGGAATGGATGACAAACTGATAACGGGTTCATAGTTACTAGGTATCTCTGCCATAGGAGGACATTCTCAGGACAGCAGTACGGTCCCTGGCATTGGCAGCAGCTCTTTGCTGGGTATGATATATAAGTTCAGTTGCCTGATGCCTGACCTGATCGTATGTGTGGCCATGGTGGCCCAAATTGTTAACTCTGTGGACAAGGTCATCCCACAGAGCAGTCCACTTCCACATATTTTTTCAGCTACAGCCAAACAACACTGCATGGTGCTGGATTATGGCATTGGTGATAGCTGCATTCTCATCTGCAGTATATGCTGGCTGATGTTGCATGTCACCTGGAAGACATAAACAGGGAAACACATCACAGGACCACAGACATTGCCCAGAGTTGTTTACAGATGCAGCACATCAATATTGCCTATCATTAGCCACCCCTTACAACCATATCATACCCCTGTTATCTATCAGCACAATATGAACCTGCATTGCACTCCTGGTCCTGATGTGTCATGTTCCCTCCAATGAGGGCCAGTACATTGCATAAACCACCATTCATCATTTATGTTTGTGTAGAGGGATGCCAGTGGCCATCTTCCTTGCAGATGGGAGGTCAATGGTGCTCAGGCTTGTATTGCATACAGTGTGTAATGGAGCTGGAAGCATATGCCTGAGTTCATGTAGGATGCAGACAGGAATGTTATCAGACTCCATGGAGACTTGCTTTTGTTGATTTTGATTAGGCAGTATGCACCTGCTCCCTGATGATGAGGGGAAGGGTGTGGGTGCTGTGTATATCCACCTATACTGATAGTGAGCCAGGGGGTGATTTTTGCCCTAAACCTGTCTGCAGCAGGTTGGTTATAGATATGGTGTGTGTGTATGTGGTGCGCTTGACCACCATTACAAGGTGGGTTGGGTTGTTCCTCTGTGATTGCAGATATATGTGAAGACACCCTTGTGATTGCCCTTGGTGTATGTGCCTAATTTCTTCTCATAGCTAGCCTTACAGTAATCCACCTGTGACCTTATATGCTCATTCAAAGGTTGACTTGCTGCCAAGGTGGGGCCTGCTCCTACTTTGCCCTGCACAGCCAATATAATGACCAATTATGTGGTTTGTGTTTTGCTGCTGTCCAGCAAATGGGATTACTCCACCTTGGTGGAGACAGGTTTTACAAGTAAGGTATTGCTGAGTCCATATAGGTATGTAGGTGGTCATATAGCTGTTTGTAGTAGGCATGGACACAAGGTCAGAACACAGTTGGACACCTCTCCAATTTCAACCTGATAATCATGCTTATTCTAGTACCCATGTCTGTGTCAGGGCAATGCAACAACCAGTCGCTGTAAAAATCTAACTCTGTTGAGTGCACAGAAACTAAGATTACAGACGTGTACAACATGTACAGCTTATTTACCTGATGTTTTGCATCTCATGTCTGTTGTTTTGAGGCAGCCAGGTATGCCTACTCATACAAACATGTGCACAGGTAATGCCTGATATACATTTCTGTTCTATGTCAGTATGGCACTGTATTTACACTCTTGCTGCTCATTCATTCCTGTCAACCTGTTAGAATAGGACATCTGGAGGACACCACACATACCTGGGGGGCGATGGGCCTATATTAGTGACACTTTCATAATATTGCTGTAACACATATAAGTCATTTGATAAAACAGTAGCCTTTGTATTCATAGACATACCCTGGAGGATGTCTGACACTCACATGGCTAGAAGGGAGGAGAAAGGCTAGGAATGTGGTAGTCAGGGTCGGAACTTTTAATGTTGGCAGTATGATTAGTATGGGTACAGAGCTAGCTAATATGATGGACAGAAGGGAGGTTGATATATTTTGCGTGCAAGAGACCAGACAGAAGGGGGGTAAGGCTAGGTATATCGGAGATGGGTCCAAATTGCTCTATCATGGTGTGGTGGGAGGAGAAATGGTGTATGGGTTATCCTGAAGGAACAGTATGCCAAGAGTGTTTTTGGAGGTGAAAAGAGTATTGGATAGAGTGATGTTTATGAAGCTGGAAATTGATGGTATAATGATGAATATTGTTAGTGCATATGTGCTGCAAGTTGGTTATGCGATGGATGAGAAAGAAAAGTTTTGGAGTGAGTTGGATGAAGTGGTGATGACTGTACCCAAGGGTGAGAGAGTGGTGATTGGTGAAGATTTCAATGGGCATGTTGGTGAAGGGAGCAAAGGGGGTGCGGAAGTGATGGGTAGGTAAGGTGTAAAGCAAAGGAATCCAGAAGGTGAAATAGTAGTGGATTTTGCAAAAAGGATGGACATGGCTGTGGTGAATATATATTTTAACAAGATGGAGGAGCATAGAGTGACATACAAGAGTGGAGGAAGGTGCACACAGGTGGATTATATCGTATGCAGAAGGGCCATTTTGAAGGAGATTGGAGACTGTAAAGTGGTGACAGGGGAAAGTCTAGTTAGGCAGCATAAAATGTTGGTCTGTGGGATTACATTGGTGATCAAGAAGAGGAGGAAGAGTGTAAGGGCAACACCAAGGATCAAATAGTGGAAATTGAAAAAGGGTGATTGTGAGGTTGAGTTCAGGGAAGAGCTATGCCAGGCACTGGGTGGCAGTGACGAGTTACTGAATATTTAGCTAACTACAGCAGAGCTAGTAAGGGAGATGACAAGAAAGGTGCTTGGTGTGACATCTGGACAGAAGAAAGAGGACAAGAAGACCTGGGGGTGGAATGAGGAAGTACAGGAGAGTATACAGAGAAAGAGGTTGGTGAAAAAGAAGTGGGATTGTCATAGAGATGAAGAAAGTAGACAGGAGTATAAGGAGATGAGGTGCATTGCAAAGAGAGAGGTGGCAAAGGCTAAGGATGAGGCGTATGAATATTTGTGTGATAGGTTGGACACTAAGGATGGAGAAAAGGACCTGTACCGATTGGCTAGACAAAGGGACTGAGCTAGGAAGGATGTGCAGCAGATAAGGGCGATAAAGGATAATGAGGGAAACATACAAGCAAGGAGAGTGTGTTGAGCAGATGGAAAGACTACTTTGAGGGGCTGATGAATAAAGAGAATGAGAGAGAAGGTTGGATGATGTGGGTATGGTGAATCAGGAAATGCAACGGATTAGCAAGGAGGAAGTAAGGATAACTATGAAGAGGATAAAGAATGGAAAGTCTGTTGGTCCAGATGACATACCTGCGGAAGCATGGAGGTGTTTAGGAGAAATGGCAGTGAAGCTTTAACCAGATTATTTAATGAAATCTTGAAAAGTGAGAGGATGCGTGAGAAGTGGAGAAAAAGTGTTTGGTACCAATTATAAGAATAAGGGTGATTTGCAGAGCTTTAGTAACTACAGAGGGATAACACTGAGCAGTCACAGCATGAAGTTATGGGAAACAGTAGTGGAAGCTACGTTAAAAAGGGAGGTGATGATTAGTGATCAGCAGTATGGTTTCATGCCAGGAAAGAGCACTACAGATGCGATGTTTGCTCTGAGAGTGTTGATGGAGAAGTACAGAGAAAGTCAGAAAGAGTTGCATTGTATCTTTGTGGACTTAGAGAAAGCATATGACAGGGTGCCTAGAGAGGAGTTATATTATTGTATGAGGAAGTCAGGAGTGCCAGAAAAATATGTAAGAGTGCTACAGGATATGTACAAGGGTAGTGTGACAGCAGTGAGTTCTGCAGTGGGAGTGACAGATGCATTTAAGGTAGAGGTGGGATTACATCAGGGATCAACTCTGAGCCCTTTCTTATTTGCAGTGGTGATGGACAGGTTGACAGACAAGATAAGACAAGAGCCCTGTTAACTGTAATGTTTGTGGGTGACATTTTGATCTGTAGTGAGAGTAGGGAACAGGTTGGGGAGACCCTGGAGAGGTGGAGATAAGCTCTAAAGAGGGGAAGAATAAAGGTCAGCAGGACTAAGACAGAATATATGTGTGTGAATGGGAGGGAGGATAGAGGAATGGTGAGGATGCAGGGAGTAGGGTTTGCAAAGGTGGATGAGTTTAAATACTTGGGATCAACAGTTCAGAATAATGATGAATGTGGGGGAGAGGTGAAGAAGAGAGTACAGGCAGGATGGGGAGTGTGGAGAAGAGTGTCAGGAGTGATTTGTGACAGACGAGTACCATTAAGAGTGAAAGGGAAGTTCTACAAGAGGGTAGGGAGACCAGCTGTGTTATATGGGTTGGAGAGAGTAGCACTGACAAAAAGCCAGGAGTCAGAGCTGGACATGGCAGGGTTAAAATTAAGGTTTACACTGGGTGTGACAAGGGTGGACAGGGTTAAGAATATGTATATTAGAAGGTCAGCCCAGGTTGGATGGTTTTGAGACAAAGCCAGAGAGTCGGGATTATGTTAGTTTGGACATGTGCAGAGGACAGATGCTAAATATATTGGGAAAAGGATGGTAAGGATGAAGCTGCCAAGTAAGAGGAAAAGAGGAAGGCCAAAGATAAGGTTTATGGATGTGGTGAGAGAGGACATGCAGCTGGTTGGTGTCACAGATCAAGATGGAGAGGACAGGAAGAAATGGAGACAGATGACCCGCTGTGGAGATCCCTAACAGGAACAGCCAAAAGAAAGAGAAGGAGATGTTGTAATGTCAGTCTTCACAGGTTGCCAATGATTTTCCAAACATAACACAACTCTATGAGTAAATGACTACAAATATGAGGCACACATATGCTCAGTGTGCATAACACTGGAGAGGTGAATGGTATGAGCTCAGTATATCACATGCAGTTCAACACACACATCTGCAACAGTAATTTACTATGCAAATACCCTGTATAAGGCTCTTATATTTCTGAGACAAACACGTAGATCATAGTTGTATTCACATATAGATATCTATGACATCCCAGTAGCTGGCCTAGCAGTGTCACAGTCAGTATTGTTCAACACACACTCCAGTAGTAGTCATATGTGAGCCATACTTTCCTGGGGTGACTCCGGGGCCTGAGCTGTGATCTATGTCACTGCAGACAGACCGAGATGCTATGGCCATAGGTTCTGATCAGCAGTATATCAGTACAGCAAGTCTTGTTGAGACATATTTGCTTAACTTCCTATTTCCCATTATTACATACCCCCTACTGCATTCCATTACATGCTTACTTGTTTGACATACTTTTTTTTTCCAAGTATAGTTGGTTTGATTCCGATTTGTGTTGGTTAGTTTGTTTGTCTGTCTGTCTGTCTCTCTCTCCAAGATGTAGGTTATACATCTGTTTTGCATAGGCATCAGCTTGTCTTTTGTAGGTAATGCTCATGAGCAGCTGATGGTTTGTGCAATAATTGGTGTCCCCCACTTGCTAATTGCATGCAGAACAACTGTGTTGTTATTCCTATAGCCAATAACATGGCAACACACTCCTCTAATTGAGTACTTCACGTGGGTTTTGCCCCTTTTCCTTGCCTGTGAGGAGAACTTCATGGAGGTGTGTGAACAACAGCATCACAGAGGGTAGCTGGAAATACCTCTTACAATGAAACCTGTGGAGACAGCCCAACAAACTGAGGAGAATGTTCCAGACATTGGGAGAGAATGGAAGTATTGATCTTATGCAATTGAATTAATGCTAGTTTAATAGGGTTTGTGTGGACATGGCTTTTTTGCATGACTTTCAGTCTGACAGTGTTATGTGGTTGACATAACTCTCAACTGTAGGGTTATCCAGTTTGACTTTAGAAGTTTGAAATACTGAAATATTGAAATTCAGTATTTTGAGCCCATAAAGTGGAATCCTGAAAAGAACGAAAACTCAGAAGTACGAAATTCAAAATCTCGCATACCGGAGATTTTGAATTAGTGCTTCTGCTGTACACAAACACACACCTTCCTCCCCACCCAAAAACACAAGATCTGTCCACCCCCCGCACCCCCTACTTAAATATTCTTACTCCAAGGTCGCACTACATACAAAAACACACAAAACGCCACCACACAAGCTACATTCTCCTCGCACACATGCATCACAGCAACAAAACACACTAACACACACCACAGCCTCTACCCAAAACCCTTAACACATAAACACTTACCTGAATCCATAACCACAGCGAAACATCAGAAGCGCTAACTCAAAATCTCCGGTATGCGAGGTTTTGAATTTCATGCTTCTGAGTTTTTGTTCTTTTCAGAATTCCACTTTATGGATGCAAAATACTAAATTTAATATTTCAGTATTTTGAGCTTCTAAAATGAATCCAGCTATCCCCATAATGGCCAGAGTTTTGCACTCTTATGTTTGGTGTGCTCCTCAGGCATTTTTTTGTCTTTGGAAAATCAGCAGCATACTCTGGGGATTGCAGTCAGTTAATGGTATCATCCATTTGTGTTTCTGATTTCATATCCCTCAGAAAAGATATGTTACAACAAACCCTGTTACACCAGCAACTGTCTCAGTTTATAACAGCAATATTTCACATATACCCCTGTTTTTGGGCCTCTGTCCCCCAAGTATGTTGGGCTTTGTCCAGATGTCAAGCAGTAAAAGGTTGATAGGTATGGTATATCATTATTTAGTGCCTTCATTCCTGATACCATACTAGTGATGTATCAGAATGCCAGACATGTTATGTGGAAGAGGCCTTATATATGAGGACAAAGCCTGGACATTCTGTGGGACTGTAGAGTTGAGAGGTCTGTGTATTTCTGGCGATTGTTGACAGATTGTCAGGATTATGTAGCAGTATAGTGTGTAAATATTATTTGGCCTGTGTAGGGAGGGGGTAGATGTAAGTGTTATGGCTCCTTTTCTATCTGACTGTGCATGCTGCTCCAGTTTCTGGTGGTATCAGCTGTATATGTTTGTAGGGGCAGAGTGAGACATGTCCCATACCATGGTCAGGCATCATACTACACTGTGAATTGGGCCAGTGTATGTAGAGGGTAGTGTGCGAATGGCACACATGATATTTTTTGTTCACACAGTCTTTATACTCTTCTGTTCATTTGGCTAGCCGGTATGTCACTGTGACTGTGATGAAATTGGTTATGGGTATGCACTTTCAAACTGGTGTCTGTTTTTCAGTGCTATTACATCACTGTAGTGCCTGACATATTTGCAAATACATGTGTAAGTTACCCCTAGCAGATTTGGGATAGTGTTGTGTCAGTCTGACTGTAGTTTGGATGGTGCTTGGTGACATGCTTAGCAGCTGAGTATAGTTTACCTAATGTGGTGTTATGTCCAAATATTTGTAGGATGTACTGTTGCCTGGCCCCCATAAATGTTGTGTATTTCTGACACATCAGTTGGATGATGTCAGGATTTAAGTCACTAACTAGTGAGAAGTAACTGAGTGTTGGACTTGTGCTATTTCAGTCAATATATGTTAGGACAGGCAGGAGGGTGTTACTGCAGCAACTGTGTCAGCTTATCTACTAAAGAACTTCAGATATGTTCCCATTTTCATGGCTTTCTCCCCCTACTTTGTCAGGCTTGGTCCAGATACATTGCATTAAGGTGTTCTTAGCATACCTCTCAGCTGGCTGGATTGTTTCAGAATGTCCAGGTTTATTGCTCATATTTCTGGTCTGTTCCACAGATTCAATTATTTTTATTCCTCCAGTAAATCACTTTGGTGATCTGAGGATCTCTCTCAGTAAATAATGACATACATTTCATCTACCTATGCTCATAGCTTCTGTAGTACAAACATACCTATTAAACTGTCAGACTGCAATGTTATGAGGCAAACTGTGACAACTCTGGGTACATGACTAGAGAAGACTCGTACATGTCAGGGTTACATATCTGGCACAGGAGGGGTACCCTGAACTGCTGTTATGTGAGTGTGCTACTGGCTTACGTCAACTGGTTTCCTATCTGTTTCCAGGATTATTTGCAGCAGTTACCACTAGCCATGACAGCATAACACTTGAGAGATCTGTATGGGGAACATACCTCTCAACCTCTTGGAGCATGACATCTGGACAAAGCCATACATAAGAGTGGGACAAAGGCCCATAAATATGGACAAGTTTTAGATATTGCTCTTAAAAACTTAAAACATCGATAAAATAACAGCTTTTGCATTTGGATGGCTTTTCTGATTGATTTGACATCTGGCACTTGTATGTCTATCATTATTTTCTAACTTCAGTCTATAATGGTTTGCCACTGACTTGCCATGGCACCACTACTTTATGTAAAACAGACTAAAAATCTGAGACAAATATCTGGACATTCAGTGAATATCTGTACAGTTGGAAGGTATGGTTCAGGAAGAGTCCATATTGTATGTACGTACCCTGCTGACATTTGCAGGCATGTGGTGGGACAATTGAACAGTTGTACACAGTTTATTATTATACCCTTCAAACAGCTCCTACAACATTTACTTACCTGTAAAACCTGTGGGGAAAATATATGTTAACACTACCTGACTGTCTTTACATTTATTTTTGATTCCTTGTGTGTAGATATGCACACATCTTAGTTTCACTCCCTGGATTCGAACCATGTCTGGGTGTGCAAAGCTAACAACTAAGCTATTTCTCATCACACTGAGCTAATGGGAAAATTATGTATTTTATTTCACTGGTTTCTGCCTAATAGTCTCTTGGTTAGACAGTCTGAACTTGTAATTCTGTGATGCATGCATGACAGATACTTCTTGTACTATGATTACTACAATCTGGAAAGCAAAGGTTAACACAAGGCAATGCTGCATGGAACACACTTTGATACTTTACATATTACTATTCAGGGTTCAGAGCTTAGTGCAGTATATATTTCACATTTCATTTATATTTCATTTTACAGCTACACCATCTACAGTTTCTCCTAACAGCTTGTTCACAGATGAACCTCAATTAATGTATGCTGTCACAGCCATATTTGCTGTGAAGAACCTGTATACATTCTATATATGTCTACAACAACATACCAGAATAAACACAACATATTTTTAAGGGTCTTTATTGTACTTCAGTATTTATCAGTCATACTTTTTTATTAATTCAGTTCACACAGTAACAGTATACCTACTAGCAGTAAGCAATGTACTCCTTCTTAGCTATTTTAACAATGAACTGCAAAATAGATTTGTACACACCAGCCTGTCGGTGCAGCCTCAGCAGTCTGTAAGTGTGGGATTCGATGTTCACAGCCCTCTCTGGTGCAGCTGTAGGGGAGAAAAACCCTCATTAGGCATATCTGTCTATCACATTCTCAAGCTAGTATTTGCTACAAGCTACTTGATAGTGATACTTACACACTACTGGAGCATTCTTGTCCTGTCCATCTTGGATTCACTGGTCCAAGAGCACTCCCTTCCTATGCTTTAGTTTGGCATAGTAGTGCTGTACCTACTCACCAGTCCAAAGCATGCCAGTAGCACTGGTGAGGTCACATGCGAGATGGTCCCAGGCCTCTGCTTTGTACTGGGAGGCCTCGTACTGGTCCTGCAGCAGTCTCTTCTCATGTTTTTTATTTACTAGGAGTCCACCCATGACCCTGGACTCCCAAATGCTCCAGCTTTGCGCCTGAAAGCACACTCCCTCTCCTACACCAGCTATTGTATCTGCACAGATGGACTATAACAGATTATGGCTGTATTCCCACCTGCCCCATTTAAATAGTGTTATATTCCCACCCTTTGCTGTTACTGGACCATTTTGAAAAGGTTAAGCTCTGCTAAGCAGTGCGCAAACCCGTTAAGCCAGTTTTAACACTGCTTAAAGGAGAAGTTGTTGAGCATTGTTTAACAGTGTGCAAATCCACTTAGCTGAGCTACCTGCTGCTTAGCATTCATGTCTTAGCAATGGTTACACCTGCTAAACATAGCTGAACTTTGCTAACCATTGCTCACTTTTAATTTTTTAAATATATAAGAAGACTGACTTAATTTATTAAGTGTATATGATGTACTTTATATGACATCCCTCTATGTGCTTTCCTTACATTGGCAAGATGTGTGACTATACTGTATGGGAGACTTATGTGTACATGGGTGGTTTCACATGTTATATGCACTCACACTTACATTGTCAACCAGGTTAGTGTAGTTGGTGTACAAACACCAGTTACTACATAATTTAAGTTTAAAAAAATAATTTTAACACTGCTTTCTCATATAAAAGCAACTTGTCTATCACAGTATTCAAACCATGAACATATGCATGTAAAGCCAGAACTCTAACCACTACACTATTTCAGCTTGGACATTTCAACTTTATATTTGTATTTATCTCCTATGGGATGTTTAAGCTATGGTAAGCAGAGGACCATAACACGCACACCCTCTTAGCTACGCTTAAACATTCCTTAGCCTAGAAAAAAATATATAATATTAGTATTATGTTACTATGTTTTATAGTGAGTATTGTGGTGTTCTGAAAAGTCATTGAGGACTGCAGTAGGAAAATAATGGCAGACATTTGGCTTTCAGGCTTCTATCCTTCAGAGATTCCTGCTAATACATATATATATATATATATATATATATATATATATATATATCCTGTTTTCTATCAACTTTCGAAGTACGTGAGGGCAATATTTCAGAAGTGTCTTTATTTTTAGTGTTTTGCCCCCCCCCCCCCATTATTTTTGCCTTTGCGCACATGGACTGCTCTCAGGGAACATTGGCATACATTTGCTTTCAGACTTCTATCCTTTGGTAATTCATGCTAAATCATGACCTGTTTTCTATCAACTTTCTAAGTTTGTATGGGCAATATGTATGATGTATCCCTTTTCAGGGCTTTATCCCCCATTATTTGTGCCTTTGTACACATTTCCTGCTTTAGCAGGTTGCGAGGTGTTGTACGGCACTTTTACAATGCAGGGTGTGTGTCACAGAACCTGTCACACACACCCTGCACTGCTTTCCTATTGCCATATGTATTTCAGTGTCAGTGGACACTGAAATGATTATTTATTTCATTTCAGTGTCAGCAGACACTGAAATACTGGCATAATATTAGAGAAATTCTCTAACATTATGCCATAGTAAAACAAACTGGTGAACCAAAGGAAAAACACAATTCAGGCTGGAGACAACCACAAAGAAAACAGGATGAACCAGATTTTAATGTCAGTTTTAGTGCTTTAATCTGTATATAGCACAAGACTTCTTCAGAAACATTATATTAATACAGAAAATCCATTAAGTACCATGCTTTCCCCTCCCCCAAAAAAATACATGTATTGCCAGAACCAATGAAATGCACACTCCAATTAAAATACCTTACAAATTCTTGACAATTAAAGACTTGGCATCAAGCATTAACATAACACATTCTTAAAGACACATGTTCTTTAAAAAACACACATTTGGTATATACAAGAACTTCATACTATATAGGAACGAAGCTTCAAAATACTGGTAATAGATATAGTTTCATTGAGTTCAGGTGGAAAACAAGCATTAAACCTAACTTGCCACCTTAACTCTTTATATTCAATGGTATCAGCCCAAGGACCACCTCTTACATTTTTATTAATCACCTCAAGACACAAAAATCCAAATTTATGACCAGGTTTTTCAACCACATACTGTGAAAGTCAAGTTGTTGGGGTTCCATTTCTTAATAGCATTGATGCGCTCATATGTTATGCCAGATCATATTAGAAAGTGCCATACAGCACTTTATGAGTGCAGAGGGCATGTTCAATGTCCATGCACTACTTGAACATACCCCCTGCACTCATTCACAGTTCGTGTCTGTGTAGGTTAAACAGCAGCTCGCTTTCATGAATATGCAATGCGTGCTGCTGTGCTACAAGGACACAAACCACTCTGTGCAGGAATAGCACTATTCCTGCATGGAGTTTATTGAATCCCAGGGAATATTTGCATATGGATTTAAAGATAAGTATTTAGTCATTCACAAAGGGTTTTTATTCTCAGATGCAATGCTCATCCCCTACTTACAAATAACTATTTTCCAATTTCCTACAATAACTTGTATATTAAATTAATTGTCATGATATCAGCTACAAGAGTAACATTGGCTATTAATAATATCATTTCAAATTTTCAATCAGGATTCATGGAAGCATAGAAAGCTGCTCTTTATATGCTTTACATTGCTGCATTGCACTTGTTCTTCCTATTTTAGTGTTGTGATATTTTACTGTTATTTGTTAAGATTTCTGCACTTTTTAGCTTCTTCAAGTAATCTAACAGTTGAAAGGTTTTATCTGCACTCTAGAGGGAGAAGTAGGAAACTTGCCCCCGGATTCTCAAAAGCTTGCACAGAGTGAAAGATAAGTGCAGAAGCTCACACAGGCAATATGTCTGCCATGCAATACAGGAACAGCTGGCAGGGGTGTACACAACAGCTCCAGCACTAATCTTGCACGGAGTAAGCCCTGGTATGCAAATCACCTCATTGGCAAGAGAAATCCATGCAAATTAGGTGACTTTGCAATCCAGGAAGCTTGCAATAGCCCGTGCAAGACTAGTGCAATCTACAGGAATGTACTTGGTTAGTAACCGAGTACATTACTGCAAATTCCAAAACAGAGCTATGACAGCTCCAAATAAAGGCTGCATATCATTGAGGAAGCATGCCAGTGGCCAAGTATATGGCCATTGGCATTGCAAACTGTTTAAAAAATAAAAAAATCAACTTTTATTTTTTTTTTCGCCAATCTCGGATGTTTAAGCATAGGGCAGCGGCGTGCAAATGGCATCGGGGGAAAATAAGAAAATAAACTTAAAATAAGCATTCTAACTAAAATCAGTATTCTGCCATGCAAGTCAATGGCAGGCATAAGACAACCTAGCCAGTGAGTAATAGTTGCTAAGGGGGGAGGCTCAGTTTGGGACATGTAAGCAAATGAGGGGAAGGATAGTGAATCCCAGATTTCCCCAGGGTGTGAGGTAGGTCCCAAGAGTGTAAGAGTATAAATAGCTGGGTGCAAGACTAGGATATAGGTGACATCATGGGGGGGGTGTCAGGCATATTGTAAGTGGATTGGAGCCCTGTGGCTCGGGATTGCTCCTAGCTTAGCACAGGTGTGTCTAAACCTGCCTAGCACTCTTTACAAAGTGTAAGTGGGTATGCGCACTGCGCACCAGGTTTTACAGGAAGAAAAAGGAAGTTAAACCAGGAAATAGCAGCTCTGTGCACATTTGAGCACTCCATTTTCATGGCGCGCACATGGGCTTAAACAGGGAGGCAATGGGAAGGGAAAACAGCAGTAGGAAGGTAATCAAGGAGAACTAGCTTAGCTGACACGTGAAATGTATCAGAATCAGCCAATTACACAGACAGCAGACCAGCCCAGCCCAGAACACTACTACAAACTAAGCAAACACCTTCCCCTCTGTTTTTTCCACACTCTACACCACCGGTGTATACAAGCGGGGAAATTTTAACAAACAAACCTACAAAATTAGAAGGGCTGCAGCAGGCAACATAGAACAACATGTGCAAGAGGCTGAGGGTGGTGAGGATGTGAATGCTGCCAAACAACCCACAGTGAGGAGACAGAGAAGAGTGTACAGACCCAGGGTAACCTACCAGGGGTTATATGAGCTAGAGACAGAGGAGCACTATAGGGTGGACAGAGACCTCCTACAGCAAATTGTTGAGCTGTGCCAGCCACACCTGACAAACCAAACTGGCCGAGGGGGAACCCATCCCAGTGGATACCAAGGTATGTGTAGGCCTAGGTATACAAGCCACAGGTACCTCCCAAAGCACAACTGGGGATATCATGGGGATCTCACAGGCATCAGCATCCAGAGTATTCCACCAGTTCCTGGATGCCATATCAGCACATGCCAGTGAGCATGTATATTTCCTCAACACATGTGAGGTGTTGACCAGCAATATGCGTCTCTTCCACCAAATAGCAGAATACCCTGGGGTAGTGTGTGCTATAGACTGCATGTAAATATGCATCAAATCACCACCTGATAAGCAGGGTAGGGCCTACATCAACCGCAGGGGCATCCCCTCCATCAACTGCCAGGTTGTAGGTGATGCCCAGGGCATTATAATGAATGTGTCTTCTGGCTGCCCTGAAAGCTATGATGATTCACACATATGGCATCTGACGCAGCTGTACCACAGATTTGACAATGTGGACATCCCTACGGTCACCTAGTGAGGGATGCTAGGTACCCACTGGAGCCGTGGCTGATGACACCCGTCAGAAATGCACACACACCTGAACAACAATGCCATAATGAGGCATACGCACAGGCCAGACATATAATAGAGCATGTGTTTGGGATGCGCAGGTCATGGTTCCGGTGTCTGGACACATACAGTGGAGCCTTGCAGTACTCACCAGCTACATGTACCCAAATTTTTATGGTATGTGCTATGCTACACAATATGATCCTGCAGAAACAGCTGCAGCACGAGCAGCATGGGGCAGGGCAACACAGCCCCCCACCAATGCCAAGGCGTGTACAGGCACAGAGTGACTCGGAGGAGGAACAACCTGAATGGGTTATGGCCCATGCACACACCGCCCTCCCCATAGCAGTATTATGGCAAGCCTGCTGAGGTAATCTAATGTGTAATATACCTTTGGGAGAGCTGCAGCTCAGTAATCTCCATGGTGCATCCCATAACTGTGCACTGCTGTAGTGATAAACTAGTTAGGTAGTAGTTCTAACCCCAGACTTGGCAATTGTGTGATTGTGTGTCTGTCTGTCTCTGACTGCGGAGAGAGAAATGCTTTTTAGGCTACTCACACTCTGTACAACTCATATACTCAATTTTGGCAAGACTGCTGATGCCACACACCTAGAAATACACCTCTGGGAAACTCATTGCCCAGTAATCTCAGTAGAACATCCTGTAACTGCATACTACTGTAGTGTGATTAAAGTAGTTAGGTAGGTGTTCTGTCTCCTGACTTGTCAACTGTGTGTGTGTGTCTGACTGACTGAGTAGAGAGCAATGCTTTTTAGGCTACTCACACTCCGTACAACTCATATAGTCAACTTTGGCAAGGCTACTGATGTCACTCACCTAGAAATACACCTCTGGGAAATTCATATCCCATAATCTTCATAGCGTGTCCTGTAACTGCATACTGCTGTAGTGTGATAAAGTAGTTAGGTAGGTGTTCTAACTCCAGACGTGGCAACTGGGTTTGTGTGTCTGAGTAGAGAGCAATGCCTTTTTAGGCTACTCACACTCCGTACAACTCATATACTCAACTTTGACAAGGCTGCTGATATCACTCACCTAGAAATACACCTCTGGGAAATTCATAACCCAGTCATCTCTGTAGCGCATCCTGTAACTGCATACTGCTGTAATGTGATAATGTAGTTAGGTAGTTGTTCCAACCCTAGACTTGGCAAGTGTGTGTGTGAATCTGTCTGTCTTTGACTAAGTAAAGAGCAATGCTTTTTAGGGTACTCACACTCCTTAGAATTCATATACTCAACTTTGGCAAGGCTGCTGATGTCACCTACGTAGAAATACACCTCTGGGAAGGGTGTAGCTCAGTAATCTCTGTAGCGAGTCCTGTAACTGCATACTGCTGTAGTGTGATCTAGAACTGTGGTAAGTTTCCCTCTCCACCCATGGCAGTTTTGGATGTTTTGTGTGTGTTCCAATGTCTGTGTATGGAGAAATACATTATAGGCTACTCACTCACAGTACATTTCGAATGCCCTACTTTGGCAATCCTGCTGATGTCATTCATTGTGAAATATAATTTTGTGGAAAAATGTCTGTAGTAATCCCTGTGGTGCGACCTATAATTTCTCCATGCTGTAATGTGATACAGGACTTGGTCAGGGCTTCAATACCCACACATGTCGGTCGTGGATGTTTTGTGTGTGTCTCACTGTCTGTGTAGGGAGCAATGCATTTTTGGCTAGTCACTTGCAGTACAGTTGAAATGGCCTTTTTTGGTAATCCTGCTGATGTCATTCAATGTGAAATACACCTTTAGGGAAGGCGTACTTCAGTAATATCTGTGGTGCATACTATAACTGTGTAGTGCTGTAGTGTAATAAACTAGTTAGGTAGGGGTTCAACTCCCCAACATGACAGGTGTGTGTGTGTGTGTGTGTGTGTGTGTGTGTGTGTGTGTGTGTGTGTGTGTGTGCTTGTAACTTGTTGAGGTGGTTGTGAGTGTGTGACACCTGTGGGCAATGTGGAGTGAATTTTGCTTATTTATTTTATGGTGGCCCTACTATATATCACAATGTCACCCATACAGGAATTAATTAGCTGAGAGGCTAGGGTTTAAAGCCATATCCATACATGTGACATCAAGGCCAGCCACATGTTTGGCTGTGGGGGGGGGGGTGCTTATATGTACAAGACATATAGTGTGTGGGGCCTCTCAACCCCATTTAATGGTGCATGTGGACATATGTGTATTTGTTAGTCTGCCATTGCTATCTACAGATGTATGGCCATATATACGTATATAGATTTATATATCTGCTGATATATATATATATATATATATATATATATATATATATATATATATATAACTATGTCCGTATACACCTACATATATATATATATCTATGTATACATATGTAACATGCTGTGTATATGTAGACATATAGTTGTAGACACATATACGTGTCGATTTAGGCATATGCATCTATATATGTGCACATATATTGATATATATGTATATAGTTTTAGATATATATATATATATATATACATATATATATATATATATATATATACATATATAGATATGTTGACTCTGTTTAGATATTAATATAGGTACACACACATACATCTAGATGTTGGTATACATTCTCTATACTGTTGCATGACTGGACTGGATGATATGTTTCTGCAAACATCAAATCTCTTTGCATTTGTCATGGCTTAGTGATTAATCACTTTATCTATGGTGTGCAGGGCCCTTGGTTTGAGCTTTGCAAGAGCTGTTTATTCTGTTGATGGGCAGACATGGCCCATTGGATACAAAGTGATTAAGGCACTTTAAAGCAGTTGTAAGCAGGTTTGCGCAGGTTTGCGCAGAGCTAAGCAATGCCTACAAAGGTTAAGCAATTCAGCAGCTGAGTATAAGAAACTGTAACCAGACTTTAGCAGTGCTTACCTCTGCACAAACCCACATACAACTGCATTAAAGTGCCTTAATCACTCTGTATCTATCAGCCCTTGTTCTGCCTAGCAACAAAATAAACAACCTCTGTTAGGCTCAAACCCAGGAACATGCACACCATAGCCAAAGTGATTTACCTCTATGCCAGCTCAGATATACATAACCCTGCTATATTCACAAACATATCATCCAGCCCAGTCATTCAACAGTACAGAGAATGTATTCCAACATGTAGATGTATGTGTGTGAAAATATATTAATGTCTAAACAGATACAACATATTGATATATGTAGATATATGTATATATATATATATATATATATATATATATATATATATATATATATATACACACACACACACACACACACACACACACACACACACACACACACACACACACACACACACACACACACACACACACACATATATGTAAGCAGATATTTATATCTATATAGGTATATATGGACATACATCTGTAGATAAAGTGGGAACATAGCCGAAACATATATGTCCACATGCACCATTAATGGGGTTGACAGGCACAGACAACATACGTCATGCACAAATAGGTATTCCTCCCCACAGCCAAACACGTCTTCCCTGCAATACACTACCAACTGTTGCAGATCCCATAACCAAGACCTTACACAGCAAGGGCACAAGATGTTAACAGTACTCCATCCTACCTGTATGATGTCAGGCTGGCATCAGTAAAATATCATGCAGTACAGTCAGGCTCATAACAACTCCCATTTTGCATTCATTTGTTACCTTTGTTAGCCAGAGTCCTGTACTGTTGGCCTGTATGCCAAACAACAGTAGTCCCAGGACTGAACCCTGAGGTACTCCACTTGTCACTTGTCTGGTGATGGCTTTGGATTCAATTACACCTACAGTTTGGGCTCTGTCAGTAAGCCATGTGGAAAACCATTGAGTGGCATAGGGATGTATGGCCGGATTAGTATGTTAATCTATGTTTCCAGACTGGGGGATGATGTTGAAGGGCTTGGCAAGGTCCACATAGGCTTTGTGGATTACCTTACCCTCTTCAACAGGACTGGCCCAGTCTGTGTGGGGTCCAGTGTTTGAGGGTTGCCAATGTCTGTGTTCAAAACATCCCTAATAATGCATTCCATGGCCATGCAGATCAGGCTCGTCAGACTGATGTGACGGTAGTTCCATGGATCACAGGTGGATCCCCCCTTGTGGAGTGGGATAACTGCAGCTGTGTGCCACTCAGTGGGCACCAGGCCTGATGCGAGGCTATGATTACACATGACAGTTAGATGAGTGCCATTCCATTTTGAAGTTCATGTAGTACACAGCCCAGGATGTCATCTGGTTACATGTATGCTGTATTCTTAGCTGTGGGTAGTGCATTTTCTGCCTGTGTGGCTGCGATTACTGGCCAATGGAACCCTTTATGTATTGACATGGGCCCTTTTGGGGTGAGATGGGTGAATGTAGCACTAAATCAATCTGCCAGGATATTTCGTGGGAGCAGTCTATGTAATGCCATTCTGTTGCAGCTCAGAGCACTTCTGAGCATTGCCAGTTAGAATTCGGACATAACTATAGAATGCTGTGTGGTTGTCTGTGGAATCTGTGGTGATTTTAGTTACATGACCAGCTTTGGATGATTCCATGAGGGATCTCAACATCTTACTGGGGCTGGTAAGGGAGTTGTTTGCATCCTTGTATACTCTGTTAATGGCAGGAGACTACCAGACTGGCTTGATTATTTGGGAGGTGAGTGTCGTGGTTCTATGTGAGATGTCAGGAATCATGCACAAGTGGTTCTGCTCATACAGTGCCTTAGTGCAGGATTCATCAGTTGAACTGTCAGCTCCTGTCTCCATGGGTGTCACAAACATTGTCAATTTTGCCTTGAGTAGTATGAAGTTGGGCTTAGAGAGGTCTTTTACAGACAGCTGTATATAGATTCCTTTTACATGTTCAGTTTGATTAGCCTATGGTGGGATTACTTTGGTGGAACCGCAGTCCCATGTACTGTTGTGATGGCTTAGTGGTTAGTTACTGTGAATATAGTGTACAGGGTCCTAGGTTCATGACCTGCAAAGGCAGGTTATTTTTGTTCTGGCCAGAACAGTGGTAAATGCATACAGACTAATTTGGGTAATTTAGGTTAGTCACACTCAATACAATTCAAATGCCCTACGTTGGCAATCCTGCTGATGTCAATCACTGTGAAGTACACCTTTGGGGAAAGAGTACTCTAGCAATCTCTGTGGTGTGCGCTATCACAGTGTAATGCTGTAATGTGATATAGAACTTTGGCAGGGGTTCTTTTCTCACACATGGGAGTTGTGGATGCTTTTGTGTCTGTTCCTATGCCTGTGTAGAGAGCAATGAATGTTTGGCTAATCACACTCACTACAATTCATTCGCTCTACTTTGGTAGTCCTGCTGATGTCACTCACTGTGAAATAAACTTTTGGGAAAGAGCATTCCAGTAATCTCTGTGGTGCATTCTGTAATGGCATTGTGCTTTAGTGTAATAGCTAGTTAGGTAGGGGTTCTGATCTCAGGTGTGTGTGTGTGTGTGTGTGTGTGTGTGTGTGTGTGTGTGTGTGTGTGTGTGTGTGTGTGTGTGTGTGTGTGTCTTAATGTGCTGATGTTTTTCATTCATGTCCTGTGTGGAGGTGGTTACGAGTGTATAACAACTGGACACAATGTTGAGTGTGTTTTTAAAATTTCTTATATGGTGCCCCTACCATAAATCACAATATCCACCATGCAGGGATAACAGATATGATATCAGTACATAGTCAGTCACGGGCTCAGTACCTTGGACTGGTAGGTGTGTGACACAAACATGCTAACCTTTTACTCTCCCAACCCACACTGACTTATCTTTGCCTCTGTCTGCCTCTCTCACTCCCTCTCTGGTGGATGTGGAGACTTACACCTGCTTTGCTTAGGCAGCGGCATGTGTATTGTCAGTGATGCTCATGATCAGCTGATGGCCTCTGCATGGATTACAGCCCTCCTCTAGCTGAGACATGTGGAACAGATGTGGTAACATTCCCATAGCCAATTGCATGGAAACACACTCCAATATCTAGGAACATCATGTTGGTGTTGGGCCTTTTCATTCACTGTGAGCAGGAACTAGATCTGTTGTTTGGCAAACAACATTGTAGATGAATTGGGGACTTACATCTGACAACATACACTGTGGAAACAGGCAAACACACAGGAGGGGGATGTGCTTGTTCTGACTACAGACTGTAATGCTGCTATACTGCAGTTGGGATACTATTGGTTTAACAGGGTGTGTGTGGATATGGCTGTCCTACATGTTTTAATACTTGTCATGTCAGTGCTATGTTTATGAGGAATCCCCATCTGTAGGGTCATCTGCAGACTGGTTACCCATAGAGCACCTATCTCTTAATTGCAGAAGGTAGTGTGAGGATTTCAGTCAGTAGATGGTGACAGCCGCGAGAGTTACTGATGTCATATCCCTCATAGGACATATGTTGCATCAAACCCGGTTACGACAGGAAATGTATGAGGTCATCACAGTGACATGTCAATACTGGGCCTGTGTTTGTGCCTCCAACCACAACCCTGTCAACCTTTGTACATATGTCATGCAGTAGGGGGTGCATATATCTTCTGTACACCATATTCATTGGCAGCATATCTGATAACAAGCCAGTGAGATATCAGACTGCTACAGATGTTATGTATAGTAGGGGTCATATTTGAGGACACAACCTGGGCATTCTATGTTTGTGTGTACAGTACTGAGGTATGTGTAAGTCTGGTAACTGTCGACAGTGTGTGTATAGTGCATATGTACCTTGGCCTGTGTAGAGACTGTGGTAGATGTCATTGTTCTTAGTCCTGTTCTATCTGATGTTACATGCTGCTCCACTGTATGTCACCCTATCAGCTTACATGTTTGTAGGGGTGAACACACACATGTCCCAAACCACAGACAGCCATCGGACCACACTGTGTAGTGGGCCAGTATATGTAAGGTTGTTGTGTGAGTGGCTCATATGAGGATGGTGTACATCAGATAGCCCATATTCTGTAATAGTATGCTAGCTTACCATATGTCGCTGTGGCTGTGTTCACATTGGTTACGGTTATGCATTTTCACACAGGTGTCTGTTACTCTGTGATGTGAGATGCCTGTAGAGCCTACTATCTATGCAGGTACATGTGTATTCTCACATAGGAGATGTAGCCCAGTGTTGAGTCAGTCTGCTTGTAGCCTGCACTGTGCTTTTTTACATGTCTAACAGCTTGCTGTACTTATCCAGTGAGATGTCATGTCCAGATACTTGCCGGATGTACTGTTGCCTGGCCACCATAACAGTCATGTATGTCAGACAAAGCAGTGGGATGCTGTTCAGATGTATGTCAGTAACTAGTGGATAGTATGTGGCCATGGCACCTCTGTACCAGTGGTTATTATGTGTCAGGACAGACAGGGGTGCATGAATGCATAACCTATGGGGGCAAATGTATACCAGTATGTACATGTTATACCCATCTACATGGTTGCTAACATCCACATTGACAGGCCTGGTCCACATGTCTTGCATGAAGGGGTTCTGTGTATACCCCTGGACCGACCCAAGTGTGTCAGACTGTCCACATATATTGGCCATATTGCAGCTGTAATCCACAGGAGTATTACTGTGCTAGCAGTAGTACTGTACTATGATGACCTTAGGATGTCTGTAAGTAGCCAATGGCGCACATGTTAACAGCAGATGTGGCCTCCCACACACACCATTTCTGTGAATACAATCCCTATTACAGTAGCAATAGTCTACAAATATGCCTGCATTACATACGTGACATCCCCTTGCACTGAGAGGTTGGGACTAATGGGGCTGAGGTAGGGTTCCACTCCATGTGCAGGATATATGGTGAACATATATGTATAAATAAGTATACATATATCCATATAGATATGTACACATATACATATATTGCTTACTGTATGACAACAGTTTTACACGTGTGACTGTGTGCTAGCCTCTGTCCTCCACCTACATACCAGGCTTTGCACATATGACATGCTGTCTGGGGTTATGTAGTGGGTTGTGTGTATATCATGCTGTCATTCCTGCCATCACTCCACTGCTGTTGTGTCCCCCACACATATTGGAGGGTAGGGGCCTTATATGTGTGGGTTTCACCTACACAATACATGTGTGCCCTAATGCACTCCAGAGGCCAGTGTATGCAACAGTGGTATATGGCCCAGTATTAGTGTGTGTGGGGGGGTGCACCATGACTAACCTAGGCTGTTACAACATGTGTGGGTATCTGCGATAAGCTGCCTTAAGGTATCTGGATGTACTTTACCATGCAGTCCACCATGGGTAAATGCCTTCTGCCATACGGGATGTTCTGTTTGTCAGTGTGATTGTGATGGTGTCAGGTATGCCTTGTTATGTAACAGATACATCCCATTATGTCAACTGGGGTTTGTACCCCCTAGTGATTGTGTACAGAGTGTAGATAGAGGCTGCCGACCTATACATCTGCATCGCATACTGTTGATTGCCTGGTATGCTGTGGCCCAGTCTGTCATTACTAATGTACTACTTGAAGGCCTTGGCCTGGACAGCAACATATGTCAACCTTTACAGACTACTGTCTTAGTATAACTGTTTCACAGTTGCATTACACTGTTCATATGTATGTCAGTGTCTAAACAGCTATATGACATGGCATATACAACTGTCATAGTACACAAATAAAGCTTTCACATTCATTTATGCACACTTGTGTGTGGTGTTATACCCTTTGAAATCTCTGTGGGTATATGTTGCAGACTATGAATGTCATTCATATGGGTGGCTCATACAGTTTCCAGTTGATAAGGTGGTGACTGTAGGAATACTGGATGCTCCATATATATATATATATATATATATATATACATATATATATCTGCATATATGTGTCTGAGTATATGTATCCTAGGGATGGCCATGTCTTGTCTGGTCCTGGTTATGGGATCTGCAACACTTGGTGCTGTATTACAGGGGGGTCATGCTTGGCTGGGGGGAATACCTATTCGTGCCAGATGTATATTGTGTGGGGCCTCTCAACTCCATTAATGTTGCATGAAGACATATATGTTTTGTTATTTCCCCATTATCTACGGATGCATGTCCTTATATACCTATATATGTATCTATCTATATATAAATATATATATGTATATGTATATATATATATATATATATATATATGTATATATATATATAAACCTGCCATATATATTAAGACATGTAGATGTGGACATATATATCTATAGATGTAGGCATTTGCATGTTTATATGTTCATAAATATTTCTATATTTTTGTATATATATATATATATATATATATATATATATATATATATATACATATATCAATATGTTGTAACCATTTAGACATTAATATATTTACTCACACACATACATCTACATGTTGGAATACATTATCTGTACTGTTGAATGACTGGGCTGGATGATACATTTGTGAATACATCACAAATATGAAAATCTGAGATGGCTTAGTAGTAAATTGCTTTGGTTATGGTGTGTAGGGTCCTGGGTTTGATCCTAGCAGAGGCTGCTTATTTTCTTGCTAGGCAGAATAAGGGCCATTGGATACAGTGTGATTAAGGCGCTTTTGAGCAGTTGTAAGCAGGTTTCCATGGGTTCACGCAATGGTAAACACTGCTAAGTTACAGTTACTGTTTCTTATACTCAGTTAGCTCCAGAATTGCTTAACCTATGTAGGCATTGCTTACACCTGCACAAACAGACTTAATCCCACCTACTGCTGCTTAAAATTGCTTACTCCCACTTACCCCTGTGCTAATTCCTTTAAAAGAAAAGAAGAAGGGGTTGATAAGAAAGTGGTGAAGAAATGGGCACAAAGAAGGAAAGACAGTAGGGAAAATAAATAGGGATGTGCAGGAAGGGTGTAGGGAAGGTCCATAGCTGCCCATTTCTTCTACAGCAACAGCTGTGCATATACACTGTATTTGGAGGTGGATTTGGACACTTGAACCCCTGGGAGAGAGGTGGGGACAACAATAATTCATTGTGATTCCAATTAGTCTGGATTACATGTGTCCAGTGGACATGTGTGCAAAATGGACAGCTATGTATGGGGCGTGATTTTTTTGTGGGAACAGATTGCCCTTTTTTTCAGGTGGCAGTGGGATGTTGGGGAGGGGTAGTAGGTATATTTGGGGAGGTTGGTTGGGTAGGTTAACAGACAAGACACACAAGATGCATACAGGGCCATATACAACACATGTGGGTGGTAAACATCTTGGATGGGGAGGGGTGTTTGGAAGTCACAAGCCCATGAGCCCCCAACTGGAAACAGTGGGACTGAGGTCCCCACCCATGGGCATTCACCACTGCACCTTCACAGCCCCAAAGGTGGCTGTGCTGGGGGCTGTGTTGAAAGGGCAGTCTCACCTTCTAATAGTGCCACTCAACCCTCAACCTGGCATAGCCAGTCTCGATACTCCAGATCGAGCTCCCTACGTACCACGGCCCAGACCTGATGACAGGTGACAGGTTCCCCTCCGTGCCCATTCCGAGGGGGGGGGCAAGCCCCATCCCCTGCAGCAGTTCCACCCAAAGGTGGAACAGGGCCCACGGAGGAGGAGGAGGTCCCAGGCTGGGGCCCAGATGTTCTGGTGCCCAGTGCCATTGCCAGCTGAGGTGGTACAGGTGGGTCTGCTGGGACCGGCTTTCCCATACGAGCTGTGTTGTCACAGGTTTATGACAGTTATGGATTAGTAACAGTCAACAGCATTCAGGATTAGTTATAACAGCATGCATAGGTATTCCCATTAACCCAAAACACCAGATGTAACACAGTTGCAGAGCAAGCAGAACACATGCATATATGGAACAACAGTGGCCATTACAGGAGCATGCCGGTTTCATTGATGGCAACAGGCCACCAATATGGTTGTATTTTAACATGGCACATGCATAGAAACAAATGTGAATATTTATAAACCGTTAGTACATATGTCCCAACAAAAGTTTGGAGTGTACACATACCAGTTGAGGATTGTCATTGGGTTATTTTGCACATATGGTAGGGGTGAGAGAGAGAGAGGGTTCAATTAACAACTAATATATCCTTGTAGTTTTCACAACATCCTTAGTCACTGCATTGATCTTTCCCTTACATGTATTATTACACTACCCAATGACCTTATATTGTACACTGGTATGTTTATAGATTATTATATACGTGACCTGTGTCTTACATACAGGCATGACAGGCTGCCGGTGTTAATGCAACATATGTTGAGAATTGCTGTCATACACTTTGGGTGAGGTGCTAGAATGACAGGTTTGTTTTCAAATACATTCTCTGCCTATGTACACATTTGACTATCAGTTATATGTCATTGACAGCTGCCTACATTTCTTGGATCATCACACTGAATTTTCAGGGAAACAGGGTACCAGGATGATGATATGGGCCATTTATCTGGACATGCTGGACAGATTGGAACAGTTGTGGGGTATGAATATGCATACAACTTTCAATTTGAACATTGTAGCAAATTCTGTACAGTTGGGTGTAATTATACATATAGCTTTCTATCTGAACATTGTAACAAAATCTGTACAGTTGATGGATATGATTAGGCATACAACTTAGTAGCACTCCCAGGATTCAAACCCCTGCTGTGTGTGACAAAAAGTTATAGCTAACATCACAGTACACTGTGCTATTAGGGAATAGATGTAAAGCTTTTGACTGATTTTTATCTAAGTCTTCCTAACTTGTACAATATGTCTGCCCTCTTGGCACTTCCAGCATTGTTATGCAGGACTTCATACACATTTTATCGGCATACCACAGTGTGGCTGACACTGCCTAAGATACAACAGTACTATTTATAGTATGGAACAGATTGCCAACAAATGAGAGAAGAGTAAACAGAAGCACTCCAGGGGTTTTACCTTTATTCACAGACTATTACACATTTATTTCTATTGGTAGAACATTTTCTAAGGTTCTTATATTTATTTTGTTATGACAGTACATGCAGACTGATTACTAACCTGCCTGGCAATGCAGCCTTTGCAGCCTAGCATCATGGGCTTGTTGGTTCGTAGCCTGCTTATCTGCAGCTGTCAGAGAAATGCAGTGATATTTAGCCATACCTATCCATAGTATACACAAGCTAGGCAATTATTTACTACTTAGTAGAATGAGTACTTACTACTGGAGCATTGGGCATCTGCTGAGACTCCTGGATCCACTGTTCCAGTACATTCCCCCTCTGCCACTTCAGGTCAGCATGGTGGTGCCTGACCTGCTCACCAGTCCGGGGGATACCTGTGGCACTAGTGAGGTCACAAGCGAGACTGTCCCAGGCCTCCGTTTTATACTACGAGCCCTGGTAGTGGCCCTGCAGCAGTTTCTGCTCATGGTGTTTTACCAGGAGCTATACCATGATTTTTGACTTCTGGATGCCCCAGTGCTGCGCTCTAAATTGAGTACCTTCACCCACACCAGCCATTCTGCATGCAGTAGGCTACAACCAATTATAGGAAGTATTCCTGCCTGTGGGGTTTAAAACGGCCAGTTTCCTGTACTTTCCCATGATTGGCCAGGTTTGAAAAGGCTAAGCTATAGGCACACCTGCTTACATAAGATTGGCACTGCTTAAAGAGGTATACCACTAAGCAGATTGAATTGGTTCCCCTACACATTACTTACACTTACTAACTTGAGCTGTGCTGTGGTTAGCATTACTTAATAGTTAATTAGCACTATATTTGCCATTTGGCAATGACTTATTCTTCATTACAGGTTATATATGTGTCTGGTATCAGTGATTCATGTGTACATACACTGTATGGGGACCTGGGGACTTCTACACTTTATTACAATAACATCTCAAATCTATGCTTACTGCAGTACTCCAGTTCACATATTTGTGTTATGGTGCAGGTTATACCACTTCACACTGTACATAGATTCAGTTCACATGTTTGGTTTGATTTTCCTGTGGTGAAGATTAGTTTGCTGATACCTCATTCATATCTATTGCTATGATGGCTTAGTGGTTAACTACTGTGACTATAGTGTATGGGGTCCTGAGTTTCAGCTCTTGCAGAGGCAGTTTATTTTGTTGCTGGGCAGAACATGTGCCATTGGATACAGAGTGATTAAGGCACTTTAAAGCAGTTGTAAGCGGATATGCATGGGTTTGCGTGACAGTAAGCACTGCTAACCTCTGGTTACAGTTTCTTACACTCAGTTAGCTTCTACTTTGCTTAATCTGTGTAGGCAATGCTTACCCCTGTGCAAACGCACTTAAACATGCTTACTACTGCTTATTTGTGCTTAAACCTGCTTACTAGTGCCTTATTCATTATGACACTAACACTTCACATGTGCATTTAATGCAGTACTTCAGTTCACATTTAAATGCTATTATGTAGGTTGTACAGCAAAACGATTTAAACATATGTTCATATACAGATTTCACATGGAAAATTATATGTGCTGCAGTGGGACATGAACCAGGAATGCTTGTTCATTAGGCAGATGTTCTAACCACTGCACTATTGCTGTGCTGCTTCATTTGCCTATATATTCCTTGTTATCCTCTTCAGCCTTTCCAGCTGCTTTAACCATAGCTAAGCGATGGGCAAACCCAAGCACCTACTGTTAGCTGTACTTGGGGTTTTAAAAAAAATAAATAAAAAGGGTTTCTTCATTTTATTTAAATGTACTGTTACTGTTGAACACATGGGAACTGTTGGTGGGGATATGCGTTCACCTATGAGCGGTCTCGCTCATTTATTTACACATTCTTCTGTTCTACTTTGCAGGGGCATGTTTATTTTGAGAGTTCTGCTTTCAGACATGCCCCCTGCAATCGTCCATGCTTCGTGTAGCATTAGGAGTTCAGGCAGTGCGCTTTCATTAATATGCATGGTGCGCTGCCATCCTCCTCTTAAACTGCTGCTTCCGTGCAGGACTAGATTAGTCCTGCACAGAAGATTAGTAAATCTGGGGTTGGTCTCAACCATGCTTAAGATTCACTGACAAACCCTAAGAGTATGCTGTTGTGATTGTCTTGAGGGCTATTTTGCTTTGTTTGTTGACTTTCTCTGCCTGTATAAAGTTGTAGAGCAAATGCAATGGTTGGCTCATTTGCAGAGATCTTAGCAATAACTGGCGAGCACTTTATTAAAATAGCTTGTTTTTGCTGATTTCTTGTCTCATCCAAACCAGATAAGTACTTTAATACATTGTACTTGTTCCTGATGTTTAAAGTGCTATGATATTTTACTGTGTTACTTGTTAAGATTTCTGCACTTGTTAGCTTCTTTAACTGATCTAAATGTTAGAAAAGTTTGGCCAACACTATACTGGGAGTAGAGTAGCCTGGTCACTTCTGTGCCCTTCACTGACAAAACCTATGCGTGTTCTGTTGTGATTAGCCAATGGGCTATTTTGCTTAGTTTGTTGTTTTTTTTCTGCTTGTATGAATTCATTGAGCAATACATAGGTGGTTTACAGATGGCTCAGCAATACTTGGTAACCATGCCATTAAAAATCATTTTTAAATTGCTTTGTTACACTTGTTCTTGATGTTTTAAAGTGCTATGATATTTTCCTATGTTACATACTGATATTTCTGCACTTTTAGCTTAAGTGATCTAAAAGTTGGAAAGGTTTGTGTGCGGTCTAGTGGAAGTAGAGGGTAATCTGGTTTGTTTTGTGCTTAAGATTGACTGAAGAAACCTACAACTGTGCTGTTGCGACTGGCCAGAGAGCTAGTTAGCTTTGATTGTTGATTTTTTTTACTTATATAAAGTTGATGCATTTGTGTGATGCTTAGCTAATTTACAGAGCTCAACATCTATTCATGATTATGTTTTTGCTGATTTCTAGCCTCACCTAAACCAGATAAAAGTAATTTATTTTGTTGCATTGCACTTGTTCTTGGCATTTTAAGGTACAATGATATGTTACTGTGGTATTGGTTGACATTTCTGCACTTTTAGCTTCTTTAAGTGATCTAAATGTTGAAGTTTGGTCTATATTCTACTGGGAATAGAGGTAGCATGTTCTTTTCTGTGCTTAAAATTCACTGAAGAAATCTAAGTGTTTGCTGTTATGATTGTTGATTTTTTTTTTGCCTGTGTAAAGTTGTTATGTTTGTGTGACACTTGACAATGTGCAGAGGTGGTTTACAGTGATTTGTATAGATGTAGCTACTTAGAATTTCAAGTTTCCCTATGAAACCAACCTCTGCCTTGTCTTCAGTAGTTAGTTGTGCAACAGACAACTGGTTTGTGCATAGAGGAGCACTGTTCACTGTTGTAGACCCAAATTGTAGTCTTTACCCATATAATATCCAAGCAAGTCATTCATAAACCCTTCCTGTACCCTCTCATTTGCAGATCACACTGTAAGTATCTGCAACCACGGATATGCACTTTAATACTAACTCTTGCAAGCATGGTGGAAATGGGCATCCTGAAATAATATATCAATCTTCTCTTGTATACTTACATGCACCTAATTCTTAAGCAAATTGATGGAGTGTGTGAGAGAGATGGAGTTAGACAATATTACTGGAGACAAGGGTCACACATACAGACACTGTTAATACCAAACAGGCTGTCAGAAACACACAATACCACACTTCACCCAACAAATACAGTACAGACCAAAGATATAGACCCGCACATGCTTAAGCTCTTAAATGCAATCTACCTAAACCTTAAGGGCCTATAAGATGTAGGCATAGCAACAAGTACCCACAGCAACCTCAAAAACACTCAACTCAAGAAGCACCCATCACATAGCATGCTCCTGTACCTCATGGTGTCTCAACTCATAAGCCCATAAAGCAAACCTTCACACAACCAAATGTCCTAGTCATATGAGATTACATTGTAAGACGCAATGAGTCACCACTCATCAGGCTGAGCAAAGAGAGGGTCATGGTCAGCTACCTATTGGGATTCAGGATTTGCCATATAACACATGCAGTCAAATACTTCCACCACAATTATGCAAACAACATATTCATAGTACACATGGGAGTAAACAACCTGAGGCATACTTTCCTGGGTCATATAAAAATACATGAAGGAGCTCTCAGAATACATATCTGGGGTAGGTATGATTATAGTCCTGAGCAACATTTTGCCTTCACTTAAAATAATGCCACAGTATGAACGAAAAGTGATACACTTTAATAACTGGCTTAGCTCCTGCTGTCATCCAAAGGGGATGCAATATATGTTAGCATAGTCGAACATGAGAGGATGTGATAGACAGTGCAAACTGCTTTGCCACGGGTGGCACCTGTCCCCCAAAGATTTTGTATAGTGACAAAAATCTTATCTACTTCCATAATGCCTTTTTTTAGGCAAAGTCAGTGTACAAAAGCATCCAACATAGCAACACAAAATCTCGAAAACATGTAGGTATTGCTGCTCAGTGCTAGGACCCTAAACAGAAAACTATTTCCCTACTGGCACCCCTTACACTAGACTGCATCGATATATGCATCCTCACAGAGAACTGGCTCAAGAATATTGATAGCACCCCATCAGTGCAAGGTTTTAATGCTTAGCATGGGTTCAGACCCACCACACTAGATGAAGGCATGAGAAGTAGTGGTGAATTTATATTCATAAAACAAAACCATACCTCCAGACTCGTTAAGCTGTATAATGATGTGGAACACCTACATGTCCAACTTACCATTAACAAAACCCCATATCATATTCTAGCCAAAAGATCCCCTCTTTGACTCCTTGGCCCAGGACTCCTACCTAGATAATGTGGAAGCTCTGAGTATTGAGGCAAACACCATTCTATTAGGGAACCTCAACTGACCCTCCATTAACTGGGAAACTGGAACATCTCCAAAAATGTATAATGAGAGATTTCTGAATTTCATAAATACAAACTCACTGGACTAGCTAGTCCATACACCAAGGAGAGGCAACAAAATCTTGGACTTGGGTCTTACGAATAAAGGACAGTTCTTTTTCCTCCAGTTGTGACTCCATCCCTGTTCAAGTCAGACCATAAGTTAGAATAAGACATAAGACAGATGTTGGCGGCATTCTCCAATACCTAGTTTTCTGAAATTATGCCAAAGCAACTCTATTAATAAAGTCAAGTGAAGACCTGGCAAAATTCAACTTTCCTTTCCACTCTGAGGACCCACCACCAAATTCTATCAACATGTAAATAGCCACAGAGAAGCATATGCCCCCCCTTTGAAATAGACAATGCCAAGTTTAAAAATAAATGCCTATGGTGGAACCTTAATATAAACTGGTTCTGCAATAAAAGGAAAAGCATCTCATTGCACATAAGAAGAAATCTAATTGTTCAAATGCCAAAAACACTCTTGTAAAAGCTTACAGAGAGCTTTGGGCCCTGGCTAAACCGATCAAAGCTAGATACAATGTTAGACTAGCAGCCTGGGCAAAAGACAATCACAAAGCCTTTTTAATTGTGTCAGAAACCTCACCCTCCTGCCTAGACCTCTTATTAGTATCTGAACATTCCTCTCAAGTTTCCCAGGAAGCCCTCAATGCACTATTGAAGACCAAGACATTGCTTCTGTGGGGCCAGATAACATATCAGTATGTCTATTGGCTAGCCTGAAACATGACCTACCATACCTCCTACAGAGGCTTTTCAATGATAGACTCAAGACAAGGTTTGTACCAAATGAATGGAGGATAGTAGCAGTCACTCCCCCCTTCACAAAGGTGGATCTGGGCAGCTATAGACCTATAAGCCTGACCAGCCTCATCTGCAAGGGTATGAAAAGGATTACTATGGAATTCATTAACAAAGACATGGATAACCTACAAAATACTGACCTGAGACAGTTCAATTTTGTCAAGCACAGATCCTGCCTATTCAGCCTATGTTACTTCTTCAAGAAGGTCACAGAAACAGTGGATAATTGAAAAACCTGTTTGCAACACATATTTGGATCTTGCAAAGGCATTCAGACATAGCTAATAAACTCATCCAACCAAATTTAAATTGCTTTGAAACTCATTGGATAGTAAACTATCTCACAAATAGAACCCCAAATAAAATAGGGTAGGTGGAGGCTGGATCTACCTCCACCAAGAAACCTGTCACTAGCTGAGTACCCCAGGGTTCCTTTTTGGCATCCATGTCTCAGAGATCAAGGCAAATGTTGAGAGATTATGGTTGACAAAGTTAGTTGCCAAGATCATTCAGGAATGCCTGTCACAAACAAATAGCTGGTGTCAAAATCATGGCCTAAAACTAAATACCAAAAAGTGCATAATAGTATCCTTTGGCAAGCAAAATATCTTGTGCAACTATCACATTGACAACACTCCCCAGAAAATCAGTGTAAACAATGAGCTGTCATTCGACCACCATGGGTAAACTATTGTTAAGAAATCCTCCTTTACAGAATAACTTATTAACAAGAGTACGGCATCCAAATCTGGAGAGGACATCATTCCTCTGTACACTGCACTCATTAGGTTATTCATCGAATATAATGCCCCATTTGGTATGTACCTGTCCAAGCACCTGACACAACTCAAGCAACCACACTGTTTTCTCATCAAGAACTCAAAGGACTAAATCACAAAACTACTCTGACTGCCTCAAAGCCCTGTCCCTCCCCTCAGTATCCTACATGCTACTAAGGGGAGATCTCTGCCTCTCAGACAGATCATCTACTGACTGCATCCTTTCAGACCTTCGAAACATCCACAATAGTGGAAGAAACATCCACTCTACAGATCTCCACCTCTGTTGCAACTTAAATAGAATATGCTTGAGGAATAGATATGTTTCAGAGACATTATAACTCCTCTGAAACTGCTTTCCTCTCAATGTGAAATTAAGTATATCTCTAACTTTAATCAAGCACAGCCTGGATGCATGGATGGCAAACCATACGTTCATCCCTGGTTTGACACGCTTGTCCCTTATGGACAAGCAGAACATGTAAGTACCTGCTCCAGGGATATGATTTTTCATACTTATCATATAAATGTTTTCTGCATAATAGTAAAGAATTATCTCATCCAGTGATGTACAAAACTACCGCAAAACACAGGGGCCTTGGTACTAAACCAATAAGGCTACAAACTCAGTGGGAATGTATGACTGTTCAAATAAGTCAATAGTACCAGCATTTAAAAAGTGTCCTAATTTGAGGCCTTTCCCTAAATATTTTTTGCTTTGCCCACAGCACAGGTGGTAAAGTTGAGAGGCATACCTGATGGAACAAAGACAAAAGCAAGATAATATCTTACTGATGACGTTGACAATGCAACATAAATGCAAAGGATATAACACAACTGTTTTTGTACTCCATTGATGAATATCATTCAAGAAGGAAAAGATAGCTGAAAACACTTCCATGGTAAAACTATATCCTCAGATAAACAAGAAGCAGCAATAATTTCAAGCCTGTTAAAGTCTTAAAGCTTATTTTGTAAAAGACAAGAATTCTTATCGATTAAAGTTTTTGATTATTTTCAACAATCTTGGATCCTTAATTTCTTGCACTTACTTGGAAATATTGTTGTCTCTAGTACTTCAGTTGTAGTAAACCATTTATTGGGTACACATAGCCTTCTAAGTATCCTTCTAAGAAAACTAAATTTTCACTTTTTTTTTCTTTTGAACCCTTAAATAGCATGGATTCTACACCTATTTCAATAAATGTCCTTACAACATGTCTGCTTCAAATTAGGTGCAAGATAATGTTGTTTCTTATCCCCATACATTTTATTATGTCTGTTGGACCAGCATTTCGTCAAATCATTTTCAGTCCCTTGATAATGGGCATAAGATATGCCAATTGCTACATAAGTATTACACCATTTACTGGCTTGATTTTGATTTATCTACAAAATGCAAAAAAAATAACTCAAACATTTACAAGATATAATTAGAGCTTACAGTAAAGCATCCATTATAAGTTTAATGTAGACAAATCTGCACTATTCATACTTAATCAGAGCTTTGAGAAGAAACAGATTATATATTTTCAACCAAATCTAATGTACAGAAATAAAATATTTCAGAATTAAATACAACTCAGAATTAAAACTATTCTTCAGACAAAATATAGTTAACTTAAATCATACAAAGACAGATCTGACCAGATGGAGCACAAAGAAATGTAATCTTTAATGCAGAACAATGATTATTAAAATGAATACATTTCATAAGTTGACCTGTTTCATCAATAACACAATTTCAAGGATTCTAGTTGGATATTATGAGAAGATTACTTAATTAATTTCAATATTTATTTTGAATGGTAAATACTCTAGAACAAGTCTTGAGAAACTCATGGATTCCAAGAACATGGGAGGTCAGAACATTTTCAATATCTTCTCAATTCCGTAAATTGCCTATATAGCAGGTTTTATAAAAAACAACTCCAGACTTTGATTACTGAAGCTAAAATTAAACCCTTCTGTGCTACTTTCATTACACAATCATCCCAGGCATACAATGAACTCCTGTTAGCTCACAAACATAAATAGTAAAAAATCTATTAGGAAACTAAGGCTGGGATTTAGAAACAACTTGCATAACACATAATGGAAAATTGTACAGTGACTAACACTGCATAGGGTGGGATCAATTCATAGACATCAGGTTGGTGATGTTGCTGTCTGGGAAAACTGCATGGTCAGTATCATATGCAAATGACCCTTTAATGCCATGGAAATGAGCATTATGGTAATGAGACCAGTGATGAATGCAAATAAAGGTAAACAACATGGTGGAATAATTCAGAAATGTATTAAAACTGAGCAGTGAATCACCTCCAGCAACAAATGTTTGCATTGTTATTTCTTGGTGAACAGAGTGATAGAGGGAGATACCACGTTAGGATCCTAAGACTCGAATCTGCATTGACTATCTAGCAAACTTAAGAAGCCGTTCTTGCACCTAACATCCACAATGTGCATATCATTGCCGTCACATCACAGATGGATTTGACCATACCTACCATACCATCACCTCAATGACAGAGACATATTTGGCCACTATCATGTGGATTCATGCAGGAACTTATAGCATTATGTCATTTTATCTTGAAATCCTGTGTGATGAATAGCATGCCAGACCCAGTGGACACTAAAGTTTGTGTAGCATTGGCATCATTGCTTCAAGGACCTTCCAGTAGCCATCAGGGGGCACAGTAAGTATGTCACAGTCAACAACCTCATGAATACTACACCAGGTTCTTGATATTAGGCCACAGCATGTGAAAGAGCACATGTAGTTTCTACTGAGCTCAGCAGAGACAAATATCATTATATAGGTATTCTATAAAACATGTAGGTATTCTACAAAACATATAAGTATTCTATAAAACAGTCCATTTGGCTGTAAGTTTAGGGGCCATGGACTGCATGGTCTGCATCGCCCACATAGGAACTTGTATGTCATCTGGAAGGCTTTCCATTTCATCATTTGCTAGGTGCTGCGAAATGCACAACATATTTTCTACAACATCTCTGTGTGGTATCCAGACAGCCACCATAATTCTGACATCTGGCATTTGTCTGACTTATACTAGTAATTTGTGTGGGTGGTCTCCCACAGGGAGATATTATTGACAATGCTGAATGCACCTCAGAACCATTGCTTATGACACTAAAATCGAACATGGTTGAGATGACTGCTCTATCTAGATGTGCAACATCATCAAGCATGTGTTTGGATTGTTGAAGGCCTGCTTCTACTGCAAAGAGACCTCTGGTGGCATGCTGCAGTATGCGTGGGAGACCTAATGCAAAATATCTGCTGTCTAGACAAAGCTGCACAACATGATGGAATGCAGACAGCTACTGCAGGAGATTGCCATTAGATGACCAAATTGACCGGAGCCAACAGCAGAAGAGGTGCCAAGTGAGGAGTCAGCTTAGGTTGTAGCTGCAAAGGAAGCCCATGAGAGACTGAGGCAGTGCAGTATACTGCAAAATGAGCAAAGAGGCAGCAGCTACTCAACAACTATGAGCCAGAATACACACAACAAAGATTAAACCTGATGCATGCAATACTACATCAAGACATTACAGTATAGTGCACTGACTAGCAGCACTATTCATCAGATATAACTTATCCGATGTAACACAGCACTGAGTTCAGGGCACAGTTGTCATAACCTATACAGATGGGGTGGGGCATAGTGACAGACATTAGCAGCAATTACATTTATGGGTATGTGGAAGGAATGGAGATGAGAATCTTTGTGTTATATGACTGGGTGACTGAAGGAACTGCATATACCATGCAGTGAGGGGTGGAGCTTCTGCAGGAGGCAAGTGGCCAGCTGTTGTGGGTGCACCTGCAGTACTAGTGCCAGAGGACAAAACTGCAGCAGATGGTATAACACTGTGCAGATGTGGCTGTGACAATTGTTGTGGGACCTCAGATGAGAACAATGCAGTCAGTGAATGTTTTAGATATGGGGCATCCCCTCCAAGGAATGACATTACTGTCAACAGCTGCTGGAAAGAATTATCCTGATCAGGATAACCATGCCTGCCTGCCAGGCCTTGCCATGTGCAATGCAACCACATAAGATATGTCTGCAGTGGAAGCCCCATCATGCTGCACTAGACTTAACACCTATATGGTACTGAAATGGTTTCACTATGTGACCTCAACATACCCACTGTGTGGTGTGTACCCACAGTTGAGGCAAAGAAGCAGCAGCCATAAGAACAGCATTAGCCTTGGAGCATAATGGCAGATGACCATATAGAGGTAGTAATGGCTGCCGTTTGTCTGTCCAATGAGTTAAGCAGGTGATCCAGACATTGCATGTCCTTACTTATGTTATCATGTAGGCCACCCCCAACACTAATCATCTCTGCCATGGCATTGGTGGCATTCATCTGTGCCTTAAATCACTAGCTTTCACATTTTCTAATAAATGGCCAGAGTGATACCTTGTTTAGGCAAGGACTGAGAGCCATGGCATCAATTGGAACTGACTCACAATAACCTAGTGCTGTTATGCTCTGTGGTGATGTTACTGTCCACTGCCAGGGCATGGGCAGGTGATGAGGGTGCTGTTTGTGAAGAGCTGCATGGCATAACCTGTCACTCCCTGCCCATTGGAGAGGTGGAAAGTGGTTACACAGGCAACACAGATATGTCATTCACTGTGGATAGTAGTGTGCCCACCACAGTAACCATTGCCAACAGTGGTAATATGACATCAGACTGTGTCAGAATTAGCAACAAAATGTAGAAAACTGTACCCTGTGATGCATCCTTTCATGACTGTATCCTACACATGACTGTAGGAGAGATATGGTGGTGAAAAATGCCAGCCTGTTGCATCTCTGATAACAACACTTGATGATGCAACCAGCTCAGCCCACCAATCCAAATCTCCACTAGTTATCAATGTCCTCTTGCTGTTCCCACATGGGTCTCCAACAACTCCTCCATGTCAGAGAGGGTGATCATGGCCATCCTGTTTGATACTGTTGCCTAGGTTATCATATGGCATACATTTTTGTGTCAGTGACCCAGAAACAGACCTGTTGTGTTAATCTCTTTTGGTTACATAGAGTGTTGACATCTGCAACCAGTTTCCCTTACACACACACTCCCAGAAGACATGGTGACTCTTGTCAGTGCTGAGAATGTGCCATCCATGTTCATGTAGAGTCTACTGTAGCACCTTGATCTCTGCTAGGGAGAACTTTTCAGGCCACTTATACTGCTTGGGTGCTACTTATTTTCCAGTAAATGAAGACGTACACCAATGTTTAATGCCTGGGCATAAATATGCATACCATCAGCTGGATCGGTTCCCCAACAATGTGACAGCAGTAGCCCCAACAAATCACATACCTACCATAACCTACTATCACAGGCCACATCCCCATAACAGCCCAAAAATCACAGCCTGGGTAGCTACAGAGATGTAACTTGTGTCCAGTCATTTGCCTAGACTGAGCTGTATCCAGTAAAACACATCAACATTCTGAATGACTTAGCAGGCCTGCTTGCCCAAGCCCACCTCTTTCTCTGTGTACATCAAATGAATCAGTGTGCCAGCCAGCCCGTTGGTAAAGGAAAATAAAGTCCTGACTCAGAGCCAGGTGCTGTAAGTTTAATTAGTGGCTCAGGTGTCTGATGTTGGGGTGGGAACATGCCTTATGTTTCTCTAGTGGATATCTGGCAAAGTCCAGAGCTCAGAAAGATGTTACTGGGCTGGAGGAGTGGAGGACAATGGAGACATGATCAGCCTACTAGGCTGGGGTGCACTGCACACTAAATCACTCTCCATTGTCTGCCTGGCCTGTCATTGGCATTTTAGGGATGGAATTTAAGGGTTTATATTATGATATAGCACACTCAGAAGTGCGAATAACTCTATAGTCAAGCACACTGATGTCCCACTCACCAGGCTAAACAAGGAGAAGGTTACTGTCAGCTGCCTGTCAGGTGACAGGATCCGCCACATAACTCACACACTCAGGTCACTCCACAACAAGTACAAATATGACTCTGTCATTGTCCATGTTGGTGTGAACGACCTGAGACGTACCTCCCTGGACTACATGAAAAGAGACATGGAAGAGCTCTCTGATCTTGTAGCCCAGGCAGGTATGACCCTAGCCCTGAGTAGCTTTCTGCCATCACCCAGAATGATGCCGCAGTGCAAGGACAAAATGATTGACTTCAACAATTGGCTAAGCTTCTGGTGCCATTCTAAAGGGATCCAGTATCTGTCTGCCTGGGATGACATGGTCGACAGACCACAATGCTTTGCCAGAGATTGTCTGCACCTGTCACCCCTGGGATTCTGGATACTGGCTAAGGTTCATGCTGCCTCTATAGTGCCTTTTTTAGGCAAGGTTCAAATGACAAATTCACCACCATAACAGGAACAGGCAAGCAAAAACTTAGGGTGATGCTACTCAATGCTAGAAGTCTAAATCTCAAAATGCACTCACTCAAGGCACTCCTTAAAATGGAGAACATCGATATCTGTGCAGTGACTGAGACCTGGTCCAAGGAGAACATCAATATCTGTGCAGTGACTGAGACCTGGTTCAAGGTTCCAGACAGCACCCCTGCACTACCAGGCTATAACTCATACCTCACTTTTCGGCCATGTTACCTGGACCGGAACACCAAAGGCGGAGGTGTGTCCATATTCATTAAGGATATCCACACCTCCAGGCATGTTGCTCAGCATAATGCAGCCGAGGTTATCCAAGTGCAACTAACTCTGGGCAAAACTGCAATCCAAATTGTAGCTTGCTACAAATCACCCACCATGCCCCAGGATTCCCACTCCTCTTTTCTTGATGTACTGGAAAATATTAGGGTTCAACCAAACACCCTAATAATGGGCGATTTCAACTACCCCACCATTAACTGGGAAAACTACTCATGTACCAACTCCTTCACTCAACGCTTTCTGGAATTCATAAACTCTAATGCCCTGGATCAACATATCCACACCCTCACCAGGGGCAACAATATCCTAGAGCTAGTCATTACCAATATGAAACCAAAAACAACTTCGGTAACCCGAAATGAACTAAAACAAACCACTTGCTCAGCAACCGAAGAAAAAATGAAAGTGGCCACACAGTCAGATAATTTTTTAAGCTTTCTTCCACTTTATTATCACGTGGACTTCTTCAGAAAAACCAGGACGCCTCCCTGCATCCTGGTTTTATAGTCAATAGACAGGAAATGATGTTATTCTATTATACAATGATATTATACTTTGAATTTTAAAGTGAAAAACAATTGAATACACTTCTTAAAATTTATCAAATTAAACTTATTTATAAAACGTTTCATTTTTTTCATATATATATGTATATAAAACATAATGAATCATTGAATAAAATATAACAATTGTCCTTAAAAATCTTATATGCCTACAAAATGCAATGATACCAAAAATTCCTTCTCTTAAAACATATCCAAACGCTATTTTGTGTATAAAAAACTACATTGTGGTGATGATTGCTGTTGCAATGAAATCACAACTTAAACATTTTAAACTATACTTCATAATGTGATTGGTTACTTGTTCAAATCACAACTTGACCATTTACAAATATTGGAATCTGTATTTATAGATAAATATAATCAAATTGAAATAATGTTTGTGTGGTGACTCTAGCCTTCCTCACCCAGGAATGAGTAAATTATACTCTCCCGTTCAAAGTCACACTGGATCTCTCATGCTCGAGGGTGCACTCGTGTGCACTCGTGTGACCATGCACACTGGAATTCGTCCATTCTAGCCCACCTCACTCACACTCACACAGTGTGAACGCACATGCACACACACACACGCACACGCACTCACACACACACACACTCACACCAACACAAACACACAGCCCCCAATGGAATCTCACACACACACACCCCTCTCACACACAAGCCCATTCGTGGAATGAACCCACAAACTATCACACACATGCTCCCTCTCGCGGGCGCAAGCACACGTAGATGTGCGAGCGCGCATGCATGCGCACATGCCCACGAAAGCAGTCATAAACACACACACACACGCACAAAATGTGTGTGTGTGTGTGTGTGCTCCCACGCACTCAAAGGTGTCCTGTTGTGTGAGATGTGGATACTCTATACACATTGCTTGGAAAATCTCAAAGGTCCATACAAGTATACAGTGGCTGCAAATACAAACTTGGACTGATGACACATTTTTTCTTCGGTTGCTGAGCAAGTGGTTCATTACCAATATGAGTGACCGGTGTTCCACACCTGAAGTCAACGCCTCATTGGTCCGATCCGACCATAAGCTAATTACCCTAGATATCCACATCTTGCCTCCACCCCCCCATTAAGGAAACCATGGTAAAAAATTTCTCCAAAGCCAACTTCATGCTTCTTAAGACAGAAGTGGTAAACTTCATGACACCCATGCAGATGGACAATAAAGTTACGACTACTGAATCCTACACAATTGCACTTTATAAGCACTTACATGAGTGCATGGATCATGCTATCCCAAACAGAACCAAGATGCTATCCTCCAAAAAAGGAAGCCAATCTGGTGGTCCCCTGCCATAAACAAACTGTACAACAGAAGGAAGAAACTCTTGCAAAAGAGAGTAAAATTCCGTGAGTGGAGGAGCTCCCTGTTCAGCCTCAGTAAGAAGCTGCAATCCCTGATAAAATCCTCCAAAGCTAGTTATGAAAACCAAATCGCCACTGATTCTAAAGACAACCACAAAGCATTCTATAGCTATGTCAAGAATCTCAATGGCAATACTCAGATCTGCTCTGAGTTACAGCACAATGGCACTAAATACACAGACCCAACTGATATTGCCAACATCCAGGCTCAGTGCTAACTTTACCCCCCTTTCACCCCCTAAAGAGCCCATCTCTATACCGGAAGAATGCAATGTTCCTGTAGTCACGGCTGCACAGGTAAAAACCACACACTCCAAAGCCAAGAACACAGCATCCATGGGACCAGACAACATCCCAGGCTGCGTTCTACATGAGCTACAGAACAAACTGGCACTCCACCTAAGTACCATGTTCAGTCATAGCGTCACCTCAGGCTTTGTGCCTGCTGAATGGCGCACAGCAACGGTTATCCCACTCCACAATGGGGGAGCCACCACGGACCCTGGGAACTACCACCCCATTAGCCTGACAAGCCTGGTCTGCAAGGCCATGGAACGTATCATCATGGAACTTATAAACAAAGACATTGGTAATCTCCAAACTCTGGATCCCACCCAGTTCAGGTTTGTAAAAGGCAGATCATGTCTCCTAAACCTAATAGACTTGTTTGAAGCAGTCACCAAAGACATAGACAAGGGTAAGGTGGGTCACCTTGCCAAGGCTTTTGACACCCTCCCCCACTCTGGAATTATAGATAAACTCACTAAACTAGGAATAAATCCCTATGCCACATTGCATCCATTGCCAGTAGCTTCAACCGGTAGCATTCAACTAGCATTTATGGAATTGGAAGAAGGTGCTTATTTGGACAATTTTGCACTGGTTTCTTTTACTAACATGGTTAAAAAGCTCAAGGAAAGGATGGATGTGCTTTCCCAACGTTTGGATGGGCTAGTAGCAGTCAAGGGAAATGCTGACAATTTGGCGGAAGACATTCTTGGAGTTGGTTTAGCTTCTGAGGTGACAGCTGACACCAGTGATGGGTCGAATGACTGTGAGGACAGTGAAAGTTCCACCTCAACTGTTTCAAGGGTTCCTGTACATCCTAGACCTACCGGTGAACGTCCCAGGACCAGTTCATCTCTGAGCTGAACTGGAGACTCACTGAATGTTACATCTTGGTTGAATGAGCAACTCCCAGTTTTTGAGAACAGGAACGGGTTTTTGTCTATTGACACAGGGACACCAGAAGCTCCTTTAGTGGACTTTTTGAAGACCTTGGACCACAAATCTTTAACAGTAAAGAAGCTTCAGTTAGAGATTTCCTATTTTAATGAATGTAAAAAAGTGGGGGTTGTGCCTAAGGGCTTGCGCTCTTGGCAGTACCCCACTGGACTGATAGCTGGTTCAGAGTTCCATAGTGAGCTGATTTGTTTGTTTGATAGACATGGACATGAGTTAATGGACTTAATGGCCAAATTTTATCAGAAATTTATAGACCAGTTGAGTGCTGAAATTGAAATTTTGGATACCAACATCAAGTCACATGTAGATTTTAACAGGTATAATTATGAGTATAAACAACTTTTTTCGACTATAGACCAACAGATATCTCGTAATATGGAGATAAAAATGAAAAAACTAAAAAGAGACATAGATGCATATAATAAACATACTGCATATCCCCCCACCATTCTCAGAGTGTTGGCGACAGTCTAGGTGCTCCTGTTAACCTGACCCACGGGGTTATGAGGCAGACAGCAAGACCTAGTAGGCCGGCCACTGGAGAGGATGTGGAGGATGCTGTTCCTACAGAAACTTTTGTGACTGATGGTGGCAGGGATGAGGATGTTTCTCGTTCTACACCGTCTTTTTCCTCGAACCGGGGAAAGAACCATCAGAGGTTTTACAACACGAGGAGCTATCACAGGAACAACAGCAAGAAGCCTTTTCAGAAGTAATGAGAAGGACAAAACCTGACATTATTAGTAACAGTTTTGGAGACTTTTTTGTTTACAACTATTCGAGTTTTACAATCACTGTGGAGATGTCTGATTTATTTTCAAAAGGTCTCACTTTTGTTCCATGGAGACATTTTAATCTAGCACACACATTGCTTGATTTAAAGTTGTTTATACATAAGTTAAATTTATTGTTAATTTTTGGTAATACTGTTTTAGACAAAAAAACTTTGAGAGTTCCAAATACATTTAACCCCCCTATCCACCCTTTACTTTTTTTATTTGAACATTTGTGTGAAACCGAAATTAGAAACTTAGTCAACTGTTGTAGGACACTTCCGAACAAAAACTTGACTGCTGACGAAGTTGACTTGTTGGACACTTTAAAAAGTTTACCTGTCAGGATTCTTAAACCTGACAAGGGGGGTGGTTTAGTACTAATGGACACTTGTCATTATGAAAATGGTCTTACCCACATGTTATTGCAGGATGCTTATACACTGTCTAGCATTAACGAATTGAATGGAGCGTATAGGTGCATCCATGTTTTCTTGAATGATTTGTTTTTAGAAAATGTTATAGAACAAGATGTGTTGAAATATTTGACTGTTTCATTTCCCAAGATTCCGACAGTTTTCGGATTACCCAAGATCCATAAAGATGTGCACAACCCTCTCGTGCGGCTATCGGTTAATGCTAGGGGTTCAACCACTTACCCGATAGCCAAATACGTGGATAATATACTGAAAAAATACGTTGAAAAGGAAACACACATCTGTAAAGACTCTTGGGCTTTTTTAAAAGCCATGGGTGATTTAGAATTCAAGAAAGGTCATAGATTTGTGACAATAGATGTAAAAGACCTTTATACGTCTATCCCTCATGCTACAGGGATCGACTGGGTCACTGACCGTTTATTGTATCATAACGCTAGCAGTGTAGAAATCAGATTGGTGCAGGAATTGTTAGATGTCATCTTGAAGTTCAACATTGTAACATTTGGGGGAGAGATATATTTACAGAAGACTGGTGTAGCCATGGGCTTACCAGTAGGGGCCAGTTTTTCTAACATCGTAATGGCTGAATGGGAACACAGATACGTCTTTGGTAATCGTAACGGTCAGTTCAAAATCAATTTTTATACCAGATTTTTGGACGACATCTTTATATTGACAGAAGGTTCAACTAATGATGTGGGGACTTTCATGGACCATCTCAATTCCAGCACGTCTTTTTTGAATTTTACATTTGTTGAGTCTGATTCTTGAATTTCTTATCTGGATGTTGACTTATACAAAGACATTTCTGCAGGTAGCTTTAAGGCCAAAATATTTCGTAAGAGTTCCTATTCTAACACCATGTTACACTTTACTAGTGCCCACCCTGGGCAGCAAAAAAGAGGAGTAGTCAAGGGGCAACCTGTGCGCACTGCTCGAATGGTAACAGACTATGAACCCTTTTTAGAAGAATGTGAGTTTATTAAGGGATTGTTACTAGACAGAGGTTACCCAGACAAGTTTATTCACGACCTGGTTACTGAGGTCCAAACTAAAAGGTATGGGGGTGTTTATAAACCTATTTTACAAAGCAGTTTGTTCACAAGTTGTCCACTAGAACATTCATCTCCAGTTATGCCTGAAGTCTTTGTAGACAACAAGAAAGTAGGCACTTCTATTTCTTTCACCACTAATTACAGTTCTGAGATTCACTTAATTAAGGAAGTGTTTGTCAAGAACTGGAGTATTTTCTTTTGTGACGATGCCTTACAAGCCAGGTTTGGTACTTTGCCTAGTTTTATATACAGGAGGGGTGATAACCTCAAACGGATATTAGAAACAAAAAAGGACACTCGTGTCAGAGTAGAGGGCACTTTCAAATGTGAGAGTTGCAACATGTGCAGGCACATTGCCACTGGTTCGAGATTTAATTGCTGGGTCTTCTTTTTCCTCTGTTGGTAGATTCCACTGTAAATCTCGATCGGTTGTTAATTTGGCTTGCTGCCAGTCTTGCCCAGCGTTTTATGTGGGCAAGACTGACAGAGGTTTTAATGAAAGAATCTATGAGCATTTATATTGTATTAGGAAAAATAAGTGTGAAAACACTTTGGCGAAACATGTTAATGACCACCCTCAGCACAGTTTTACTTTTAGGGTGTTAGGACAGGTTCCCTTTGACATCAGGGGGGGTCCTTTTCAACTATTATTAGAGTGCCTAGAAGTGATTTGGCAGCTGAAACTCTGTTCATACAGACCCCCAGGTCTTAATGACAGAGTAAGTTTAGCTTGCATTTTGAAACTCAGAAGTATGCAGAGGTAATTTTATTAATTTTATTATTTTTTATTTTTATTTTTATTTTCCATTCATGACTATTTTTTATGTCTTACTTTTTATTTTAAGTTATTAAATTGGTTCTATTTATTATGTTTTGTTTTTCTTGGTTTTAAACATTCTATGTTTAGACACATTTTCATTGATAATTTTTTATTTCATTTTGGTTAGTTGTTTGATTTCAAAACACAACCTGTAAAGATCTGGCTTTTGTATGTAGTAGCTCTTTAAGAAGCTTTGAGATCAGCTTTTTCCCACACACTGATGTCAGCGAGTTTTAACCAGTTGGTTGGTCCATTTAAATGTACCATGTGTTGTTAATTGTGTATTTAAGGAGTTTTTTTGCATTTGTTACCTTTTGATGTTTGTCTGAAGAAGTTCAGTTTTCTTGAACGAAAAGTGGATGTTAATAAAACACTTAATATTGGACTCTTTGCTGCTGGTTCTGCTGACGTGGATTTTGTTTCATTTATCTTAGTTTGTTTCAACTTCTGTTGCTTCATTGTTCCCCTCTACTCATCACTCATTAGACCCATTATAGAGTACAATGCTTCTTTTGGTATGTACCTCACAAGACATCTACAACAACTGGAAAGGTCACAGAAATACCTCACAAAGAGGATTACCAGCCTCAAACAGATGCCCTACACAGACCGTCTCAAAAAACTCCAGCTTTACTCTGTAGCATATCGCCTACTCAGAGGTGATCTCTGCCTGACATACAAAGCTATGTCAAACCCAGAGCTGTTGGACATACTCCACTTAAAGAAATCCCAATCCCTCCGAGCTACACACTCTAGGGACCTAAACCTTATCACCACAATAAACAGAACATGCCAGAGGGATAGATTCCTGTCCCAGAGACTTCCCATACTCTGGAATAAACTACCTATCTATATCAAACAAAGCTCCTCATTAGCACTCTTCAAGAAAAATCTTGATGATTGGATGGGAAATAGGATATTCACCCTGGGGAATCACCTCTGTGGCTCTGCTTGACAGTGGCACAGGCAAATAATTTTCTTGGGTGGCAAAAGCCAGGGTACCTTTTTGGCTGAGCTTGTATAGGCCCCAGAGCTGATAGCCTAGTACCTACATATGAACCTATGAACCTATAATCGACCCCATGTAAAAAAAAGCTCAAATGTTGAAACCTCAGAAAGGGAAAAAAAATTGCTGTTCCGAAAAAAAAAAAAGTAAAACATTACATAATGTGGGGGGCTTTATCCCCCACATCCCTGCACACCCCCTACTTAAATATACCAACTCTGAGATCGCACTACAGTGCCGAAAATGGCAAAGTAGTGAAAGCGGCCAAGGAAATTCTTTCCCAGGGAAGGAATTCGCTGAAAAGCTGCTTCGCTATTTTACCTTTTTGTGCTTTTCAGTTCGACAAAGACGCATTCAACAACCTGCGTCTGTGACAGCATGATATGCAGCCGAATTTAAGGCTATCAAAAATCCACCTTGTCCATAGGGTATACATTCATTTGATCGGCTGGTGGATGGTCGATCGGAATATGGTCAAAAGCAGTGTGGCAAAACCTCAAAAATGCAAACGCAATTATTGCGAATTGCAAAATACCCCCCCTTTTTGACCCATGGTAGCACTTGTTTAGGTGGTAGAGCAGTCAGAAATGTCACATTTGGTGTTATGTATGACATTCCGACCATTCGGCAATGAGAAATTTGAGAATAACACTCGGTGTTATACCCGATCGAGTAAAGTTAGTTCAATCAAATTAATGTATTCCTGTCCATAGTATAATGACTGTGGTTGACTCCTTCATCTCTTAGGCACAGGATGCTTCCATAGCTTATACGGCCTGAAGGTCCTCTCCATCTGGAGGGAGAGGATCCCACAAAGGGATATGCTGGGGTGCCCCAAGGCAAAGCAGTGGGACAAAGGTGCTATGGAGATATTTTAGGGATCTGAAGCCAGTGGTAAAATTGAACCCCCCCAAAAAAAGATCTACTGTAGCAGAGGTTATGCAATCCAACAAATGGCTGTCTGCATTACCAGTCAGTAGTTACTTCACAACTTACTGCCCATCACGCATTCATCCGATGAGCTACTGATACTGAGCTTGTACTCTGCCTGCTGTCAGCCTTCATGCAATCCCCCCATGCTTTCCTTCAGCCTATCTGCAGGTTGCTGTCATGCAATCCCTTCCGTAAGAAAAAATGTAAACTTACCATCTGCCCCTGGAATTTCTACCGTTATCACAGCATACTTAGAGCAATCTAACTTTGCAAACCACCATAAAAATATTTTCTGAAAATTCTTCTGCTATATTGTTAAAAAAATTAATAGCATGAAAAGCTTTGGAATGAACACATTTGTTTGTATCACACTATTACATGGCTCATAGCTCAGTAAGTATGATAATGAAATAATTTTGCTTAAATGTTTTTAAACTGCATCATTAACACAGAGTGCAGCTAGCCCTGCAATGTTCATTGAGGTCTGTGTCTGTACCTGCACACATGTGGTTGACTGCAAAGCAGTCTGAGCATTTCAGTGCAGTTCCTCAATACCCAGACAACCAAAGTCTTTTTACAATTCACTCAGTAGCCTATAGAGGCATGATGGCATTTCAGTGTCATGATTTGTAGCATGTTGACATGCAAGAGGAAGCAACATCCTTGACCTGGTTATTAACATGGGCAACCGTTGCTCTACACCAATAGCCAATCCCTCCCTGGTCAGATCCAACCACAAACTAATCACTCTGGAAATCCACATCTTACCCCCCCCCCCTGTAAAGGTAACCACCTTGAAAAACTTCTCCAAAGCTTTCTTTGACTCCTAAAAACAGAGGTGGCTAACTTCACAGCACCCATGCCAATGGAAAATAGCTGCATGACTGCCGAATCATACACCAATGCACTGTATTAACATGTATTTAAATCCATGGAACTAGCCATACACAACAGAGCCAATACACTCTCCTACAAAAAAAATAAAAGTCAGTCTGGTGGTCCCTTGCCATTATAAACTCTACAACAGAAGGAAGAAACTGCTGCAGAAAAAGGTGAAGTCCGAAGACTGGAAAAAATCCCTTATTAGCCTCAACAAAAAGTTGAGATCCCTCATCAAATCCTGTAAAGCAAGCTATGAAGGAAGAATTGCGGTAAACACTAAAAACAATCACAAAACCTTCTATAGCTATATCAAGAACCTCCACAGCAATACCCAGATTTGTTTTGAGTTATTGCACAATGGTACCTCCTATACTGAGCCAACAGATATTGCCAACATACTGGCTGACAGATTCAGTGACAACTTTACCCCTCTTTCCCCCCTAAAAGGACCAATCACAATATTGGAAGAATGCCAGGCACCCAGTATTTCTGCAGCGCAGGTTAAAGCTGCATTATCTAAGGCCAAGAATACAGCTTCAATGTGACCGAATAATATCCCTGGCTATGTTCTACATGAACTACAAAATGAACTGGCACCACATCTGTGTTCTCTGTTCAGTCACAGCCTCACCTCAGGCTTTGTCCCTACCGAATGGTGCACTATTACAGTCATCCCTCTCCATAAAGGGGGAGTGACTACAGAGCCTGGGAATTATTGCCCCATTAGCCTGATGAGTCTGATATGTAAAGCTATGGAGTGCATCATCATGGACCTGATAAGCAAAGATATAGGAAATCTCCAAACTCTAGATCCCATGCAATTTGGCTTTGTGAAAGGGAGATCATGCCTGCTCAACCTGGTTAACTTCTTTGAGTCAGTCACCAGGGCTGTGGATGAAGATAAGGCAGTGCATACAGCCTACCTCGATCTGGCCAAGGCTTTTGATACAATTTCTCACTCAAGAATTATTGATAAACTCAACAAACTAGGCATCAACTCCTATATCACTAGGTGGGTTGCAAATTGCTCCTCAGATAGAACACACAGTGTGAAAGTGGTGGACTCCAAGTCAGACTGCCGACCAGTTATGAATGGAGTCCCACAGGGATCGGTCCTGAGTCCTCTCCTGTTTGGCATCTACTTCTCAGATGTCCAAGCCGACACAAAGGAATTCTGGCTGACCAAGTTCGCAGATGACTGCAAACTGGGAGCAATTATTAACTCCCCAAGTGATGCAGACATCCTACAGAAAAGCTTCACTGAGACCAATGACTGGTGTTGAAACCATGGCCTTAAGCTTAATGCCAAAAAATGCGTTGTCATCCCTTTTGGTAAAAACTCAGTTCCCACTAGTTAACCACATTGATGGGAACCCACTGAACACTGAAGGCATTATAAGAGATCTGGGGACGCAGGTTGACAGTAACCTCTCCTTCGACCATCACATTGCCACTGTGGTCAGAAAGTCTTTCTATGTGGCACATCTCATTACCAAGGGTTTTGCATCCAGGAAGAAAGAGGTCATCATCATCTCTCTCTACTCTTCCCTCATTAGACCAGTCATTGAGTATAATGCCACATTTGGCATGTACCTCACTAGACACCTGCAACAGCTGGAGAAGCTGCAGAAGTACCTCACAAAGAGGATCGTAGGCATTAAACTCATGTCTTACATGGACAGACTCAAAAGGCTACAGCTATTCTCTGTCTCATATCACCTACTTAGAGGCAATCTCTGCTTGACTTACAAAGTCATGTCTGACCCAGCTCTGTTAGAAATGCTACATCTAAAGAAATCCCAATCCCTCCACATCACATCCTCCAGAGACCTCAACCTCATTACCACAATCAACAGAACATGCTGGAGAGACAGGTTCCTCACCTAAGACTGTGCATGCTCTGGAATAAACTTCCCATATATGTCAAGCAGAGAACCTCACTAGCCCTCTTCAAGAGAAATTTTGATGAGTGGATGGGTAATAGAAAGTTCACCTCAGGGATCACTGCAGTGGCTCTACTTGATAGAAGCACTGGGAACTAACATCAGGCAGCACGATGCCAAGGCACTTCTATGGGCTAGGCTTGTAAAAGCTCCAGGGCTATTAGCCTAGTACACACCTATGAACCTATGAACCCATATATGTCTGCAGAGATGATGTACTTTGAGAGAAATGTCTCTTCACCTCCGCACATGTCCAGCGTGGTTACTCTACTCTGCTGTGGCATTGATCTATATCATGCTGCCATGGTGCCTGTTTATGTGTATCATGTGATTTCTGCAATGTGTGTCAATGTGAATTTGTGACATTGTATCTCTTGGTATCATCCTAGCAAGTGTCTACAGCTTCTGAAAGGGCTTAAAGTGAAATGGCTCCAACATGGTGATGGAGGGAGGCAAAAATCTTTCTCCATAAGTTACATCTGCACAACTGGAAGTGTCTGCTTGGGACTCCTATGTGGGTCCTCTTGTAGAAGGTGGCAGTCTGGCACAGTCTTGCTAGTGCAAAGAGTGTTGAAATGGGGATCACCCACTCTGGTGCACAATATTGGCATCATTACAATGATCCGATGAGGCACCACCCTGCCTTTCTCCAATTGAAAAAGGAGGTAAGGGAGAGCAAGCCAGATTTTTGCAGTGAGTATGACTACCTGGTAATTTCTTTAACAAATGTAGTCGCTGTTGTACAGCTGCATGCAGTTATTATTGTTCATGGGCATGCTGTGTTTTACCTACTTAATTTTTTCCCTGTTTTTCAGGACCAAAATATAGGAGAACTGGATGATTTGTTCAAAGAGAAATGAATGTCTGTCCAGGCATCAGGGGATGTATATAAAACTGGTGTTATATCTGAGTATCCCTGAATCACGTTTTTCAGAGCCCCTGTTTGCAGTTGTGTTAATTAATTTCACCATTGCTTACCACTTTGGTTTCATTGTATACAAGCTGTAATTGCAAGTGTATCTGTGCCACTGTCCTTCCTGACAGAGAATTGCATAATGGACTGACCCTGCTTATGACATCACCATTAAGGGTATAGGTAACTGCTTTGATACACATGCACATTCTTTTAAAGGCAGTGACGACCAGTCAAGACTCAATACTGAACCTGTACAAAGAGAGATGGGGGGTAAAATGTGTCCATGGTTAAAACATGAGGCAGGGAGGACCGTGGCCAACAAAAATTCAAAACAAAGTAGCAATGTGAGACTTGTGTTTACATATAGCAACAACATTCATGGGGTATGCAACATAATTAGACGAAATTGGAAGATTTTGTTATCAGATGAGAAAATTAGGAAGGTGGTGGGGGAGGAGCCAAGTTTCAGTTTCAGGAGGAATAAGAATTTGAAAGATTTATTGAGTCATGAGGGTAGGAAGGACAACAGACAGGTTGAAGTAAGTAAAGGAACCAAATCGTGTGGGTCATGTAAGGTGTCTAGATATATAAATAAAGATACCAACTTTACACACCCTGTCACTGACAAGACATATTATTTCAATGTTAGACCTAGTTGCAGGGCCATGAATGTGTTTTTTCTTGCTACATGCCAACTATGCAGTTGCTACTATGTAGGCAAAACAAATGCATGCTTAAAAACAGGATACTCAGCCATTTATCAGCAGTCCGGGTACAGAATGAACACAATGCCCTATATAGACACATATTAAATCATGAGGGACATTATTTTAAGTTTCAGGTGGTCTGGAATGTAGTGAAAGGCATCAGAGGTGGGGATGTGATGAATGACACTTAGTATGAAGAGACTAAATGGATAGTGGAACATACAGCACACAGGCATCCAGGTCTCAATGATGTCACCCCATTGAAACCTGCTTTGAAAAAAAGGCGGGTTCAGTATTGAGTCTTGATTGGTCGTCACTCCCTTTAAAAGAATGTTTTAAATTTGAGCATTTTATCTGATGAAGGGCACAGCCCGAAAGTGCTCATCTCTGCAGTTTACTTCATTTTATGTTTGTTTTTATTGTGTTGAATGATTAAACTGTCTCTTCCTAAGTGGTGGTAGCTGCTATTTTTTCTTTGGACTGTTGGTGTTGAGCAGCATTACCTTCAGTGAGGTACTCTTTACTTGTTTTTTGAATTCCCCTTATCAGAGTGCCATCTTTTGTTCTTCCAGTGACTTTTGTTTTGTCCTATCGCTAATCTTTGCCCGGTAACCAGACTTCTTGAGTAAATAGTCTTTGGCCTAGTGTTACAGTAAATAAGTAATTACAACATTCTCATTGACAGACAGCATGGATTTTATTTCGATTATATACCCTCACTGCTCTGCACACATTAACTGTTCATATATATTTCAATATGGAACAGGGTATGCTTACAGGTGCAATATTTTTTTATTTGAAAAGGACCTTAGACATTTTTGACCCCTTACTGATTCTGAACAAAATAGATGACACTGGCTTCTCTACAGAAGTCTTACAATGGTTTCATTTCTAGTCATACTTTCAGACTAGTTTGTCCTAACATTTCTTCCAAAACAGGCACTACTAAAATAGATTTGCCACAAGGTTTAATTCTTGAACCTCTGCTTTTCCTCACATTCCATAAATTATCCCCTTTGGCACCTGACTCATATCAGCTGTATCCATTTACACAAATGGCATAGTCATTGCTAAGGCTAATAATAATCAAAACACACCTAATAATGAGATACAAGAAGACATCAGCACTGTATGGAATTGGCCATATGCCAACAATCCATGTACTGATACACAGAAAACACCGTTATGCTTTTTGGAACAGCTCAAAAGTTAAGAATGGCCCAAATATCCACTACCCCTAATCCTGCAGGGAACCAATTACCATGGACAAAATAATAGACATATCTAGGCCTTACATTTAATACTCACAGAGAATCCCTAGTCAACAAAGTGATCAGCTTAAGGCTTCCTACAAAATTTCCATATTGGAAGCCAGATGTGTTGTTGCTATAAATATTCTTCTACAAGGCATAGAATATGGTTTCCAATTATTGTTCTTTGCTTGTCTCAGAAAACTGCTCTGCTTCAATCCACTAAAAATAAAATTCTCAGATTTGTATTCCTAGCAAGCAACAAAGAGCACCACTGTGCCATACTTCAGAAAAAAAAAACTGGCTTCTCATTTTAGCTAGAGCTACATTTCTTTTTAGCACTATTGCCTCTAAAATTCAAGAAAGTTACTGACCCCCTCTTCTCAACAAACTCTGCATCAAAAGCAAAGTTATTCTCCAAGAAACATAGATGGTTAACAACAAAATAATATATATTTATACCCTCACATATATTTCATGTTATTAAGCCAAGTTTTACACTATCCACATGTAAAAAGGAATTTTCTGCAGTCACTTCAGCATCCTGGAACAGCATGCCAGATGACAAGGACAGAACAAATATTTTTAACTTCTTCAGAAAAATCACCTTTCTGATAGAAACAAATGCATGTGTTTCTGTGACACAATGGTTCTCTGTCTCATGGTACACAAGCTTACCTCAAGGCATACTAACTTTTCCCAGCTTTTCACTCTTAAGAACTACATTAAACTATTGAGATGGGCCCCACTCAAGGAACATTTGTGAAAATTCAACTCCTTCACTAGCCCTGTCACCTCTCTCTGTAACCACAGTCACAGGTATATTAGTGTATATAAAATACTTATCCTCACTCCCAGGGGAGTGGGCAATGAATCCTGCATTTATGGGTGATCTTTCACACATTCCTATACCTTCTATATTCAGTTTTTTTACTGAATGCATTACTCCCTTAGCCAATACGTTTGTCTTTTGTTATAGTCTAGTCTGTGAAATATATGTGAGGGTATAAATATATACTATGTTGTTGTTAATCCTGTTGCTATTTTGATAGCAGCCTTGCTTTATTGTCTGCTTCTGTCTGTATGTAATGGTTTCGACATTTTCATTCTATTTGTATGTTTTGTTGTGTATTTACTCTGTTTTGCTATCTTACCTATAAGGCTCAGGTCATGGCAGAAAAGGGTCCCTGGATCACTTCACTTAAGTTGTTAATAAATGTTAAATAAATAAATAGATGTATCGCTTAACAGTTGTGTATTCCTCATAACAATGAAGTCCGGAACTGAAGATTTTCTTCTTTTTCCTTCTTTATGTTAAGAAAAGTGCAGCTATGACAACACTTTCACTATATTTGGTTGACAGACAAACAAATGAAAATATCAAAATCAATGGGAATAGACCTGGAGTCAAAGAAATGATAACCTCATCATGGAAATGCAGCTATAAAAGC